>NW_027555847.1:698786695-699171695 GCF_003287225.1 Phascolarctos cinereus | reverse complement strand
GTGACTTTCCTCCACGCACTCCATAGTTCAGCCTCTATTTTCTCTCATACACAACGTTCCTTTGATTTCCTTCAAAATGAAGATCAAGGCCTACCTTCTGGATGAGGCCTCCTCCTGTCCCCTTCCAACAGCTAGTCCCCCACTTCAACAAAATTACCTTGCATTTTCTATAATTTCTTTGTCCTGATAGAAGTTGGATGGATTTTCTTTTGTCTTTGTAACACTAGAACCTAAGACAAGGGCCTCCTCAGAGTAAGTGCTAAATAAATGTTTGTTGATTGGCTGATTGATTATAATAGCCTAGATGCCACCAACCACTCCAGTGTCTGTGATAAACAGCACAAGAGATGCTCTTAAATAAACTTTCAAAGAAAATTTCAGTCATGGTTGGAGAGAACCTCAGTAAGGCCCTATGGGTAGACACCAAACTGCTAGGAAGGGCATCACAAAGAAGAGAGGGGCAGAGTCAAGCCAAAATACTGGAGGGTAGCCATCATAGGACCAAAGATCTAGAATCGAAATGGGCCTCAGAGACCATCTAGTCCAATTACAGAAAGGGTTACTGAGGCCCAGGTACATGAAGTATCTTGCCCAAGGTCACAAAGCCAGGATTTGAAGCCAGGTTGCATGAGGCCAAATCAGGCATTCTTTCCATTGTACCAAGTACCTGGTAGCTTCCTATTTCAATTAATTATTCTCACTAACCAGATGTTAAGCTTGTTTCTGCCTGCTGAAGGATTATGAACCTGGGCCTCAGTTAACCTCATCTCTGAAATGAGGAGATTAGACTAGATGGTCTCCCAGATAGGTGCCTTCTCGTTCCAATCTCTGAGCCTGTGATCCTGATGTCATCACCTTCCAGATTTTTGCACCCTGGGCTGAAGGTGCCATCACTTCACTGTAAGCATTAGTGTTGTTTAATCTTTTTTTTTTAGTAGTTCCTGGAGTCAGGAAGTTGTGTCTGACTCTTTGCGACCCCATTTGGAGTTTTCGTGGCAGAGATGTTGGAGTGGTTTGCCATTTCCTTCTTCAGCTCATTTTGCAGATGAGGAAATTGAGGCAAACAGGGTTTAGTGACTTGCCCAGGGTCACACAGAACGTTAAGTTGTTTGTCCTTCATTCTCGAAGTGGATCATGACATCAGGATCAGGTGATGTTATGACTTACAAGTGAGTTAGATTTAAGTGAGGGAAGGCTGTGCAGAGTTGCCAGCCTCACTTTCTCCTCTGGAGCCATCTGGATCCGGTGGCACGATATAGATCGGGATGATTGGAGATGGCCCTGGATTCAGTGAGAGACCATGGCCTATTTAAACCAAGGTCTTTCCCAGGTTTCAGTTCGACTGAGGCAATGCCCATTCAGTGATTAAGGCTAGGTAAGAAATGACATGAAGAATGACCTCTTTCTCTCCTTCCCAGGGTCACACAGCTAGTAAGTGTCTGAGGCCAGATTTGAACTCATGAAGATGGGTCTTCCTGACTCCAGGCCCAGGACTCTATGCACTATTGGCGCCATCTAGCTGCTGCTCGCCCTCCTCATGGCTCTTTGCAATACTGGTTTACATTTCTATTTGAAAAGGTGGGAAATCAAGGCTTAGAAAGAGAATCATAGATTTTGAGCTGGAGGGAACCTTAGAGACCCAACTAATTCAACCCTTGTGGATTTTATTTTATTTTATTTTGTAATTGATTTTTTTTAATGAAGATTTGCCTTCTCTCTCTCTCCCCCCCCCCTTTACCTCCCCATTGAGAAACAAGAAAAAAATCCTGCTACAAACATGTACAGTTAACCAAACAATTTCCTCCATTGTCTATGTGTAAATACACACACACACACACACACACAAACACACACACCCCACATCCCTCACTTCTTTGTCAGCAGGTAGATAGCATTTTCCATCCTGACTTCTCTCACCACCCCCCTCATTTTACAGAGGAGGAAAACAGGACCCAGAAATGGTAAATTAATTGTCCAGAAAGAACCCCAGGAGTCAGTTGCAGAAGTAGGATTTGAACTAAGGTGAAATGACTTGCCCAAGGAAGGAAACAATCATTTATTAAGTACCTACGGTGTGCTAGGCACCATGCTAAGCACTTTACAAGTATTACCTCATTTGTTCCTCAAATTAATATCCCCAATTTTACCGTTGAGGAAACTGAGATTAAGTGACTTGCCCAGGGTCATACAGCTAGTAAGTGTCTGAGGCTGGATTTGAACTCCAGGCCCAGGGCTCTATCTACTTCACCACCTAGGACACATCATAAATAAGGACCATAGCTATGGTCATTGACCTGGAAGCGTCTCAAACGTCACCTAGACTAACCCTCTTATTTGTAAATACGTATGAGGAAATTCATGTTGACACAAACCCAGGTTTTTCAACTCCAATGAGAAGCAGTGTGGTATACTGGAAAGAGCAACTGAGTGAGAGGACCTGGGTTGAAATCCAACCTTCAGTGCTTACCTCTGGTGTGACCTTGGGCAAGTCACTGAACCACAGATCCCTTACCCATCAAATGAGGGGTTTGGACTAGATGTAGCCTCTATGATTCTTTGCAGACCTACATTTTTGATCCTAAGTCTGTCTCTGGACCTTAGTTTCCTTATCTGTAAAATAAGGAAATTGGACTTGATGACCTCAGAGGTCCCTTCTAACTCTAAATATATGGTCCTAAGAATAGTGATTAGGCATCTGACAGAAGATGCTAACTAGAACTTCCCCAATATTCAGTGGAGGGGTTGTTAATGGCATTTTAGTGACATTTTAAGGAAAAAAACAGTGCTCCCCCTATTTAAAGAAAGTGGGGGAGGGACCAGGGTATAGCAAAGGCTTGGACGGAGCAATATTGAAAACGTGTCATGAATAGCCAGACTTCCCTCCTGAGAACTGAGAAGCCTCACAAAGATCCTTGGAAAGATAATAGCAGAGCCTTAACCGCAAACAGATAATGCTATGAGACTTCCCCAGCATCCGAGCTGAAACAAAAGACGTCCGCCAGGAGCATTTAAGTAGCCCACCAGACAGCTGGCCATAGGGTCGACAAGAAGGCCACTTCAGAGGCTGGAGCTGAATTCATTTGGAAGTGTTGAGAGGTTACATGGGAGGAGCAGAAATACAGTACACAGCTCCCTGGCTGGCACCCCACACCCCAAGCCAGTGCTCCAGGGAAGCTAAGCTCGGCCCCTCCCCTCACGAAGAAGAGAGAGTCCAGGGATCGGGTCTGGCTCCAGACCTTGTGGGAACCTCTCACAAATTTCAGTTTCATGTTCTCCATCTAGGGAGGTGAACAGATTGCTCCTCCTCCTTCCGGTGGGTTCTGACAAACCCAGCCTTCCCACCTCTCTGGTACCTCCTCTGTCCCAGTCACAGGTAGAGATGGGGGCAGGTGGGTGTGCCGGTACGTGTAAAACGTAAGCAAGCAGGCGAAGGGAAGAAAATAAGCGTTTGTATAGTGCTTACTGTGTGCTGGACACTGCTAAGCAAATTTCGTTTGATCTTCACCACGACCATTAAATCTGCATTATTATAACACATATTCTTCATCACTCTCTTAAGCTCTGGTTCCCCACCCCTGGTCTAGACAATCATCAACAATAAATGAAGCCTGGATTTGTAGCCTTCGGCAATTTCCATGGTACGAATGCTCACCCTGAAAATTTAACAATTGGCTAGCTCCAACACGCTCTTAAGTCGTATAGAAAGGGGACTAAATTTGGACATAGAGGTCCTCTTGGGTTCCAAACCCATCTGGCTTCGAACTACCCATGTGACCTTAGGCAAAGCGTTTCATGTCCAGAGGTGAGGACTTCCTCCCCTATCAAATAAGTGGGTCGGATTGGATGATCTTAAAGGTCCTTGATTCCTAGGACTCAGTCTCCTCATCAGTAAAATGAGTTGTTTGAATTAAGACAGCATCAAGACCTCCAGCTCTTCAGGTAGAGAGCTAGGGTTCAGATCCCACCTCTGACACTTAGTGATCTTGGGGAAATCACTTGAGAGGATGAGGGTCACAGAATTTGAGAGCTGGTAGGGACCTCGGTAGCCTGGTAGTCCAATCCCAACACAAAAGAAAAGCCCTAGGACATACCCAACAAGTGTCCCTCTCAGTGCCTCTGCTTGAAGACTTCCAAGAAGGTGAAAGCCACCACCCCAGAGGCAGCCCATTCCACTTATGGATAGGGGATAGAGCACCAGGCCTAGAGTCAGAAAGACTCATCTTCTTGAGTTCAAATCCAGCCCCAGATACTTCCTAGTTACATGACCCTGGGCAAGTTAGTTAACCCTGTTTGCCTCAGTTTCCTCATCTATAAAATGAGCAGGAGAAGGAAATGGAAAACCAAGTATGTCTGCCAAGAAAACCCCAAATGGGGTCCCAAAGAATCAGATAGGACTGAAATAGCTTGACAACAACAACAGCCTCTAAGCGTCAAGTTTCCCAAATCATAAAAGAAGAGAATTGGATTAGATGACATCTTAGAGCCCCTTCCAACTCCAGAACTAAGAACTTGCCCTTCTTCTATAGAATCATCATCATTCTCCCCTCTAGAGTATAAATTTATCATTTATAAAGCACTTTACTCACAACAACCTCAGGAGGTAAGTACTGTGAGTGTTACTATTCTGATATTACAGAAGAAGAAACTGAGGTCTCAGAGATGTTGTGACCCATACAAGGTCACTCACTGAGCAAGTGGTTATGTTCAAGGTCAAGCCTTGGTTCTAGGACCCTGAACCCGCTGGATTTTCCATGACATCATCTTCAATGAATTTTGGAACTAGAGATCTTAGAGACAGTGAGATCCAGTCCTTTTTTTTTTTAAAAAAAAAAAAGGAAAATGGGACCAAGGAAGATGAAATGGCTCACCCAAGAGAAGGATAACAATGACAATAATAGCTAATGACAACAACAATAATCATAATAGCTAGTGTTTTCATAGTGTGTTAAAGTTTGCAAAGCACTTTACAAATATTAAGTTAGGAGAACTAGTTCCAGCTCTCCTGTCTCTTTGTTGAGGTTCTTGACAGGTTTGAGCGTTGGGGTTAATCAAATGAAATTCAATAGGGTTACAGAGAAAGTGTCCCCATCAAAGGTCCTTGTTGATGTCATGGAGGACACGGAGTCCTAATAGAAGAGAGGTTCTCTATGGGTGGTGAGGTCATACAGATGCTTATGGATGACATAGAGCTGATTGTATCAAGCCCCAGAATACTTCAGAGCCTCCTAAAGAAGCTCCCCTCAAGAATTTGGTCTAGGGGCAGCTAGGTAGCGCAATGGATAGAGCGCAGACCCTGGATTCAGGAGGACCTGAGTTCAAATCCAGCCTCAAACACACAACACTTACTAGCTGTGTGACCCTGGGCAATTAACCCCATGGCCCAGCCAAAAAAAAAAAATTGGCCTAACCATCAGCACAGTAATATCCAAGCAGAGGAATGGTAATTGTCTAGTTGGATGGGAAACCTATAGAGGTGGTCCCTCAGTCCACATATCTTGTTCAGACACTACAGGTAAACGATGAACAGAGCCAACAATCGAATAGGTAGAAAGCAGTCTGGATTGTATTTGGGAAATTGTTATTGTTGAGTCATTTTTCAGTTCTGTTTGACTCTTCATGATGCCTTTTTGGGGTTTTCTCAGCAAAGACTCTGGAGTGGTTTTGCCATTTCCTTCTCCAGCTCATTTTACAGATGAGGAAACTGAGGCAAACAGGGTTAAATGACTTGCTCAGGATCATACTGCTAGGAAGTGTCTGAGGCCAGATTTGAACTCAGGAAGATAAGTCTTCCTGACTCCAAGCCTGGTGCTCTATCTACTGCTTCTCCAGCTGCCTTATTTGGGAAATTGCTTAGTGCTTTCAATGATCCCAAGATTTTCCCTAAAACAAAAGCCTATCCTTTTTTAACATAAGTTCTTCTAGTGACTGTATAAGTCGTGGAATACTTTACAGTCAGCAAATAATTGAAATGGAGGATTGCACAGAAAGCAACGGAGGTATGCATGATGAACGTGAGTTTCACCTCCTGTCCAGACTATTGCAATGCCTCCTAATTCGTCTCTCTGCCTTCAGTTTTTCCCCATTCCAATCCATCCTCCTTAGAGCTACCAGGAGGGTTTTCCTAAAGTACAGGCTTGACCGATTATCTCCCTATTATCTCTAGAATCAAATACAAACTCCTCTGTTTGTCATTTAAAATTCTGGTCTCTTTCCATCCTTCCTGTCTCTTCCCCTATTCTTCCCTTCCACACACCCCAACTGCTGTTCCTCATACAATTAGCGTATAGTATTGGGGGTCTTTGTTCAAGTACAGGTTGGGATGGGTGGCCAATGAGATCCCTACTATCTCAGAGATTCTGATATGTATGATGATGTGTTTACTACTTTCCAGATGTTTGGATGCATCCGGGAAGAAGTCTGAAGACGTCAAGGAGAGCTTCGTAGAGGGTGTGCTGCCTAGCATAAGGCTTATTAAGAGAGAAGAAAGACATTCGGTGATATGTCCATGCAAAATGTCTAAAGGCAGTTTACTTAAGGGGCGGAGAAAACTAGAATATCCTTTACCATAGGAGAGAACTTTTGAGTAGCAAATTAAACAGGAAAACCCTGTTTTCACATCTTCTCTCCCTCCTGAAATTGTACTAGGTATGCAGTTTGTATTGGTTCGTCTGTCTACTTTTACTGATTTGTGTACAGGCTTACATTGTTCCCCATTGTATACTTTGTGGACTTTTTGATTTTCTCATACATGACACTCCATCTCCCATCTCCATGTCTTTGCACAAGATGTCCCGCCCCTCCCCCCCCGGGAATGCACTCCCTCTTTACTTCTGCCTCTCAGAATCGGCAGTTTCCTTCAAAGCTCAATTCAAGCACTACTCCTAAAACAAAGATCAAATGAAATAATACTTGTAGAACATTTAGCACAGTACCTGGCACACAGTAGGCACTTAATAAATCTGTGTTCCCTTCCCTTTATCCTTCATACTCCTCCGCTGCTGGTGTATCCCCTGCAAAATCACCTTGTATGTGGAGTCAGTATGGTGTAATGGATGGGTACTCGAAGCCAGAAAGGCCTTGGCTCTCAATCTATCTCTGACACTGGTTACGGGACCCTGAGAAAAATCACTTAATTTGTCAGTGTTTTAGAAAAATCTCTAAGACTCTAGAATTGCAGAGAAATTGGCAACCTGCATTGGGAAAGGGAGCTTCCTTACAAAGGAGTGCCCTATCCTAGTGAAATCTAAGATCCTTTTCCCTATCACTACTCATTTTGTATGCACTTTTATTTGTACATGTCTCCCTCAATAAAATGTAGGCTACTTATCAGCAGGGACTGTTTCATTCTTCTTATTCCTAAGTCTCTGCCTGGTGTATAGTAGGCACTTTACAAATGTGTTATCAACTCCTTGTCCCCATAAGAATGTATACTGCTAGAGTTTGTATTTGCATTGCTAGTGCCAAGCACTAGCCAGTGCACACAGTAGGTGCCCAATACATGTTTATTGAATTGGATTCAATTGGAAGGTCCCTGTGATCATTCTAGCCTTTCCCAGAGCTGAATCTGTAGCACTGAACCATCTCTGAGTTTGTTTGAAGGTCTTTAAAATGAAATGATACTTGGCACTTGGCTGTTTCCAAGAACCTTAGACACATTAGCTAATTAAAGCTCCCTGATGTCTGGGCTCCAGCTGCCATGAGCTCTCAGGGCTCTGCATGTCCCGAAGCCACATGGAGGAGTTGGCCCTGACATAGAAATCGATCCTAAGACTCTTGGTTCCAGTCTCATCCCTTGGTTGTGCAGAGCTAATAGAAGTTAATGTCTTCAGAAAGAAAGAATAATTAGCAAATTCATGAACCCTACTTCTGTTCTCCTACTTTACTGAGATCGAGGCCAACTGTTATGAACTCCCACTCTTTCCCCAGTTCACCTCAACAGAGCTCTGTCTTAATGCATACCCAACCCTGTCATCCTTCCTTCCAGCTCTAGAGGAGAAGGTGCCCCTTCTCTGCAAAATCAGTCTATGCCTCTGGTCCCAGGCCTTCTAGCCAGTAAGGAATTGGGCTTCCTTTATCAATTCGATTCCTTCCAATTCAGCATGTATTATTAAAGCACCTACTATGTGCCAGGTATTGTGTGGAGCCCTGGAAATGTAAAGTCCCCTGCATTCTAGGAACTTCCAATCTAAGGGGGAGGAGGTACGCATATATGTATATAGGGTAGAGCACTGGACTTGGAATCAGGAAGACTTCATGTTCAAATCCTGTCTCAGATACTTACTAGCCCTGAGAGTGTGGGCAAGCCAACTACCTTCTCCTATCATCTGTTTCCTTATCTGTAAAATGGGGATACATGAAGCAAGGTGGTGCCATAGTGTACAAAGCTCCAGGCCTGGAGTCAGGAAGACTCATCTTTGTGAGTTCAAATCCAGCCTCAGATACTTACTAGCCATGTGACTTCACCTTGTTTGCCTCAGTTTCCTCATCTGTAAAAATGAACTGGAGAAGGAAATGGCAAAACACTCCAGTATCTTTGCCAAAAAAATCTCAAAATAGGGTCATGAAATGACTCATTAACAACAACATTCTCTTAACTTTGGGTTTTCCCTAAGGCCTGGCCTTTATTAATCAACAAGCATTTGTTAAAGGTCTATCATGCACAAGGCATTAAGCTAGTCAATGGGGATACAAACACATAAGTGACATAGTCTTCCATTCAAGCAGTTCATGTTATGGTAGGAGAATCCAGGCTGTCTCAAGTCCCTTCAAGTGTTCTTCAGGTGATCAATGACCTTCCTAAAATACTGGACCCAGAACTGAGTATCATTTGAGTTCTTAAAGGCTCTACCTTCAAGGCACAAGCTAGAATGTTGGGCTCAGTGTCAGGAAGACCCAAGTTTGAAGCCAACTTCAGCCCACTTACCAATCTGATCTTCAGTTTCTCCATCTGTCAAATGGGAATAATAATATATCTACCTCACAGGGTTCTTGTGAGAAGCCAGTAAGATAATCCATGTAAAGGGCTTTACAAATTTCAGCTATAAGTATTCTAATTTCCAAGTTGAAAAGGTTTTGAATATGGGACTGAGTGATGGACAGTATGCTGGTTGTTTGGGTGACCAGTTTCTGAAAGGTTAAAAAGACTCATCCCTAGGTTGACTACAGGGGGATGAAGTTTTTGGCCACAGTAAATCTCAAAGGCCATGTCACACATCATGGAGAGGGTACCCATACTGATGAAATCACACATTCTTGAAGTATGATCCTATTTTTTTTAAAGGATTTAGGATACTTAAAGCAAACAAATAATACGTCAACAACAGGCATGATCAGTTGGAGGGACCAGCCATGTTTAGTCTAAAAAAAGGAAGACCAGGAGGGACATGAAAGCCACCTTCAGGTATTTAAAGGGCTGTTACATGAAAGAGGGCAAGGATGTGCTCTTCTTGGCCCCAGAGAGCACAGACAGGAACAGAGGCTAGGTCCCTTACCAAGAGGACCAGTTAGGCTCAATATGAGGAAAAACTTCCTACCATTTAAGAGTTAGGACTTCGTGAAAGTATGGCAATGAATTCCATATGGAAAAACAATTAAGCCAGAAAATGGGGGGGGGGGAAGAAATTATGAAAGGGGAACTCACCCTACAAGATTCCAGAATGTACCAAAGAAGGCAGTAGCGATCAAAATTCTCTTCTTCAGTGGAACAATAGAAAAATAAATCAAGGAAGAGAATAGAGAATCTATAAATAGAGTCTAATGAATACCTGGGATTAGTGTTAGATAAACCCAAGGTTACAAAACAGTAGAAGAAAGAAATGTTGGATGATTTAAAATTCCTGGGACAATTGGATAGTAGTATGGTAAATAATAATAACAATAATAATTTTAGATTCATGCTTTATATCATATACTATAATAAATTCCACTTATATAGAATGTCCAAAAGTCTTAGTGCAATTTTAAGCTATCTGGGATCCTCTGTATAAATGATCTTAATATACAATTCAATTTTAAAATTGTAAGAAAAATATAATAACGCATTTACTTTGGCTGTAAAGAAGAGGATAGAAGAATCTATAGGAGAGAAGAAAAAATCATTAAAGATAGAATATGTGGATTCGATTATATAACAATTAAACAGATTTTGCCCAAGAGAAAACTGACCTATCCAAAATTTTTAAAAAGAGGAACAGATTGGGACAAATATTTGGCATCTATATCTCTGATAAATATTCAACATGGGAGGAAGCATGAGGCAGTGCAGAGTGCTAGGATTGGGAATAAGAGGTCCTAGCTTTGAACCCCATCTCTGGTACTTACAACCTGAATGACTTTGATTTATAATTAATTTATTTTAAGCCTTTTTTAAAAAAATTGAGTTCAAAATTCTCTCCCTCTAGCTCCTCCCCCAGCCATTGAGAAAGCAAACAATATGATATCAATCATATATGTGAAATCATGCAAAACATTACCAGAGTGACTTTGGGTAATTCACAAACCTCTCGGAACCTCCGTTTCCTTGGCAGTTAAATGAAGGGTTTGGATTAGAGGTCCCTTTTGGCTCTTGCTCTATGAACTGTGATTCAGCATCCATAAATCTCTAAGAGTGATCATACCTATCCTCTAATGGAGAAGTGAGGAAAGCAGATGAATAAGATAATTTTCAAAGAAGAAAATGCAATTGTTTAATAAGAATTTGAAAAATAGATTGAAGTGTTTAATAATCACAGAAATGTACTTTGAGGTACCCCCTTGTACTTGTCATAGCTAGAAAACCCAACTGATTACATTTAAAAATAAAAGTCGGTAGAAGATTTTATTCCATCTTTTAGTTACAAGCAGGGAGAAATGTCATCTGGCATATGGAGAAGTCTGAGGGTTATTTGGGTGCCTGAATAGGAAATGTTTCCCACAGGTACTTACAATATACATAAAACAAATAGTCATGTTGGGTTCAAAACCTCATACCGCTCAGATAGAAATGCTCAAGCAATGCTATTGGCTTGCAAAAGGAAGTTTAAAACAACAAATGTCTTCTAATTGTTTCGATTATATTGTCCTTCTCCTCCCCAACTCCCTTTGGTCATGACACACTTGGCTAAAATATGGCTTTCAGGGGAAGATGGGGCAAAGATGTCTAAGAATCACTGAACATAGGGGCTTCAGAATCAATTAACAGACTAGGGTTTATCTGTTATAATGTTTCTTATGGGTCTTCATACCCCACACCTGCATGTCCGTCCATAGGGAAGTCACCCAAACTTTGATACAAAGGATAATTGGTTTATTTGTCAAGAAAATGATGTCAATTTTGCATTTCTATCCCTGTGGATTTAAGGCTACATAGTGAAACAAAACATGCTGTTAGACACTTAATGGTTAGAGGTATTTACTGAGAGAGGGGAAATGGGACATTGTTATGACAGATGTATAAACATTTCTTTCAGGTCTGAATCTGAAAGTTTCAGACTGACTTCTCAAAAGGCAAGATGAAACAAAACTTTCTCAGCTCTGTATGATCCTGGGTAAAGGTCAGAAAATCATTTGGAATGGCTAATATGTAGCTCATAAATACACATTACTCAAGGAGTTTAAGCCAGTCTCAAAGGTGAGAGAGAGTTTCCTATTCAAAGAGGAAGCAGCACAATGGGGAAACTGAGTCAATAGATTCCATCATTTCTTTCATAAGGTTATTCTTCAACCTCCCTAGTAATGGACATTTCCCTGAAACTGCCTGTAACATTTGGAGGTGTTAAACACCACTCTTTAGGGGCGGTTGTTGGCATTTTCATCAACTTAGCAACTGAATCACTTTTACCTGGATTCAAACTGAGATCAAATCAGAATTATAGCCCCAATAGGTTCCACTTTACACTCCTTACATTTCACTCCTTAAAATCTGGAGCATGGTGAAATTGTTGCTAAGTTAACGTTATTGGTATAAGACATTGGGGTTGTTTTGTGGTCAGGTCACAAAACATAATAATACCATGTTAAAGACATCTTTTGTATCCACAGGGTTCAAATAAGGTGCTTGAATAATTTTAACTCTTTTTTCTTTGGTGTTCCTGGCACATTCTGTTCATAATACATTTCAAAGCAAACATCAGTGGTGAATATTGGCATTCACTAAATTAAAACAATGAGGCTGTAAGATTTTACCCAGAAAATAAATATATTAGAGCTTTCCTGGGACATTTGTTTAGTCGTTTTTCAGTTCATGACCTCCTTTGGGATTTTCTTTTTTATTCTTTTCTTAATAAACAGTATTTAATTTTTTCCAATTACATAATTTGGGGTTTTCTTGGCAGAGATACTGGAGTAGTTTGCAATTCCTTCTCCAGCTCATTTTATGAGGAAACCGAAGCAAACAGGGTTAAGTGACTGGCCCAGGGTCACATAGCTAATAAGTGAAGTCAGATTTGAACTCAGGAAGATGAGTCTTCCTGACTCCAGGCCATGCAATCTACCCACTGTGCCACCTACCTTCTCCTTCCTAGGACAGCGATGGGATTAAGCTTGGCCAGCTTTGCTTGATGTCTCTGAGGTCCTAGGGATTCTATTGTGCATTTATTGCCTTTTTCTTTCTCTCAGACCAGAGGTCAACAGCACATTCACTCTGCTTTTTTCCTCCTCCATGGTCAATCTCTTTAAAGTCTTTGAAGTGGGATCTGTGAATCTTGCTGTTCAACAGCTTTGCTGATGGTCAGTGCATCTGGTGGGGGCTTTTTCAGCAGGCTTCTAGGTGTGCTCTTCTCAGTGTCCTGGAGAGGATATCCTTAATCTCTGGGGCTGAAAATCTTTATACCATAACAATAATTCAGGGCAATTTGCAAACTTATCAGATCTAAAAGTATAAAATCGGACTGGTGTTTCCATTTTAATCTATTGCTCAACATTATATGACTACCAGGAGAACCAAAAAAGAAACTTTGGAGAACACCAATCAGTATATAATTTGAGCATTAACATTAGGAAAATTTGTCTTTAAGTCAAAATAAGTATCCTTTGATTATCCAGCTAATATCCAGTGATTCAATAATAATCCAAAATCAGTAGTCACAAAATCAATAAGCTATGAAATGTGAATTGGGAATTGTGTTCAATCAATATAATCAGACTTGATTTTTAGCTAAGGCCTGCTATGAATTATTAAACTTAATTAAACTAGCTTGTATTAGTAATTTGTTGGAGTTTAACTTCCTCCTCTTGTGAGCCCAAGACTCTTATTTTATAGGACTTGCCCGTTTCTGTGTGAATCAAAGTTCCCCTTTTTTAAATGAGTTAATTCCTCATTTGGACTCATGGAAAATTACAAACTTTCCACATGATGCCAAACTAAGATACTGATGTTGATAGCCTATTAATCAATAAGCTTTTGTAATGCCTAGCCAATCAGAGAAAAGCAGTGTTTACTACTCAGAGATTGTATAATTTTCCATTTCTCAATCCCCAGAAATAGGTTTCCTGTTTCTAACCTATTTGCAACCACGATTTCCCTTAGGATATGTCAGCCTACCTTGTGGCTAATTGATACAACCTGTGGTTAGCACCCGCTGCACCAACCAATCAGGAATCAGTAACACCCAAGATTTTGTCATTTGTCACAGGTCTTCTTTACTACCTATAAGACAGCTCTGTAAACTCTCCATGGGGGCCTTGGTTACTGAGGAACCTTGGACCCCACTTATTGATGATTGCTAGCCTTGCTAATAATGGGAACAGGCTTGAAACTTTATTGCCTCAGTTTCTCTTTATTGAATATTTCAATTGTGCCAAATCAACATCCACGGTTGATAACTCATAACCAATTATTAGTACCCAATAGCCAATTACTGATAACCAATAATGATAAATATTCAACAGCACATAATTAGAAGTTGAAAACAAATAATGAGCGATTCCAAAACAATAGTCTACAACAAACAGTAATTGACGATCTATGATCAATCACCAGTAAGTGGTTTCAATAACAACCAATAATCTAAAGTAAGTGGCCAATAATCCCCCTATCAGCCACATGTTTAATTCCATCAAATTCGTGAGCAAATAAAGGGTGAATTGGGGGACTAGACAATTATCTAGCATTTCTAGATGAGTGTCTGGTATTATAAATACCATATGGACTAAGGGAGAGACAGTGATGTTTTATTTCAAACATCAATGTCCATCATGTGTCTCATTTCCATTCCCTCACAGTCTTTGTCTTTAATAATTTTAGTACAGTTAGTAAATGAATTCCCAGAGATATGGTGAGTGTTTTGGTTACTTTAAGTTAAATGTCCCTCAAAAAACCAAATTATATTTAAATAGAACTAAGCTAAAAATCTAATAATTATTCAGTATCCTCAGAAAATCAAGCTATTATTTTTCTCTTCCTTTTTTCTTTCTTTGTATATATTGTCAAACTATAGATACTTCCAAATAAATCAAAGAAAGAGAAAAGCTTTATAAGAGGGTATGTGCTCCATGTAGCCTTACACCATTCAATGTACAATTGAACCAAACAGCAATTCCTAAGAATAGAATAATTCCAAAATTCACAAATAGAGGGGAGACTAGCATTTGTTGCCAAATCGTTAGAACTTAAGATTTGGGGTCTTAGGTCTTTATGTTGTGGAAGAAACACATTAAATGCAAACTGAACTCGTCTGTAGTTAAAATTCAAGTCAGGATGTTAAACAAGGGAAACTTAAAATCGATCACAATTTCCCATTGTTGCTGTAAGTTCACTATACCAATAAGAAGTCTTTTAGTTCTATTCCATGGATTGAGATTACATGCAGAAGAAAATGGGATTCTGCAGTTATTCCCGTGTTTAACTACAGCACAACTCATTTCATACTTTGATAGTTCAGCTATATGTTAATTTGAGTTCATCACAATTTTCATAATACAGTTTAAAACATATCCATAAAACTAATAAACATGACCTGGTGATTATATAAATTGATTATAAATATATGTGAAAGCCAGGTTTACCATGATTGCTATTAGTGGGGACTGGTGGAAGAGGAGGAGGAAGAAATGAAAAGATACAGAGAATTATTTAATACCAAAACTCTTACAAGGCCAGATAAAGATCTTTAAAAAACCCAATCTCAGAAAAGGAAATAGATCTGACTGCAAAGGATCTACCGAAAGTAGGAAAAACAGCTCCTGGATCTGATGGATTCATAGAAAAATTCTACCAAATTTTTAAAGAACAATTAGTACTAACACTTTGAAAATTATTCTCATAAACTGAGAAAATATCCTTTTATGAGACAAACACAGTTTTAATACCTAAACAAGGGAAGATAAAACACAAAGGAAAACTATAGGCCAATATCACTAATGAATATTGACTCAAAATTTTAAACAAAATCCTGTCAAACAGACCACAGTGATTTTTGTAAGAAATCATTCATTATGGCCAAGTAAGACTTATGCCAGGAATACAAAGATGGCTCAAAATTAGGTAAACAATCAACATAATTAATTATATGAAAAATCAAAACATCCAAAACCACATGATTATGTCAATAGATGCAGAAAAAAGCCTTTGACAGGGGAAGCTAGGTGGCGCAGTAGACAGCGCTCTGGCCTTACAGTCAAATGGACCTGAAGCCTCAGACACTTGAAACTTACTAGCTGTGTGACCCTGGGCAAGTCACTTTGCCTCATCAAAAAAAAAAAGGCCTCTGACAAAGTTCAGTATTCTTTAAGCTAAAAACCCTACAAAGTATAGGCATAGAGGAATTTTTTTAAAAATATCATAAAAAGCATCTACCTAAAACCAAAAGTCAGCCTCATATACAATAGGGATACACTATAATCTTTCCTAATACATATGGGAGTGAAGCAAGGATGCCCACTCTCCCACTACTATTGACTATAGTTCTGAAGATGCTAGTAACAGCAATAACACAAGAGAAAGAAATTAAAGACATAAAGACAGGTAAAAGGAGATAATGCTATCCCTATTCGCTGATGTTGTGATGTTATACTTGGAAAATCTTAGAGAATCAGTAAAGATACTAATTGAGACAATTAATAGCTTTAGCAAAGTTTCAGACTATATAATAAAACTACAAAAATCAGCAGAGTTTCCATATAACAACAAAACCCAAGGAGCAAAAATAAGAAGGAGAATCCCATTACAAATGGTCACAAAATCCATCGAATATTTGGGGATGGACCTACCAAAATATTCAAAAGACTCACATAAATTCAATTACAAAGAGCTCCTTAAAGAAATAAAGAACAGCATCAATAAAGGAATATTCAGTGCTCATGGCTAGGCTGTGCCAATATAAAATGACTGGGCCTTCAAAGTTAATTTACACTTTTAATGCTATACCAACCAAATTACCAAGGGGATACTTCACAGAGCTTTACAAAATAATAACAAGTTGAAAAAGAAATTGGAAAAACAAAAGATCTAGAATATCAAAGGAAATGATGAAAATAAGTAGGTATGAAGGGAGAAGAACACTTTCAGGCTTCAAACTATATTATAAAGCAGCAGTCAGGGGCAGGTAGGTGGTGCAGTGGGTAGAGCACTGGCCCTAAAGTCAGGAGGACCTGAGCTCAAATCTGGCTTCAGACACAACACTTACTAGCTGTGTGACTCTGGGCAAGTCACAATTGTCTCACCAAAAAAAAAAAAGGATAATAAAGCAGCAGTCATCAAAATCATCTGCTACCGATTAAAAAATAGAGTAATGGAACAGACTAGACAAGGTGGAGTCAGAAATAATGCAATCCAGTAGTCCAGTGTTTGATAAAGTAAAAAACATAAATTACCTAGGAGGGAAATTCCTTATTTGATTAAAAAAAAATACTGGAAAACTGGAAAAGCAGTCTAATACATTGTTGGTGGAGTTGTGAAATGATCCAACCATTTTGGAGAACAATTTGGAACTATGCCCAAAGGGCTACAAAAATGTGCATACCCTTTGATCCAGCAATAGCACTTCTAGGGCTATATCCCAAAGAGATCAAACAAATGGGAAAAGGACCCACATGTACAAAAATATTCATAGCAGCTCTTTTTGTGGTGGCAAAGAATTGGAAATTGAGAGGATGCCCATCAATTGGGGAATGGCTGAGCAAGTTGTGGTATACGAATGTAATGGAATACTATTGTTCTATAAGAAATGATGAACAGGCTGACTTCAGAAAAACCTGGGAAGACTTATATGGTCTGATGCTGAGGGAAGTGAGCAGAACCCAGAGGACTTTGTATACAATAGCAGCCACGTTATGCAATGACTAAGAATGTTAAACTGAACCCTTCTCAGCATTACAAGTATCTAAGACATCTCCAGAGGTCTCGGGATGGAAAATGCTGTCCACATCCAAAGAAAGAACTATGGAAGTCGAATCGCTCTCACTTATTTTTACCTTAAGTTGAATTTTGTTTCATCTTTCTGATGGTTCCTCCTATTGGTTTTAATTTTTACTTACAACTTCACTAATGTGAAAATATGTTTAATGGGTATGTAAATGTAAAGCCTATGTCAGATTGTGCGCCGTCTTGGGGGGGGGAGAAAAAAGGAGAAAAAAATTTCAACTCAAAAGCATATGGAAAAAAATTAAAAAAAACTGGAAAGCAGTCTGGCAGAAATTAGGCTTAGAGCAATGTCTTACACCACACTTCACAATATATTCTAAATGGGTATGAAACCTTAATATTAAAGATTGTTCTATAAAAAAAATTTAGAAGAGGAACAGATCATATACCTCTCACAGCTCTGAGGAGATGGATGTATCCTTAACCAAATAAGAGGTAAAGGCAATTACCAAATATAAGATGGATAACTTTGATGACTTGAAAGTGAAAAGCTTCTGCACAGACAACATTAATGCCTCTAAGATAAGAAGGAAAATGATCATGTGAGAAAAAGTCTTCATATCAAATTTCTCTGATAAGGGCTTGGTATCTATAATACATAAGCAATTAATAAATATACATAAAACTAATAGCCATTCCCCAATAGATAAATGGCCAAAGGTTATGAATAAACAGTTCTCAAAAGAAGAATTGCAAGGTATTAACAACCACATGAAAGAATGCTCCAAATCACTAATGAGAGAAATCCAAATCAAAATAACCCTGAAGTTTTACCTCACAGCCTACGAATTGACAAAAATGACAAATGAGAAATATTAAATGTTGGAGGGGTTGTGGAACGATAGACACACTAATTCATTGTTGGTGGAGCTGTGAAATTGTACATCCATTTTTGGAAAGCAATTTGGAATTATGCAAAATAAAGTGACTAAAATGTTTCTATGTTTTGAACCAGAGACTCTGTTACTGGACTCATACCTCAAGGAAGGTAGCGAAAAGCAGGAAGTCCCTATATACAACAAAATATTTATAGCAGCACTTTTTGTGCTAGCCAAGATTGGAAACAAAGAGATGTCCCTCAACTAGGAAATTGCTAAACAAATTGTTGTCTATGAATGTAACAGAATATTATTGTGCTGTAAGAAATTATGTATGTAATAAATGCAGAGAAGCATGGACAGGCCTGAAATGACTTGATTCTACAATGCCATTGATTTTATGCTATATTGATTTTTATGATTGAGTCTGCATCTGACTAAAGCCACCTTTCTTTGTTCTTGAGTTGAGTTCAGGAATTTAGCTTTCCCTCTGAGTTAGTTTAAAGTTATAAGGAAAAGAAAAAGTTGTTATCTCTCATACCAGTAGCTCCTGGGAAACTTCCAGGACATCTGTTTGTTATCATTAAGCCCCACATGTTAACTTGGTATCATCCCCCAAAAATACTTCGTTTGTCCTTACCTGTCCTTGTGCAATTAGGAGAGCTTTTTGAAAATTTTTTATCTCTTCCAAGGAGATAGCAAGTCTGGTAGTTTTGATCTCCTAGCAAAGATTGTAAGATGCAGGTGGGTCCCATAAAACACTTAAAACTCCTTAATTGTCAAAGAGGGGAGTAATTAGCCTCACCTAAATGCCAGCCCATTTTTCTGAGTATAGCCAATCATAATGTTCCACACCTTTCCAAGACCCCTTCTTTATTGTATATCAGTAAAGAGGGTCCCCTCCTTCTCATTGGGGTTGCTAGATTCACTGAGGTTGTGAGTCTGACCCGCTTTGTTAATAGTTACTGTTAATAAACTGATTTTGCTCAGAGCCTGTACTTCCATCTACCTTCACTCAGAGACAGATTGATATAAACTAATGCAGAATGAAGTAAGAAAAATCAAGAAAACAATATACACAGTAACTACAATAATGTGAATGGGAAGAACACAACATACCAATAATTCAAAAGAAAATGTAACAAAATTATAAAGACCAAACATAAAATTTGAATGAAGAGATATGAGAAGACAGCCCCAAACCACCTTTCTCTAGAGGTGAGAGGTCAACAGGTATGGCAAATTGCATGTGTTTTTGGATTTTTTCAATGAGTCAATTAGTTGTGCTAGTTTTTTCCTTTTAAAACAAAATACCACTTATTATATGGGATGGCTCTCTGGGACAGCCTACCTACCATCCAGGATTTTTTGGGTTTTTTTGCTTTTTGGTGAGGCAATTGGGGTTAAGTGACTTGCCCAGGGTCACACAGCTAGTGTCAAGTGTCTGAGGCCAGATTTGAACTATCCACTTTTCCAAGCAGCTGCTCCCCCCTCCTTTATATCTTTAAGGTACAACAATAAGCATTTCCCCTGGCAATAAGATACACCTTGGTCACTTTAGATACTTACTTAAATAGGCCAGACCTCTCACAACTTTTAAAGGAGGTGATGAAACCAATTCTCTCTTTTGAATCCCAAATTCTTAATGGCATGAACTAAGTTGAACAGGACTTGAGTCAGCCATACTTAGGCTACAAACACAATAGCATAAATAAAGGTTTTTACTAAAATGAAAAACATAAACAGCTCCAAGCCTATAAGAGGTGCCTAGACCATGAGCAGCAATAATAGTTATTTAAGCAGTCATCGGCCATAATTTTCTGATTTCTCATTGTTTCGAATATGTTACTCCTAACAACAGAACTACTGTGGCAAGAAAACCTGCTTCATTACAATTTAGAAAACAAGTCCATAAAGGTTTTATTCTGCACATTTGTTACAAGCCTAGGCAGAAAGAAGCATCAATTGGCACACAGAGAAGTGTGTCTCTTCGAGGCAAATAGATTTCTGAATACAAGCCTTTTCCCAGTTACTTATAGCATATAGAAAACACATAGACATTCTGGGTTCACAGCCCATTTAATCTCTTGCTTTGAGGGGCAATTTCTTATATTTCAGGAGAGGAGATAGAGAGTTTATAATCTGATAGTCTGCCATTGACTTCACAGGTCTGAGATGAGGCAGACTTCTCTGTTTGTCTTTTGGTGAACCTTGCCCAAGAACTAGGGTTAAGAAAGACAAAAAACATAGAGATTAGATATGATAGCTCATTTACATTTGAAAGAAGCTTGTTCTAAAATGGCTTTACTCACATCAAGAAAGGGAGAAAAAGCAGGTACTCCCCCTCTCTGCCACAACTTCACTATCAAATAAAAAAAGTTTAAAATTATAAAATCCAATTTTAGCAGAGCAATGAAGGAAAACAGGTATGCTATTACATTATTGGTAAAGCTACTAATTGCTGCAATCTTTTTGGAAAGCAATCTCACAACACACAATAAGAGTCACAAAACTGAGCTTACTTTTTACCCAGTTTTACCATTATTAGGACTGTATCTCAAGGAAGTTATTAAAAGGGCTATCTGTACCAAAATATTCATATCGGCTTTATTTGTAATAATGAAAGACTAGAAAAAATGATTAGGGAACAACCAATTAAATTGTGCTATATTGATGTGATGAATATTATTGTACTGTAAAGAAAGACACATGAAGGATACAAAGAAATACAGGAAGACTTATAGGATGCAAAGCAAAGACAGCAAAATTAAAAACAACACACATCGACTGCAATTATAGAAAAATCACAGTGGCAGCAAAACTTTTAAATATAGAGAGAAGATATTGTAAGTGGATGAATTAAGTAAATTGTTTTTCCCAGTCCAAGTGGGATCTGCTGAAGTTAAACACCTTCCAAGAAGAAAAACTGCCATGATCCAAATTGAGATCTGAGGAAGCGTCAACCAGAAATAGAGACCAGTCAATAGTTACACTGTTCTCAGAAACACTCAAACCCAGGGGGGCTGAAAGGACTGGGATAACAAATGTCTGCAGCAGAGATCTGAAGCTAGGGAGGGGATCTGCTCCGAATCAGGAGATATGTCAGTAGAAGTATCAGCAAAATCATTTGTTTTATGTAATGTTCATTCCTTACAGCTTTGGACTTTTATGATATTGACATTCCCTGCTCCCACACTGCTGGGATGGGTCAAGCCAGTCACAAGCCAGGCTCACTGGGTCTTCTTACGCCTCATTTGTTCTGGCAAGGCTGTGGGTTTGGAGTTATCGTCAATTAGTTAAAGTTTATCTTTTTTTTCTTTATCAAAATGTCAAATGTTCAAGTTTCATGTGTGATTTTGTTTATTTGCTGTTATTTTTTGAAATTGAGTCTATAATTTAAAAGTTTTTTTTAATAATGCAAATTAGGTCCAACTGTACAAATGAATGAATGCATACATGCATGCACGAGAAAGCATTTTTATAAGACATTTACTATGATCTAAGCACTGTATCATGTACTAGAAATAAAAATGAAAACAAGATCATCCCTGACCTCCAGGAGCTTACTATGTGATTGGGGAAGACAATACAGAAAGGGGGACTTGAGTTGGGAAGGAGGGAAGGAGACACCGGCTTGCAGGCTGCATGGTTGGGAGATGGCCAGAGATGGATATGAAAGAAATTTTGGAAGTAAAATGGACAACTTGGTAACCAAATGGATATGAAGAGTGAAGGAGAAGAAAAGCCTCAACACCTGAGGAGTGAAGGAGGGTAAAGGTTGGGCACCATCTCCTCTAAGGTTCTTTTTAAGCAAGAATGGGAGAAGAAAGGTTTGGGATTGGAGTATTTCCAGTAGGAAGAGTCCTCAGAGAGGTAAGAGTAGTAAATGGCTTTATTTTACAAATTAAGGGCCAAAGGCCAGGGAGATGAAGAGGTTGCCCAGCTCACTCCAGAGTGGACGGCTCCCCGAGCCACTCTTCAAGACCCTCCCCCACCCCAGGCCTGCCTCGAGAGTAGCCTTTAAAAGAACTGGTGTGATGGCCATGCTCGTCATAAAGGAAAATGCCTCCAGGATGCCACCTTGGCTCATTCTGTCTACAGGGGCAAATTCCTCACTTGTAAAATGAGCCAGTTAGACAACATGGCCTCTAAAGCCCCTCCCAGCTCTGACATCCTTTGTTCTAAGGCCCCTCCCAGCTCTAACTCCCTGGAATCTCTGAGCTATCTAGGGCCATTTATGAGGTCTGTTTGTTTTTCTTTCTAGCTTTGGGACGGGCAAGCTTGATCTCAGCTGCATCGTAAATGGTAGATTACCAAGCTGACTGTTGGATACCTAACCCCAGGTGAACAAAATTTATTCAATTTAGCCCCTTGTCTAAACCAGGCCCCAGTCACAAGCTACAGCAACAGCCACAAAGAAATCAGCATCCAGGGGTCTGTGTTCCCATGATGCATTGAAGAAAGCAGAACTGTGTAGTAGAAAAAAGGACTGGGTTTGGGCTTATTCACTATGTGAGTGCTTTGCCTCTCTGAACATCAGTCTCTTCATCTGTCAAATGAAAATGATCGCTTCACTGACCTCATAAGGGTTGTTCAGAGGATCAGATGTGATCATGTGTGCATAGGTAAAGAGTTATGTGGATGTTAGCAACTACCATCATTATTATAACATCCTCCACAAATGTTTTATTACAGTCCTGAGGTGATCCTGCATTCTGGGAAGCCATGCTAAGAGACCATAAGGTCTAACAGGTCTAATGAAAGAAAGGAAGAGAGGAAGGAAGGAAGGAAAGAAGGAAGGGAGGAAAGAAAGAAGGAAGGAAAGAAAGGAGGGAGGGTGGGAGGAAGGAAGGAAAGGAGGGAGAGAAGGAAGGAGGAGGAAAGAAAAGAAGAAGGAAAGGAAGGAAGGAGGAATGGAAGGAGGAAAGGAAGGTAGGGAGGGAAGAAGAAAGAAAGGAAGGGAGGAAGGAAGGGAGGGAGGAAGGAAGGAAAGAAGGAAAGGAGGAAGGAAAGAAGGAAGGAAGGGAAGAAAGGAGGGAGGAAGGGAAGTAGAAAATAAAGGAAGGAGGGAAGGAAGGAAGAAAGGAAGGGAGGAAGGGAGGGAGGGAAGAAAGAAGGAAAGGAGGAAGGAAAGAAGTAAGGAAAGGATGAGGGAGGAAGGAAGAAAGGAAAGAAGAGAGGAAAAAAGGAAGGAGAGAAGGAAGAAGGAAGAAAGGAAGGGAGGGAGGGAGGAAGGAAGAAAAGAAGGAAGAGAGGGAGGGAGGCAGGAAAAGCATTTATTAAGCACTTTGTATGTGCCAAGAATTGTGCTAGTTAGTTGCTTGGGATGCAAGTACCAAAGTGAGACCCAGTCCTTGCTCTCTAAGAACTAGCATGATAACCCATACAGGTGGTCATGGAATGGGAGTTTTCATTTTGGAAAATCACAGATTTAGCACCAGAATAGGTGTTAGAGTCTCCTGAATCCAACCCGCTCATTTTACAGATGAGGAGACTGAGGTATAGAAAAGTTAAGTGACTTGCTTAGGGTCATGCAACTAGTAAGCATATAAGGGTGGGATTTGAATCCAGATCTTCCCAACTCCAAATTCAGTGCCCTAGCCATTACCCCCATACTGCCTCTCACAGAGATTGAATTGATCCAGAGGGAAGCCAGCTAATTTGACCTTTCCAGAAGTGAAGGGACAGTTAATTGGATGACTATGCCCAGAGCTAGAAAAAAGTAAGGATTGCTTCATTTCTTTCTCTGCATGCCCATCGCTCTGCCCAGCACAGCTGGAGAAACACAGCAGGCTTAACGAGTGTGTGAGGATTGATCAGCTCTTGGAAGATCTTTAGTTCCCCCTCTTCCCATTTCTGGGTTCCTCTAGGAGCCTCTGTTTTGAGGAAATGCCAAGTCAATCATTCTTCACTCTTCTGACTCCACCCGAGTAATGTCCCTAACTCTCTGAACTTTACCACCTTCCCTTTCCCTGGTTGCCTTCCCCATAAGAATGTGAGCTCCTTGACAGCAGGGACCTTTTTTTTTGCTTGTATTAGTATTCCCAGGGTTGACACAGTGCTCAGCACATAGTAAGACTTAATGAACGCTTGTGACTCGGTTGATGGCTTGATACCACCGCGGCCTTGGACAAGTAGCTTAATGTCTTTGGGCCTCAGAATGGAAGTCCCAGACGAGCTCTTGAGGGCTCCTTTCTGCACTGAATTCTGTGATAATACCAAAGATCAGGTGTAGAGACTCTACCATTCATATGGGTGGAGGGAAAGAGCCCTGATGAAGTCAGACATCCCTGAAGAACTGGACTGAAATGCACTGTATGACACTTTCTGAACTAAAGAGGGCTGGAGGAGCCTTCTGGGACTTTCAAATTACTGCTCTCTTGAAGCTGTAGTCTCTTCCCAGGGGATGTTTCTGCCAAGTAAAGAAGCTGGGGACAGAGTCCAAATCCCAACTAAGTCCCTGATTCATGATGGAAACTGATTCAATCCCTTCTCGTTACCCTTCTGTAAAGCTGCTTTGTATCCACCAGGGTGCTTATAAGCATTTAGGTAGTACAGTGAAACTTGGGACAGACCTTAATTTAGAAAGGCCAAGGTTGCCCACTGCATCCTGGGCCATTGCCAGTCCTCTGGACTTTTGTCTTGGCACCGGACTTCGATGACTAGGGAGGAGAGGGTGAGGCTGACATCTAAAAGGATGAACAACAAAGGTGGTGAAGTGGGTAGAACATTGGGCCTTGAGTCAGGATGACGAGTTCCAATTTGGCCTTGGACACTTGCTAGCCTTGTGACCCTGGATAAGTCACTTAACTTGTTTGCCTCGGTTTCCTCATCTGTAAAAATGGAGAAAATAAGAGTACCCACTTCCCGGGGTTGTTCTGAGGAGCAACTGAGAAAATAATTGTAAAGCACTTAGCATGGTGTCTGGTACATAGTAGGTGCTATAGAAATGGTAGCTGTTATTACTGAGAAGACTGAAGTTCAAATCCAGCCAGCTTACACCCTTACTACTTCAGTCTCCTCAACTGAAAAATGAGGATAACAACAGCCCCTCAGATGGTGGCTGTAAGGATTAAATGAGATACTATTTGTAAAACATTCAGCACAGTACCTAGTACACAGTAGTCATGTCCAGCTCTCTGTGACTGGAGTGGTTTGCCATTTCCTTCCCCAGCTCATTTTACAGATGAGGAAACTGAGGCAAACAGGATGAAGTGACTTGCCCAGGGTTACACAGCTAGGAAGTGTCTGAGGCCGGATTTGAACTCAGGAAGGTGAGTCTTCCTGACTTCAGGCTGTGTACTCTATCGACTTCACCATCTAGCTGCCTCGTAGGTGCTTTGGAAATGCATATTCCCTTCTCCTCCCTACTCAAGGGGTCACAGGAAGGAGATTCAGAATGTCCAAGAGACTTCGAGGCTTGTGGAAGAGAGAGCACCACATCCGACCCACGTCTGAGCCAGAATGCCCTCCTCCACAGACATCTAGTGAGGAGTGACCTCAGAATGGCCTAGCTGGCTCACTCAACTTTGAGACAGCTGAGCTTGTTAGGAAGCTCTCCCGACATCCAGGCTATGTTGGCCTCATTGCATCTTCCTCCCCTATTCCTGGTTGCCCTCTTCGAGGCCAAACAGAGCAAAGCCAATCCCTCTTCTAGGCAACCCTTCAGCTCTTGAAGACAGTTCTTATCACATGTCCCCAGTCTTCTGTAGACTAAACATTCTCACTTCCTCCAGACAGTCTTCACGTGTCATGATCTCAAGATTGTTCCCCATCCTGCTTCCCCTTCTCTCAGCACCTTCTAGCTTAGCAGCGCCTTTCTGGGACTATGGTGCCTGCGAGTGAACACAATATTCCAGTTTGGGTAGCCAAGGCAGAGTATGTGGGACTCTCACCTTCTTATAACTGGAGAAGCTGAAGATAAAACTTGAAGAATCTACAAAGACAGAGACCTAGCTAAGGTGGGGTGGCCAGATATTTGTCACATCTGGGAGGGGACTAGAATCCTTACTTCCTGATGGACCTCTGGCACATGGTCCCTGTGTCTCCAAGTCTACTATCGCCACACTGGGTCCCATCAATATCCTCTGTCTAACTCTTGGGATCTGCCTTCTCCCACCACTGTATCTCCTCCTCCACTTGCTTGTCTCTTTTCTCTCGCCCTTCCCAGAGTTGAGGGGGACAAAATAATAAGATTTATTGGCCACGACACAGGGGTAGAGGCTGGATTCTGGGGGATAGGTTAGTTCCTCCTCCTGCTGCAACTACATCTAACTGGGCTGACATTTTGGTCACTGCCAGATCTGGGGCTTCCATCCTTGTCTCTCTTGGGGGATAATTGGGATCAGTAGCAACATGGGAACATACCAGCTAGGGTGAGATCTCAAGGCCTTCCTATACCTCCAGTGAACTCCACTGTTCCCCACCCCACTCTCCAGGTGCTATGATCCCTAGCTAGAGCTTTACCCAAAGATAAACCACCAGGGAAGAGGGCGTTACATCAGGGTGTCATCTGGTCTGGACGCGGAAATCTATTATAGACGTTACTAGAACTACAGTAGAAAAGGCTTCCTCCTTAAGTACTGAGAACTGTTGTGTTCTTGGAGCCATAGGACAAAGGTTCAAATCCCGTGTCTGCCATATATTAACTGTGTAGTTTAATCTTGCTAGGCTTCATGTTCCATGTAAGTATGTATGTATGTATGTATGTATGTATGTATGTATATAGGAAGCAAGAAAAAAAGAGAGGGGGGAGGAGGGGAGTGAATGAAGGAGAAAAGGAGGAAGAAAGTGAGTGAAGGAGAAAAGGAGGAAGTGAATGAAGGAGAAAGGAGGAAGGAGAGAAGGAAGAAAAGAAAGAAGGGAAGGAGAGGGAAGGCAGGGAGGAAGGAAGGTAAGAAGTGAATGAAGGAGAAAGGGAGGAAGGAGGGAAGAAAAGAAGGAAAGAGAAGGTAAGGAGGAAGGGAGGAGAAAGAAGGGAGCAAGAAAGGAAAAAACAATCATTTAATTCTTACTGTATGCCATGCACTGGGATACAAATCCAAAAGGCCAGACAGTCAGTGTTCTCAGGGAGTTTGCATTCTAATGACAGATGACCACACACACAAGGAGCTGCATCATTGAGAAGTGGTTTGATCTCCCAGTGCTTAGCAAAGTGCCTGGCACATAGGAGGTGATCAAGGTGGCTTGATTCGATCTGGAAAGTCATAGGGATGGTGAGTGGAGCCCCAGGGCCATTTCTCGTCGGGACTGGGAGTGTCCGTTTGTTTCCCGTTTCCCCAGTTAGAGGTGCAGAGCCTGGGGTGGGGAGGAACCCAGGGAAGGTGTGCAGGAGGTGACAGGGCAGAAGCAGGTCCTAGGGTGGGAGCTGGAGAGCCCAGTCAGCTGGAGGCAGGGAACAGTGATTGGAGAGCAGCATGAGGAGCTATAAAATGAGGAGGATGGCCTACATGGTCTCCGTGTAGATGTATGACCCTTATGTTCCTTCAATGAGAGGGCTGGAAGAAGCCCTGGGAAGCCATTTGCCCCAGCTCCCTGGCACCAAGCACTTCTGTCAATCAATCCATCCTAGGCAGAACAGAGTAGGAATGAAGGGGGAATTCCTATAAACAAAGTCCCTTAGACAGCCATTCCAGGTTCCTGACCCTGAGTTTTCATGACTTCCTGTCCCCCTCCCACTCCCTCCTTGCAAATGCCTGTAAGGCCAAGAGTTTCCAGCCCTAGCTGCAAACAGACTCACTGATGTGACAATCTCATTTGTCCTGAAAAGTGGGGTGATGTGGGGACGCTTGATAGGCCTTTCCTTGAGCCTGGCTGACCTGGAAATCTCCTCCCTGGAAGGGTTATTAAATGATTCAAGTCTGATTTCCATCAATGATTTAAAAGGGTGCCCTGTAAATGTCTGAGAACATCACGGCAGGAGACACTGGGTCCAGGCAGTATTTTTGCTGGGGTGGGGGTGAGTTTATTGTGCCATGGGGCGGTTGGTTGTGGGGCTTGTGTGTGTGTGTGTCTGCACGTAAGCACACCCTCATTCCCACCCGCACACAACCCCAAAGCCCTTATTTCCAGAACCACAGGGAAGGCCTGGATGATTTGCCAGGCCTGCAGTGGGCGGGGGTAGGGGCAGCTGTGTCCCAGCAGCAGCAGGACTTTGGACAGAGGCCCCACCTGGTGGACATGCTCAGCATAGACCCGCCTGGAGAGACTCCAGCTGTGGCTGAACCTTAGGTCCTCAGAGGAGGATGTCAGTCAGCCAATGGGCATTTATTAAGCTCTCATTCTGTGCCAGGCACTGTGCTATGCACAAGTGGACACAAAGAAAGACAAAACCAGCTTCTGCCTCTAAGAAGATCACATTCCACTTAGGGGAGAGGAGATAATATAGGGAAAATGTGCATACGTTTATATACCTTTTCAACAGATAGATGATAGACAAGTAGACAGAGAGATGATAGATAGATATATAGACAAAAATAGGTAGAGAAATGATTTATACCTTTATTAAGCACTTTCTGTATGCCAGGTTCTATGCTAAGCACTAATTAAAGAACTAAATGAGAACAAGACAGTCTCTGCCCTCAAGGGGCTTATATTCTAATGGAGGAGATAAACAGGCAAAAAATTGTACCTACAAGATATATTCAGGGGCAATGGTAGAAATCTCAGAGAGCAGACCTGGGGCGGTGGAGAGATCCTAGGGAAGGCCTTTTGTAGATTGGAACTCAGCCTTGAAGGAAGCCAGGAGGCAGAAATGAGGAGGCAGAGAATTCCCAGCATGGGGGACAGCCAGTGAAAAGCTAGAGAGAGGCAAGAGTGGGGCGGTGAATATTTTAAAACTGACTCTGGGGGCGGGGAATGTACGAGTGACAGACTTTAAAGTTTAGTCTGCCCTAATAACATTTTTCCCCATCACTTTCTTAAGTCCAGACAATCAACAGAAAGAAGAAATTGATCCCCAATTTGTGGTATTTGTCAATTTCAGAGGCATAAATGCTCACACTGAAAGTTTAACAACCGGCTCTTAAGACGCCCTGCAAGAAGGTGTATGAGGAGGTTTTAGCAAGGAGCATTCCTGCTCTGGGACATTCCTTAGTTTGTTTAGTTCGTGGAAAGCAGTAAAGTGTAAGAAGACTGGAAAGGTGGGAAGGGGCCAGGTTTGGAAAGATTTTAAAAACCAAACAGAGGGTTTTAATTTGACTCTGTAGGCAAGACAGAGACACTGGAGTGTCATGGTCAGTACTATACCATCTGGCTTAAGCTGCCTCATCTGTAAAATGGGGATAATAATAGCCCCTACCTCACAGGGTTAACATGAGGATTAAAGGAGAGGAGGAAGCGAATGAGAGTTTGCATAATACCAGTTATTGTTATCTGCCCATTTCTCTGGGGAAGGTTGTCACATACTTGGGGCAGATACCCCTTAACTTAAATCCAATTCACAAGCAAGTCAAGACATCACCCAGTGATATCATCAGTCCTCTTGGAAAATGAAGGACCAGGGGCAGCTAGGCGGCGCAGTGGATAGAGCACCGGTCCTGGAGTCAGGAGGACCTGAGTTCATATCTGGCTTCAGACCAAACATTTGACACTTACTAGCCATGTGACCCTGGGCAAGTCACTTAACCCCAACTGCCTTAAAAAAAAAAAGAATATAAAGGAGTCCCAAGTCCCAAAAGTTCGAGAATCTCTGGCTTAGAGAACAAAATGCTGAAGGTGGAGTCAGGAGGACCTGAGTTCAAATCTGGCCTCAGACCAAACACTTGACACTTACTAGCTGTGTGATCCTGGGCAAGTCACTCAACCCCAACTGCCTAAAAAAAAAAGGAAAGAAAGAAAGAAAATGAAGGACCAATAGCAGCACATACTCACTATAGGCTGGATACCGTGTGAAGAGCTCTACAAATATTATCTCATTTGAGCTCCATAACATCCCTTGGAGATAAGTGCTATTATTCCCATTTTACAGTGAGGAAAACTGAGGCAAACAAAGGTGAATTGACTCGCCCATGGTCTCATAGTTGATGACTATCTGAGACTGGATTTGAACTCGAGTCTTCTTGAGTCCAGGCCCTGTGCTCTACGCACTGAGGTGCCCCCTTCAGCCACCTCCACAGTGGCCCACATCCAGAAAGTGTCTGGACTACTATTTGAACTCAGATCCTTTGATTGGGAGTTCAGTCCCCCAGCTGCTACACCCTTATTTCTCTGGCTCATCAGAGCTCTTCGCCTTTCTCTCCGTTAGCGCTGCTGGTGCAAAGGAGACCATGTTTGCATCCGCGTCACCAGGAAGTCATTTACCAATCGCTGACTTCTAACTAAAGTGTCGAATGAACAATTTTTCATGCCTAATCTCTTTTTTATATTCTTATCTTGTCTAAGAAGCCATCTGTCCCTTAGATTTGCTGAGGGGCTCTTGCCAGCAAGGTTTCCTCCACCTTCGTGCCGTTTGGTAACATTCGGCAGATGTAATCTTTCTGACATAGGCGCCTGCAATTAGCAGATGCTCTTTAATGAGTTCAATTTCCATCTATTTTATTACCTCCCTGAGATTATCTTGATTCCACAGACTCCCAGATGTATGGATGTCTCTTGACCTCCCTGAGTGGAGGGAGTGGGGCTGGGCTGGCATCACCTGGGTAAGCTATTTCAACTTGCTGGGCCTCAGTTTCCCCATCTGTAATATTAGGAGGTTGGAGTAGGTGATCTCTGAGGTCCTTTCCAGCTCTAGAGCAATGATCTTCTAACCTGCCCATCTTAGGCACTCTCTCTAGGAGGCATGAGCAGTAGGTAGGAAGCCAAATGCTTTGAATCAGCCCTGAATATTCAGGGTCTGGGGCCCAGGGAACAGTTTATTGGGTTGGACCAGCTAGAAAGGACCTTAAGGTGATCTAGTCCAACTGCATCATTTTACAGAGCAAGAAAATGAGGCAGGAAGAGTGACTTGCCCAGGATCAAACAGCTATTAAGTGTCTGAGGTGGGATTTGAACTCAAGCTCCTTGGCTTTAAGTTCATTGCTCTGTCCACTATGCCATGCTGACTCTCATAAATACTTCCCTCATCATCAAGGCAGGGAGGAGAGATTCCATTTAATTCAACAAGCTTTTAAAAAAGTAATTAATGTCTCTGAGCCTCAGTTTCCTTACCTGTAATAATAATGTTGTTGTTCATCCTTCATTTTTGAAGAGGACCGATAACATCACAGGTGATGTCGTGACTCAAACGTGAAATGGATTTAAGTGAGGCAGAGTTGCATAAAGTAATCAGCTCTTTTTCAGAGTCATTGAAGTCCAGTGGCAAAAACACAAGTCAGGATGACTGGTGATGGCCCAGGATGCAGTGGATGACCCTGGAGTCTTTGATGTCTGATGAAGCACTCAGCACTCCACAGATATTCCACTGGAACAAATTATTGTCATCTGCCCATTCCTGAAGGAAGTTTTTACATGCTTGCAGTAGACACCTCCCAACTCACTGATGGGTTTGAGGTCTGTTGGTTATGCTCAACCTGGTTTAGCCTGTCTGGCTGGACAATTTTACCTGGACATGACTGCTCTACATGCTACAACTTCTTGGAGTCACAGGTGAGAATTGGGAAAAGGTGGACCCCCAAAGGTGGATGAGCAGCCCTCACACCAGAGGTGCTAGCCCTCTTGAACACCCCATACACCCCAAAGGGTAATAATAGTATCAGCCTCAAGGGATTGTTGTGAAGAGGAATTGAGTAACTATGTGTAGAAGGATTGGCAAACCCTAAAATGCTATTTAAATATTAGCCATTATAACGATGATGATTATGATGATAATGACAATAAAGATGTTCCAGGCATCTTGCTAGGATCTGGGGATACAAAGATAAAAGACTCACAACAATCCTGCCCTCAAGGAGATTCTATTCCATTGGGAGATACAATGGTTGAGCCAGGTATCCCAAGCTAAGCATTTTGCCAAGATTAGCATTTTGCATGACACTCTCCTAGTAGGTGGAATGAATGCTGATGTAATCCCATGTGACTATGAGGGGTGAGGTGAGTGTGAGAACTTTAGAAAGACATCCTTCATTTCTTCTTCAAGAGAGACACGTAGCCCCAGACTCTCTTTGGGATCAACTCCAGGGAGGAGAAAGAAAAGACTTTCTTAAAGACATGTAGATGAAGCTGGTTCTTAGTTGTCTCCCTAGAGACTTTGGGGAATTTCTCCTTGAGCTCTTTTGGGGGCCTCTCTCTTGATTGAGTGAGACATCTCACTCCCATTTAAAGAGTAGTAATGTTCAAAAAGTCTACAAAGCTTAGCGCAGGGGCTGGCATGCAGCAGGCACTTAAATGTTTATTGATTTATTGATCGCTCAAAAGGTGGGCTGTAGGTAGCCTGTGGAGAGCTCTAAATCCCAAGCTGAGGTCACTTCCTACTGGAGCCAGGGAAAGATTTCCAAGGAAGGAAGCTGGGCCTTGAAGGCCAGGTTACATTTCACTAGATGGAAATCATCAGCAAAGGACAATCACACAGAATATCAGAGTCCAACAGGACCTCAGAGGCTGGCTAGACCAACCAGACCAGAATGAGAATCCCCTCTCTAAGATCTCTGGCAAGTAGTCACCCAGCTTCTGCCCAAAGATTTCCAGAGAGGGAAAGCCCATGACCTCCCTGGGAAGCCCATTCCTCTTTGGGATATATAGATGGAGCATTTATTAGGCTTTTACTTGTTCCAGGGACTGTGCTGAACTCTAGGGATACAAATCCAAGCAAACACGATGATCCCTACCCTCAAGGAGCTTCCACTCTAATAGGGGAAGACAGCGCCTAAAGGGGAGCTGGAAAGAAGATGGAGGAGGAGGAGACAGCAAAGCTGCTGGATGGGAGGGAGAAATACAGAGAGTGAACGGGAGTCGAGAGGGCAGTGAGCATGGGTCAGTCTAAGGACTAGCCAATCAGGGAAGTGAATCAAGAGGCAGAGGCTTTTCTAGGGTAGGAACGTTGATGACAAAGTGGCGGCAGGAGAATTTTTCTTACATGGAACCCAAATCCGCCTCTGAGACTTTGACCCATTCATTGTTCGTGGTTCTTCCTTCTGGCGCCAAGTGGGACAAGTCCCTTTCGCTGACTGCTCTTCCGAACCTTGAAAATAGCTATCTTGTCTTCCTCGAGTCTTGTTATTTAGGTTAAACATCACCAATGCCTTTGGATCTTCCTCACGTGGAAGGTGCTACACTCTTCCTACTACCCTCCTCCCAACACCCTTCAGCTTGCCAATGGCATTTCATGGCCCCAAGAAGAGAAAATGACACTGAGATGCCATTAAAAGAAAGGTGCGGAGAACGGAGGGTGCGGAAAGCAGCCATAGAAATGGCAAACTGTTCAAGAATGCTTATCAGCTTAGTCAATTCCCATGGTCATGGATTGAGTTTCCCTAACACATTCTCTTTGAAACTGCCCAGCTGAAAGAGGGGTCCGGAGGAGTTTCACAGGCTGGAGCACAGACTCAGCAGATGGGAGGCATCCTCCCGGGCTCTTGATCACCTTCACACCGGGTTCCTGGTCCCAGAGCTCCACCCAGCTTGGTATTCAGTCCAAGAGAATTCCTTCATCTCTAGTCACAGAACTCTAAGCCTCGGTGGTCTGGGGCTGAGTCTAATTACGCCAGTCCCTCGGGGAAAAACCCAGAAAATTCAATCATCCAGATGTGTGGTCTCTAAAAAGGCCAAACATCTGGAGAACTGAAAGCCCTTCAGTAGTTGAGCCAATTTTCCATTCAATCCAATTCAATTCTGAGATCCCTGTGGAAAATCACGTACTCCAGGTTCAGCCCTGCCCCTGGGTGCTTTGGAGGATGCAGGAGCAGGTGAACAAAGCAGTCTGGGGAAGGGGGAGGGAGCCCCTCTCCTTTCATCTCGCTATATTTTCCAGTTTGGTGAACCTGATTGTTTCCCGATCAATGCTCCTTTGCTCACTGACTGACCCATTTGTAAAATGTATCGGGAGAGACTGCAGCTGAACCTGGCCTGGGTGGATGCCTCCCTCCTCCCTCCCCCGTCCCTCAGGCACACAGCCCTCAGCTGCTCATTTTTATTCCTAAGATAAGAATGCCTTGCTCCCTTCAATTCGTCCTATATTTGTCTACGCAGGAACACAGGGTTATAGATCGAGAAGCGGAAGGGATCTCAGAGGCCAGCTAGTGCAGCCCTCTCATTTTACAGATGGGGAAACTGAGGCCCCAGGGAAGTTAGGTGGCTCACCCTCAGTCGCACAGGGAGTAAATTGCTATCCCTGTGTGACCTTGGGCGTATCATCTAACTTCTCTGGTTCCCAATATCCTCCTCAGTAGAATAAGTGTCAGACTGAATGGTTTCTAAGATAGATAAATAAAGCATTCATTGAGCACTTATGATGTTCCAGCTAGGTGGTGCAGTGGATAGAGTATTGGGCTTGGAATCAGGAAGACTCATCATGAGTTCAAATCCAGCCTCAGACTCTTATTGGCTGGGTGACCCTGGGCAAGTCACTTCATCCCTCCCTATTTGCCTTGATTCCTCATCTGTACAATGAGCTGGAGAAGGAAATGACAAACCACTACAGTGCCTTTGCTAAGAAAACCCCAAATGGGGTCACAAAGAGTCGGACGTGACTGAAACAACTCAACAGCATGGGCCAGCACTGTGCTAAGAGAGGGGATTGCAAATACAAGCACAAGAGACAATCCCTGCCTGCCCTCAATGAGCTTACATTCTTTCTTTTTTTTTTTTTTGGTTTTGGTTTTGTTGGTGAGGTGATTGGGGTTAAGTGACTTGCTCAGGGTCACACAGCTAGTTACTGTTATGCATCTGAGACCAGATTTGAACTCAGGTCCTCCTTACTCCAGGGCCAGTGCTCTATCCACTGCACCACCTAGCTGCCCCTTTAGGCTTACATTCTAATGAGGGAAGAGAATACATAAGAGAGAGCTGGAAAAGGAAGAGGGTAGTACCTGCAAGGGCAATGCAGATGATCAGGAGAAGGAGGATCCAGAGAGGGTCTTGGTCCCTTTGTAATCTCAAATCCTGAGATCCTAAGATCACTTGAGGGGCAGAAAATGGAAAGGGGGGAAGGGAAAGAGACGAGTTCACCATAAGGAACAAATAAAGAGGGATGGGTATGTAGGCAGCTCGCTGGTGTTTGCTACTAGACAACATAAAGTCAGGTTCTAAAATGAGTGGGATGGATGGATGCTTAGTGCCGAAGTGGGAAAGGAAGGAGGAGGTAGAGCTTGACTGGATCAAATCCCCTTCCATGCTTCCCATCCTAACCTCTAGCCTACAATGTGTAACCCTCAGCTCAAAGTCCATTTGCATAGGACTCTCTTTATTAATAGAGACTGATTACTCAGTACTTCTAGTCTGCGTGAAGAGTTAGAGCCCGGGAAAAGAGAGATCCTGGGCTTCTTCCTGGCTTTTGCCTCCAAGAGAAAAGATGGTACTTCCAGATTCTCTCCCTGAAGAGAGAGAAAGAGAAGAGAGAGTCTCTGGGAAGAAGCAGATATAGAGAAAAGTCAGCACCTCAATTATGATGCTATCCTCAGCTTGCCACACTAAAGAGTTCAGAGAATTTCCTTGTGGATGAGATTTGGGAATCTCTTGGTTGAGCAAAGATATATCATTCCCAGTGGGAGGGTTCATTCACTCTGTGCATTGTTTGGCATATTCTCATTCGTATACCTTCTATGAATTCTGATTGCTGTTGGCTTGAATAAATAGGCTTGTTTTCTATTTGCTACATGTTTTCATTGTGGGGCCAGCATTCAAGGAGAAGGGAGTCAAACCATGGTTATACAGCTTGGGGTACTCCTTTCCCATTAAGGGACAGTGATCAAGTGCTCAGCTTGAACTTGTAGATTATCTTCCCTAGACTAGTAATATTTAAGGGGGCAGAGAGATAAAATTCTAAGGCAGTGCCATTTCTCTAAGGAGAACAGTGGTCAGCCCCTGGCCCCAATCTCTTGCTTCCCTTCCTGGTAAGAATCAAATTCTTCTTGGTGAAGTTTGAGTAGAGACTTTAGAGATATTTTTTCATTCCTCTATGTGTGGAGAGATAGACTCGTATCACTGGCAACACATCCCCCCATATAAAAGTATGAACTTAGGGTTCAACCTCAGGAATTCCGGTCCATCTTAGAGACAGAGGAGGGTCCTTGGAACACAAAATATCAGACCTAGGAGAGATCTTAGAACAAAGAATGTTAGAACTTTAAGGGATCTTAGAACAGAAATTGTCAGAGTTGAGAAGGTCATCGGAACATGGAATGTCAGAGCTAGAAGGGACCTTAAAACATAATGTATCTGAGCTGGTTGAGATCCTTTAGAAATGGTCTAATCCTCACTTTCCCAAACTACTTTGGTCAAGATGACATTGGGTGTTGAAATGTATTGATGGAATCCTTGATGCTGGTCTGAGAAGCCTGAGGGTTTGGGTGGAGGAAGGGAGGCTAAGGAAACATTGGGAGGAAAATTAAGAGAAGTATTAAGCCAATTCTCACACTGCCAAATCACCACATACTGAAAGTCTATCTCATAAGTACACGACTGGATATTTAATATTATAGAGGGAGAATCCGCCCCAGCCCTGGCATTTTTTGAAATCAAACGAACCCCTTCTCCCATTGTGTGGCATATAGTTTGGAAAACCTCAATCTAGTCTCACCCTTTCATTTTACAGCTGAGGAAACTGAGCCTCAGAGAAAAGGAAGGGACTGGCCCAAGGTCACACAGCTACTGGGGGCAGAGACATAGCTAAAATCCAGGTGTCCTAGCACCAAGTCCCTGGCCCTTTCTATTACACTGCCCTATCACCTCCCTCTCTATGACGTGAAGGGAAGGAATCCAGAAAAGATACTTCACAGGCCAGAAAATAAAGCCCTGACTCAGTGCTCATTAAAATGCAGAGCTAGGAACTTTTCTGGCTGATCTGGGCTTTGTGGTATGATTTTTTTGAAAGTTGGAAGGGAGAAGAGACTGGAAACTTAGAATGGCAAGCTCGTGTGAAGCCGGCTGGCTTTGTCAGCTATTTGACTGTATTTAAAACACATATGGATGGTATTTTAAAATATCTTTGCGATGTGATCAAAAAACATTACGGTTGCTCCACTGTGCACTTGGCTTTCATGAAAACCCACTGACGGAATTAGATACATATTGTCATTACATTTTGAAGAAGCCCAAAATGTCAGAACTGGAAGCGAGCAGCGTCCTGGGCTTGGAACCAATGGAACTGAGTTTGAATCCTACCAGAGCTGCTTAAGTCCTGTGTGGCTCCGGACAAGGCACTTAGCCTTTCTGAGCCCTGACTTCCTCAGCAGTAAAATGAAGGGGTTGGATCAAATGAGGGGACTTTAGCAGCAGTCCCTTGCAGCTCTACGTCTGTAATCTCTTAACTGCTCTGGGACTCACTTTCCTCATCTGTAAAATGATGGACCTTCCCTGAGATCCCCTCCAGCTCTAGACATACAAGCATGAGTTTGTGGAAGGATTCTGAAAGGTGGAAGGAAGGGAAGGGAAGGGAAGGGGAGGGGAGGGGAGGGAAGGGGAGGGAAGGGGAGGGAAGGGGAGGGGAGAGAGGGGAGGGGAGGGAAGGGGAGGGAAGGGAAGGGGAGGGAAGGGAAGGGAGGAACATGCATTTATTAAGTGTTTACTATATGCCAGGCACTGTGCTCAGAGCTTTACAAATATCTCCTTTGGTTCTCCCAACAACCCTGAGAGTTAAATGCTATTATCATCTCCATTTTACAGGTGAGGAAACTGAGGTGACATCATCTCTATTGTCACAGGTTAAATGACTACTCCAGGATCACTCAGCTAGTAAGTGTCTGAGGCTGGATTTGAACTCGGGTCTTCAAGACTCCAGGACCAGCTGTCTATCCACCGGGCCACCTAGCTGCCTCTACATTTTGCCTCTATCCCTCAAATGCCCTTTCACCCTGGTAGCTCTTCTCTCTCTCCTGGAACATCCCTCTGCCGTGCTGGCTCCTTCTTCTCATTGGTGAACTCCTCCCAGAATCTCCATTTTGAGGAAGGCTTCACTCTCTGTATTTGGTCGTCATGTCCCATGGGGGACACTTTGCCTCCTCCCCACTTTCTGCTCCGTTTGGCATTGTCTTCCTCCACTAGAAATGCAAGTTCTGGGGCAGCTAGGTGGCACAGTAAATAGAGCTCAAACCTTAGAGCCAGGGGGACCTGAGTTCAAATCTGACCTCAGACACTTGACACTTATTAGCTGTGTGACCCTGGGCAAGTCACTTAACCCCAATTACCCTACCAAAAAAAAAAGTAAGCTCCTTGAGGGCCAAGATTGCCTTTCTTCTTGCTAATGTTTCTATCCTCAGAGCTTAACATGGTGCTTGGCACACAGTAAGTGCTTAATAAATGCTTGCCGCCTTGCCTTGCTTTGCAATGGGGAGCCACTGAAGCTTTTTGAGCAGAGTAGTAACATGGTCAGACATGCACCTTATAAAGTTCCTTAGGCGGTTTTGTGGAAGATGGGATTGGAGAAGAGAGAAACTGGAACCAGAGAGAAGTTAGGGGGAGGAGGCAAAGAAGGCTCCATTTTCGTTTTAAGGAATGGTTAAAGGAGCAGTTAGGGATGGAGCACTGGCCCTAGAGCCAGGAGGACCTGAGTTCAAATCTGACCTCAGACACTTACTAGCTGTGTGACCCTGGGCAAGTCACTTAACTCTGCCTTCATGCACACTCATGCGCACACACACACACACACACACACACACACACACACACACAAGAATAGATAACAGGGGTAAGGAACCTGCAGCCTCAAGGCCACACATGGCCTGTCTGATAGAAACTTAACAGCCAAAGGGAGGGAAGAAGAATGTTCTAGGCATAGAGAATAAATAACACCGCACAAGCAAAGGCCCAGGGGCAGAACACAGGGTGAGTTAGGAGTGGTAAAGAATAGTCTAATTCAACTTGAGTGCAGAGTTTGGGAAGAGGAGAAATGCAAGAGCAGGCCAGGAAGCTTGGGGGGGTTCCAAATCTTAGAAGGCATTGAATGCCAGGCACAGAAACTTGAACTTGACTTGGTAGGCAATAGGAAACCAAGGAACATTTCTAAGCAGACCATGGTAGGTTGTATATGTAAGATGTCTACATGAGAAAGATTAATCTGGCAGTGGTAAAACAACAATAATTTTTTAAATTTTACATTTATGTACTACTTACTATGTCCCAGGCACTGTTCAAAGTGCTTCACAGTTATTCCCATTTCATCTTCACAGCAGCCCTAGGAGCTGGGTGTTATTATCTCTGTTTTATAGATGGGGAAACTGAGGTAAACAGAGGTTATGTGACTTGCCCCGGGGGTCATACAGCTAGTAAGTGTCTGAAGGCAAATTTGAACTCGGATCTTCCTGACTCTAGGCCCAGTCCTCACCCACTGCAATACTTAGATGGCCTAGGCCCCTTTGGGCATTCTGGTGAAGTCTATGGACACTTTGTTAGAATTAAAATGTATAAAATAAAATACATAGAATCATAAAGGAAACCAATTATATTAAAATATAATTATCAAAATATTTTAAAAATAGATTGCAGGTGGGGCAGCTAGGTGGCACAGTGGATAGAGTACCAGCCCTGGAGTCAGGAGGACCTGAGTTCAAATCCAGCCTCAGACACATAACACTCACTAGCTGTGTGACTCTGGGCAAGTCACTCAACCCCAATTGCCCTCACCAAAAAAAAAAAAATAGATTGCAAGTTAAGAACCCCTTAAAAGGGATGTGAACTCTGAAATGTGCAGTGACCGTTTTATAATGTAGTGTTTATTCATTTTAGGCAAAGAGTATCCTACATACAGGATTCTAGTATGCCTGTTCATTCTTGTGGGGAACCAACTCCATTATACCAAAGTCCTGTGACTAAGACTCCGTGAAATAGAGCATATTCAGGAAGATGAACTTCCACCAGTAGGTGGGGGCTCAGAGCTATTTAGCTTGGGTAAATCCATAATAACCATGCCTGTTAGACTAGTGAAAAGATGCAAATGGAGAGAGAGAGAATGACTAGGGGAAAGAACATCATTCACTCTTGAGAACCAGAGAGCTTAGCACTGCCCAGGACTTCCATTCGCTGGGGGTGGATTATAACTACCATTGTGGTTACAAAGGGTCAAATTGAGCTAAAAGAATGGCTATCAGTGCCATATGATGGTTAAATACAGGAGAAGAAACTGAAGTTAAGAGATTAAATGACTAAGCCAATATCTGAGTGGAGGTATCTAATACAGGAAAATTTCCCACAGTTTAGCAGAAAAGTGGTGAAAGAGAGAGATAGGACAGTAGCTAAATAGTGTAGAAGGATCAAGGAGACATTTTTTTTAGGACTGGGGAAACCCAAGCAAATTATTTCATTCATTCATTCATTCACTCACTCAATAAACATTCATTAATCAATCACTGTGTGCAAAACTCTGCACTAAATACCATCTAAGAATTAATTCCTGCCTTCCTAGAGCTACCAGTAAGGTAAAATTGGACCTCTCTCTGGTCCTTGATTTTCTTCTCTGTCAAATGAAAGGGTTGAGCTAGGTGATCTCTTGGGGCTAACTCCAGCTCTAAAATTTCATGATTTTATAAACGCTTCACTGATATGTCCCTGACCTATATTCCTGAAGGTCCACAGGGAACCCGATGGGAAGAAACAGGCTTAAATCAAAAGAAGAGAGCTAGTCATCCATAAAGAAGAATTCAACTTCCATGCTGATAGAACAATGGGTAAGAAGATGCCTCTGTTTTTAGAACGATCCTTGAGAAAAGGAAACATTCATCTTCCTGAAAGCAGGGAATGGAACCCAAAGACAAACAGAAAGACAGCAGGACCCAGTGGAAAGGAAGCTGCTAGCTCCAGAGTCAGAAATCTTGGCCTCAAATCTTGTCTCTGTCACATATTACCTATGTCAACCAGTATCAATATCAACAAATACTTATTAATCACCTACTATGTGCCAGGCACTCTGCTAAGCACTGGGGATACAAAAAGAGGCAAAAGACAGTCCTTGCCCTCATGGAGCTTACAATCTAAGGAAAGTCTACGTGACCTTGGGCATGTGTCCTTCATTTTCCTGGGCCTCAGTTTCCTCAACTATAAAATGGAGAGGGGTGGGGAGATTCAACTAGATTGTTTCCTATGTCCCTTTCTGCTCCACATCTATAAATCAGAGACAGCTGGTGACACGGCAGATGGAGCTAGATGAGGAGTGAGGAAGACCAGAGTTCAAATCCAGCTTTAGATACTTATAAATTATGTGACCTTGGACAGATCACTTAACTTTTGTCTGCTTCATCTCTAAACTGGAGATAATAGTAACACATCCCTTCCAGAATTCTTTTGAGGATAGAATGAGATAATTTTTATGAAATTCTTTATAGGGGCAGCTAAGTGGCACAGTGGATAGAGGACCAGTCCTGAAGTCAGGAGGACCTGAGTTCAAATGCGGCCTCAGACCAAACACTTGAAACTTAACTAGCTGTGTGACCCTAGGCAAGTCACTTAACCCCAATTACCTTAAAAGGAAAAATAAAATTTTAAACTTTAAAGCACTATATTAATGCCATTATGGTGATGATTGTATAATCACTCAAGATCCCTTACAGCCATCAGATTCTGTGATTCTATATCCAAACAGAAGGGAAGGAAGGTGGAGCTAAGATGGCAGACAAGGAACACCACTTCCCCCACCCCTCACTCCTCCAAATACATCTAGAAAATGCATCAGATTGAATCCTGATGGGAAAACCCAATGAAAAATGACAGCGAGTCACTTTTCCAGACTCGATCAGCATAGGAAGACAGATGAAGGAGTCTGGAGATACTAGGGATGGAATCTGGTCAGGAATGCACTCTAATGTGGTAAGAGTCTCTGCACCAAGGTAAAAGGGGGTCACTGTCCCATACCAGTGCACTGAAACTATATAGCAACAGGCACCAAATGGTAACTTTGGACCTCATTACCCAGTCCTCAATCACAGGTCCACAGAGGAGATATGTGCCTAGGAAGGGCATTCCAAGGTAAGTATCAGTCACGGATTCCAGGCTATGTATTGAGAACAGAATAAGCTCAGGAACAGCAGTATGGTACAGAGCTCAGAAGCAGAGATGTGTTTCAATTTCAATTTCTATTCCAGTTTGAAGCCTGCAGAGGAATAAAGTGAGAAGGGAAGCTCGGGGTCCTGTCCCTCTGCATGAGCAGAGCTTCCCAGCTGGCTGAGTCTAGCAGTACTTTGTTATTGCTCAAACCCAAACCCAGGTCAGGAACTTGAAGAGCTCGGAGTGGGGGCAGGGCAGCAATCAGATTTTGCCCTAGATCAGACTACTTAGGGAGCACTAAAAGTTTGCAGGTCTCCAGACTGAGATGACCCTAACAGCCTGGAATAACACAACTCTAAACACTCCAAGAAAGCAGCCACAGAATCAGCCCAGTTGAAGAAAGAAAGTAATCTGGGTAAATGGGCAAACAATTAAACAAAAAAAAATCACCATAAAAAGCTATTATGATGACAAGGACACCCAGGACACAAACTCAGGAAAAAAAAAGAATGACTCTAAAACATGTACATACAAAACTTCAAAGAAAAACACAACTTGGGCACAAATACAACTAGAATTCCTGGAAGAGATGCAGTAAAAGTTTAATAATTTTTTATACATGAAATGAAAGCATAAGAGAAAAAAATTGGAACAGCTATGAGAGCTATAGGAGAAAGAATTGGAAAGGGAATTAATAACTTGCCACAGAAGGTACAGAATCCTTTTTTTTTTTAAAGGCAATTGGGGTTAAGTGACTTGCCCAGGGTCACACAGCTAGTAACATGACAAATTTTTGGTCCGTGGCCAGATTTGAACTCAGATCCTCCTGACTTCAGGGCCAGTGCTCTATCCACTGCACCACCTCACTGCCCCCGAGGTACAGAATCTTGCCTAAGCAATAAACTCCTTGAAAATTAGAGTGGATCAAATAGAAGCTAATGACTCAATAAGATAAGAAATATTTGCACAAAACCAGAAGACTAAAAAAAAATGGAAGAAAATGTAAGGTATCTCATAGCAAAAACAACTGATTGGATGGAAAACAGATTGAGGAGGGAAAAAATGGACTACTGGAAATCCATGACCAAAACAGAGCCTTGAAATCTTATTTCAAGAAATGCTAAAATAAAACTGCCCAGATCTCATGGAACCAGAGGGCAAAATAAAAATAGAAAAGTCTCCCAGTCATCTCATGAAAGAAACCCCAAAATTAAAACTCCCAGGAGTATTATAGACAAAACCCAGAGTTTCCAGGTCAAAGAGTACTGCAAGCAGCCAAAAAGAAAGAATTCAAATAACAAGGAGCCTCGGTTAGAACCACACAGGACTTAACAGCCACCACCTGAAAGGAACAGAGAGTTTGGAATATGACGTTCCAGAAGACACAGAGTAAAGGCTTACAGCTAAGAACAATTTACCCAGAAAAACCAAGTATAAACATACGGGGGAAGGGGGGTTAATTTTTAATAAAATAGAGGAGGGGAAAAGAAATATGCTGGGGGGAAGGGAATGGAAGTTTAGAGGAAATTATCTTACATAATCGGAGGATGCAAGTAGAAGCTATGTAACAAGGAGGAAGAGGGCAGGGAGTGTCTGATGTTTGAACCTCACTGGTCTGAATTGTTCAAAAAAGGAAAGAATACAGAGCTGGGTACAGAAGTACATTTCACTCAATGAGGAAATAGGAAGGAAAGGGGGAAAGGGAGAAAGAAGAATTAGAGGGATGGTAAATTAAAGCAGAGAATATTTCTCAGTACAATAAACTATAAGGATGTGCAAAAATAAAAATATTTATGGCTCTTTTTTTGAGGTGGAAAAGAAAGGGAATCTGAAGGGGTACCCACAAATTGGGAAAGGTTGTGTGATATATAAATGTGATGGAATACTGTTGTTTTCTGAGAATTGATGACGGTATTGTTTTCAGAGAAGCCTGGGAAGATTTGTATCAACTGATGCAGAATGAAGTCAACAGAACCAGGGGAACAAGTTATACAGTGACAGCAATATGATAAAGATATACAACTTTGGAATGCTTAGGAGCTCTGATCAGCATAATAACTAACCACATTTCCAGAGGACTAATGATGAAACATGTGACTCATCTCTTGGAAGAGAGGTGAAAGACTCAGGGTACAAAATGAGATATAAATACATATATGTGTGTATATGTAAATCTACAACCCACATGTATATGCATGTGTATGTATGTGTATATATATGTATATTATTACATTATATTATACATACATATACATTATTATTACCTTGAGAACCGATCTCTCAATGCTTTCATTGGGAATTTGGAATATTGAATTCATACGTACTTTTCATCATCATGTCTTTTGTCAATTAACAGATACTAAGATGAGGGAGAGTCTATGATTTTTGTGGACATTGAAAATGAGTTTTCTTCATAGTAAAAAATATTGGGAGTTACTATATTTAAAACACATTGCATTGTAATCCTTTTGTTTCCACAGACTCTTCCACAATCTACTTTGGCAGCCTTTTAAATGGCCAGCCCCTTCTATAGAGGGTGTGTGTGGTGTGTAAACCCTACCAGATTGGCCTACTGCCTAAAAAAAATTAGTCACTCTAGATGTCTGGCATAATGGAACCCATGCTGTCCCATGACTCAGAGACTCATTCAACCACTTCTCCAGCTTCCTTCAAAGCTCAATTCAAGCCCTACTTCCTTCATGAAGCTTTTTCTGATTCCCCAGCTGCTAGTGCCACCTCCATGTCCCCAAATTACTTTGCATTTACCTTCAAATGTGTTGATTGTATATATTTTATATCTCCTTATATGTGCACATGGTGCTTTTCCCGATACAAGGTGAGCTTCTGGAGGGCAAAGATTGCATCATTTCGTCTCTGTGTTCCCAGCTCCTAGTATCTAGGATCTAGAACATGGCAGATGCTAAATAAGTGCTCGTTGACTGATAAGTGCCAAAAACCACGCTGAGTCCTCAGAATCTCAGGATTTCTTTGTTGTTCCACTAGGGATAGGGAAGAAGGAATAGATCTGGAAAAGAAAATTGAATAAAGATAATTGTGTTGAAATTTAAACTAGCAATGATGGAGTCATAGACTGAGAAGGAACCTGAGAGCCCTCCCAGTCCAGTCTATACCTGAGGTATGAATTGAACTGCATCCTTGTTACACAGCTATCCAAAATCCATGTGAAGGAATCCAGTGGTGGGGAACTCATTATCTATCTAGACAACACATTTTATTTTTAGATGGCTTTAAATGATAGGAAGTTCCTCCCTCCTTATTTTGAGCCAAAATCTGTTCCTAATTTGGTATGCAAGATAGACAATTAACAGATAAAATATGCAAGATCCAAAGCCATTCCCCAATAGATAAGTGGTCTAAGATAAGAACAGTTCTCAAAAGAATTGCAGACTGTAAATAACCATATGAAAGAGAGCTCCAAAACATTAATTGTAAGAGAAATACAAATCAAAACATCCACGAGGTTTTACCTCACACCTTGCAAATTGTCAAAGATGATAAAAAAAATGGGAAAAGTCAACATTGATAGGTCTGGGGAGGGAGGAAGGAAATAATAATTTATTAAGTGCTTACCATATGTTGGACATTGTAAAGATAGGCACTTCTTTAACGTGTTCAGTTGTGTCTGATTCTTCTTTGGGGTGTTCTTGGCAAAGATACTGAAGTAGTTTGCCATTTCCTTCTCCAGTTCATTTTTACAGATGGAGAAACTGAGGCAAACAGGATGAAATGACTTGCCCAGGGTCACACAGCTAGTGTCTCAGGCCAAATTTGAATCAGGAAGATGAATCTTCCTGACTCCAGGCCCAGCTATGCACTATGGCGCCACCTAGCTGCACACACTAGTGCATTATTGGTGGATCTATAATTCGGTACAACCATTTTGAAAAGCATTTGCAATTATGCAAATAAAACAACTAAAATGTCCATACTCCTTGACCTAGAGATTCCATTATTAGGCTTATAGTAGAAAGGCGCCATCAAAACAACCACAGCAAAATCTGCTTTCCTGTAACTTTCATTCTTTCATTCTTGCTCTGCCTTCTGAGACCAAGCAGAGTAAGTCAAGAATCCCCAATCACAGAATTTCAGAGCCAGAGACCATATCTTTCAACCCAAACCAATTTAATCCCACCTTATGACTAAGTCAATCCCTTTTTTAGGCTCAACCATATTAGAGAAGTAACGTGATGTAGTGAAAAAATACTGTACAGAACCTCGAGAGACCTGAGTTCAAATCCCTGCTCTGATACTTATTAGCTATGTGACGATGGGTATGTCATTTCAACTCTCTGAGCCTCAGTTTTCTTATCTGTAAAATGGGGATGAAAATATTTCAACTACCTAATTCATCGGACCATAGAGCTGAAGCTGGCAGGGATCTCAGAGACCATCTCTTATTTTACTACTAAGGATAGTTAAATGACTTACCCAAGATTGTATAGGTGTCAGGATTTGAATCCATGCCCTCTGACTCCAGACCCAGTGTTCTGGCTTTGCCCCAATGCTTCGGAAAATCTTTCAGAGCTATATCATTTTAGCAGTTTTGGGGTTTTTTTGGTCCACACCTGTGATGTCATCAATGCAGGAAACTCCCAGCATGGAAACTCCCTTCACCAATGCAGATCAGCAGCAGCTCTACAATTTACAGTCTTTAGAGAGCTGCCTTGGCTGTGGATTGTGTAGGAGACTTGGCTATAATAATACAATAATAATAATACAATACAATACAATACAATACACTATAATATAATATAATATAATATAATATAATATAATATAATATAATATAATATAATATAATATAATATAATGTAATGTAATGTAATGTAATGTAATGTAATGTAATGTAATGTAATGTAATATAATATAATATAATATAATATAATATAATATAATATAATATAATATAATATAATATAATATAATATAATATAATGTAATATAATGTAATATAATATAACGTAATAATACAAGAATAATACAAGAATGCTTCAGAGGCAGGTATGGAACTCAGGTCTTCCTGACTATAGATCCAGCCCTTCCCTATATCAACATATTGTGGTTCTTAGCTCTTTCAAATGATTCTTGGTTGGCTTCCAATACTTTCCCAACCTTGATTTACCTCCCCTGAACACACTCAGATTGGTTAATAAAACTCTTACAATTCAACTGTGACAAAACACAATATTCCTCTGACGGGGCAGAAAACAGTGGGACCATTGTCTTTCTGGCCTTGGATACTCTATTTCTGGGCTTAATGATTTTTAAAAGGCAGAGAAACCAACTCACACGGATGTACCTTGAGACAACTCACAACCCACACTTAGTTTTTTAGATGTCCCTCAGTTACATGGGAAACCCCAGGTTTTGGAGACATATTGATTTCATCAGGCATATATTATTTGACTTTAAATACCTATGTCTGTTGTACTTAATATACAACAGTTTAATTTAAAATGCATTAGTTTAATAAAAATGCATAAAATAGAATACAATGGCATTGGCTTCCACAAAAAAATTCAATTTCATAAATATTACTCGTGTTAAAATGCATCGATTTCCGGGAATATATATTGGTCAAAGGTAATTTACATTGGTTTGAATGGAAATGTATTTGTCTCCATACATATGTATTAGTTTAGTCAAATGTATCTGATTGTGTAAAATATTGGTTAGAGGAAAATATATTCCAAAGGAGTGAGTGGTGGGCAGATTAATTTTTGGGGGGGGGTGTTTTCCCCTGAATCAAACCTCACACACTTGGGTTCCAGGAGCCCTGCTCATTTTGGGCAAGGCCACTCAGCGAGCACAGAAGTTAATTCTAATAACACCTGGTCTTGGGCCTGGATGTGCTGACTCCTACTTTCAACGGTGAAATGTTACCTCAGATCCCCATGGAGCTGCTTGAGTGAACCTGGGGAAGGGGGCAAGATTTGAGCATGACCCACAATCAGTGGAAAGGAGTCCTTAGTTGTTGGTCAGACAGGGATGAGTTAACTGTGTGATCTGATAGCCGAGGGACCAAATTACATCTTGGACTGAGTTAAGAGAATAGTGTGCAGCTGTGGGGTCAAATCAAACTCAAATAGAAACAGAAGCCACTCATCTGTACATAAGTATCCCTGCTGCCATTTATTGACTTAGTTTTAAAATTTTAAGTGTAATGTTATTGATGTTTTATTGTACTTTTATTTATTTTGGTAAATATTTCCCAATTATATTTTATTCTGGTTTGGGCTACCACATGTTTGACACCTCTGGCAAACAGAACAATTGATAATTACTTGAATTTATATAGTGTCTTAGGGTTTACATAGAGCATCTAGGTGGCGGAGGGGATACCTGGAGTTAGGAAGACCTGAGTTCAAATCTGGCCTCAGATACTTACTAGCTGTGTGACCCTGGGCAAGTCACTTCACCCCATTTGCCTCAGTTTTCTCATCTGTAAAAATGAGTTGGAGAAGGAAATGGCAAACCACTCCATTATCCTTGCCAAGAAAACCCCAAATGGGGTCATGGAGAGTCAGACATGACTGAAACAACTGAACAGTAACAACAAAAAAGGTTTGCAAAGGGTTTTATAAATGTTATCTCCTTTTATCCTTTCAACAACCTTGGGCAGTAAGTGCTATTATTTTCCCCATTTTGCAGATGAAGAAATGAAGGCAAACAGCAGTAAAAGTGACTTGCTCAGGGTCACACATCTATGAGTGACTGAGGCTGGATTTGAACACAGGTCTTCCTGATTCCAGATTCAGTGTTCTACCCACTACATCATCCAGCTGCCTAGGGAGGTAATGTTCCTACTGTACTCAGGACTAGTGTTTAGAATGGCCAGACCACAGGAGGGATGTTGTCTTTGGTTCTGGGGGCCATACATAGCAAGGCATCTATAAAAGCTCTGGATGTGTGATTGTGGTCAAGTCACACGACTTCTCAGCGCTCCAGGCAACGTAATAAGTTTCAGAGAAGGTGCTGATTTGTATCGGCAGAGGGAATGTCCTCATTCTGGGAAGGACACTAAACCAAAGAAATCACAGGTCAGTCTCTATCCCTATCCCCTAGCTGGATCTGAGGGCTCCTCTTCTCCCTCCATCCTGCTAAATGCACATAGCTTCCCTTTTGGAGGTCCACAGAGAAGTGAGCAAAGGGGTGGGGGATGGGGGGTGTCAAAGGAGCCAATGCCTCCCTTGGCTTCATCAAGAGAGCTGTAGTTTCCAGGGGTGAGGAGGTAAGAGTTCCACTGTCTTCTGTCTTTGTCACACTATCTTTGGAGTAGGGTATTCAACGATGAGTGTCACAGTTTAAGAAGGACACGGCTAAAATGGAGAGGGGGGATAAAATTCCAACAGATAGCATCCATGTTATTCAAGGATCGATTGAAGCAACTAGAGAGTAATTAGCAATGAATTCGGAGAAGACTCAGGGCAATAGCACTCTCTGGTCCTTTGTGCCTGGAAGGCTCTCCCTCCTCATCTCTGCCCCTTGGCTTCCCTGGCTTCCTTCAAGTCCCAGCCAAAATCCCATCTTTGACAGGAAACCTTCCCTGACACTTCTTAATTCCAGAGCCTTCCCTCTGTTGATGATTTTGTGTTTATCTGATAGATAGATAGATAGATAGATAGATAGAGATAGATAGATAGATAGATAGATGGATGGATAGATAGGTATATTGATGGATGGATAGATAGATAGATAGATAGATAGATAGATAGATAGATAGATAGATAAGCAGATGATAGCTAAGTAGATGGATAGATAGATATGGGTGCAAATATAGACAGATGGATAGATAGGTGGATGAATGGAAATAGAGGGACAGATAGAAATAGAGGTGGATAGATGGATGGATGGATGGATGGGTAGATGGATGGATAGATAAGTAAATGGGTGGTTAGATGGACGGATGGATGGATAGATTAGATAGATAGATAGATAGATAGATAGATAGATAGATAGATAGATAGATAGATAGATAGATAGATAGATAGATAGATGGATGGATGGATGGACGGATGAATAGGTAGGTAGATAGATGGATAGACAGGTAGATGACAGAACATTTATTAAGCACTTTCTTCATCCCACCACGGTGGCATGGTTTGGAGCTGGTGGTCAGGAAAGGAGGTGGGGGCTCACTTCCCAGCACAGACCCAAAAGGTCTTCAAGCAGAGGCCGGGTGATCGCTTGTTGGCTATGCTGCAGTGAGGAGCAGGATCCCTTTCAGCTCTGAGATTCTGTCTGAAGAACCGACCCACAATCTCATAGCTGGGAAGCTTCCTAGGCCCACAGGTGTTGAACAAATGTTTGTTTGCCTTTGTGCTCCCTAAATCCTTGAGGACTGATCGATTGGCCATTGTGTAGACAGACTAGGTGATTGATTAGGCTTTCCAAGTTTCCATAGGTTCTCTGGTGGCCACTTTATTTTTGTCCCTGACTTTAAGAAGATAATCTGGGAGAGTAGAAAGCACACTGGATGTGGAATCAGAAGACCTGGGTTCAAATCTGCTATTTACAACATTGTGTGACCTGGATTCAAGTCTTCCCTCTGGAAATACTGGCTGTGTGACCTTGGTTCAGTCCCTTGATGGGATCTGGGCAATGCTTTGAGATCACAGATCTTTAAGCCACAGATAAGTTGCTGCTTTGCATTGATAGAGGATGTTTCCATGTCAGGGACTCTACGCTGGTAAAATAAAAGGTCTGGACCAGCTCTGGGACCTCGATTTCCTCATCTGTAAAATGGGTGGGATTGGATTAGGTGATTTTCTGGGACCCTTTGAGCTCTACAACTATTTGAGTCATTTCAATGGATATTTGTTGAGTTTCTATCATAAGTTAAGTTCTGGAGGTACAAAGATAATGAGGAAGTAGTAGAGGACCCAGATTCAAATTCCATTTTGTATGAACGAAAGACCTTCTAGGATCAAATAAAATAACACATACAATCACATGTTTTGCAAAACCCTAGAGCATTATATTGATGTCAGCTAGTATTTGGCCCTGCTGCATAGATCAGGCAGCGGAGCCTTGGGCCAGTGAAAAGACTTATCTAAGGTCATAAGGAGCAGAAGAGATGGATCCCAGCCCCAGCCGAGGCCTCCTGCCCTGGTTCCCAGCTCAATGCTCTCTCCGTGTGCCTACTAGTATGCTGCCAAGCTCCACGAAAGCTGCTGTTATTGTTGTCATTTTTCAGGCGTGTCTGATTCTTTGTGACCCCATTTGGGGTTTTCTTTGCAAAGACACTGTAGCAGTTTACTGTTTCCTTCTCCAGCTCATTTCCACAGATGAGGAAACTGAGGCACACAGGGTGAAGTGACTTGTCCAGAGTCACACAGCTAGTATCTGAGGACTGATTTAAACTCAGTTCTTCCTGACTCCAGAAGTGATGCTCTGTGCACTATGGGGGGTTTTAAAAATGGGCCTGACCTGAATTCTAGCCCCAGCCATTCCACACTCCTTATGTGACTGACCTCAGCCAAGTCATTTTCTGTCTCTGAGACTCAGCTTTTTCCTTCTCTATCAAATGAAGGTGTCTGACTAAATGACTTCTAAGTAACCTCACTTTGACATTGTAGGAGTGTGATACAGTGGAAAGAATACCAACTGTGCGGTCAGAGGGCCTGGGTTCATTTTCTCCTCTCTAAATTGCTGGACTAGACCTCTGGATCAGCTCAGATATGTGATTCTGTGATTCTGTGACTCTCAGATGCCCCAGATGCTAAGCTGGCCTAGATGGCACCGGAGCCATGGAGCTTGGCAATGTGGTAGATGGTACATGGAGAGTAGGCAGGGTACCAGGGTGCTTCCCAGCAACCGACCAGGTCTTGGGAATTGCAAGACAGAAGACTGTTTCCATCAGGTGTCAGGCTGACACTCAAAGGCCTTAGTGTGAACACTCAACACCCATGACCTCAGTTTTACAAACACAGCCCTTGTAAGGTAGAGGGTCCAAGTGTTGTTACCCCCATTTTACAGATCAATCAACTGAGGCCTAGAGAGATCAAACAATGTGACCAGGGGCACTCAGCTAGCACCAGAGAGAAAATCCTAACCTTTCTTCCATCAGCCTCTCAGACATGGCCCCAGCTAGTTCAGCTGAGGCCCAGGATCTCAGATCTGATGGGACTTTGGAGGTCTCCTACTCGAAGCCAAACTGAAGAGGAATACCAGTCTACAATAGTACAGACACGCCATCATCTAGCCTCTTCTTGAAGACTGTTGGAGGTGGGAAGGTGGAGGCAGCCCATTCCACTATTGGGCAGCTCTCATCATGAGGGAGCTTTCCCTGAAATCACCTCTACATTGGACCCTTTCCATCTTCTGCCCATTGCTACTGGTTCAGCCCACTGAGGCCAAAGAGAAGAAGGATGGTGTAGGGGGAAAGGTGACTCAGAGAACCCAGGTTCAAATCCTGACCCTGCTGCTTGACCTGGACCAAGTCACATCCTCTCCATAGACCTCAGTTTTCTTCCCTGTCCAATAAATGGGATAGCAGGAAAGCGATTTCTATAATGACATAATAAAGACAAATAATTCTGAAACTTAACAACCGCGATTCAGAGGCCCCAGGATGAAGTGGATGGAGAAAAGGAGAGCTCAGAGGACAGAACGGGGGAAACATTTTTTTGGACATGGCCAATGTGGGAATTGTTTTTGTTCGATTATGCATATTTGCCTCAGTTTCCCCATCTGTCAAAGGAGCTGGTGAAGGAAATGGCAAACCCCTCCAGTATCTTAGCCAAGAAAATCCCAAATGGGGTCACAGAGACGACTGAAATGACTGAATAACAATACTGCATACTAGGCACTGTGTTAAGTTAGCCCTGGGAATCCAAAGACAGTCTCTGTCCTCCTTCAGAAGTCCATAGTCGAATGGGGAAGATAGCACACCAATACAAGATAGAGGCAGGAATGAGGAAAGACATGGGGAGTGTTGGGGAGCGTGGGGGTCGGGTGTAGAAGGGCTCCCTGCCACCAGCTCTGGCCATGCTCTTCCTCACTCAGGAAGGGAGGAAGGGGGAGGGAGAAGGAGCCCCGCTCTGTGTTCTCTATGAATGGATCCAATTCCTGGAGGCCAGACAGGGCACGTTTAGCAGCTGTGGAATCCAGATGTTAACCCCTGGAAACGGCTCTTTTTTCCCCAGCCGCAGCATCTGGGTCTTTCGCCGCCTCCTCTGACGGCTCCTGTGCCGGCCCTCGCTGACAGCTGTGCCTGCTTCTGGGATGGCGCCGTAATGATGTTTAATATGGGATGCAGGCGTCTGCGTAACAGACACAAATTTATTGACAATGGGCCTGATGACAGACGTGGAGGCAAAAAGTAAACAGTTAATTTGCAGCCGCTACCAGGGCTCTGAAGGTGTTAAGAGGTGACGGGAAGACGAGGGAGTGGGGCAGGCGGGGCTTGGCACTCGCTCCCTAGTGACCCTCCCCTTTGCTGGGGTCACTCAGCCGGGCAATAGACATTTATTAAGCGCCTACTGTGTGCCAGGCACTGTGCTAAGCACTGGGGATACAAAGAAAGGCAAAAGACAGTCCATAGAGCCCTGCTCTGGAGTCCAAGAACCCGGGTTCAAATTTTGCCTCTGCTACTTGTGGTATAGACAAGTCATTTCATTCACTGGGTTTCAGTTTCCCCCTGTATAAGATGAGGCTGTTATATAATTCTCTAGCATCTGGAATATAGTTGGTGTTTAATAAATGCCCGTTTATTGAGGATCATAAACGTGGAGCTGCAAGGGTGCTCAGAGCTCTAGACCGACCTCCTCATTTTATAGAGGAGCAAACCAAAACAGAGAGGTGCAGTAACATACTTGAGGACACACAGCCAAAGAGGCAGGATTTGACCCAGGGCCTCAAATTCTAGAATCTGTGCTCTTTCCACTGTACTATCAGCTTTCTTCTAACAATAAGTGGACACTGTCACTGAAGGTACTGAAAGATAAAAGTGCATAACGACAGGAATGAAACAATAGTTGCCCTTAGGAAGCCTATGGTGTCCTGGGGGGAACAACAAGACAAGACGGGGACACAAAGGCCTGGGTTCAAATCCTGCCTTTGATACTTACTAGCTGGGTGACCTTGGACAAGTCACAACCTTTTCAGGCCTCAGTTTCCTCATCTGTAAAATGGGTTTCTGAAGTCCCTCCCACTTCTGTATCTAAGATCCTCTACAGCCAGGACTGACAAGCTTTCTGTTTGTGTCTACAGCACTAACCACAGTACTTGGCACACAGTAAGCACTTAATAAATGTTTTGTTGATTTATTCATTTAAAGCACTCTACATGTATTATCAGCTTAGCAAGGAAAATGCTACAGTATTATTATCATCCTTATTTTCCAGATAAAGAAACAGAGACTGAGAGAGATTAAATCGCTTGCCCAGGCTCACACAGCTAGTATCTGAGACAGGATTTGAATCCAGATCTTCCTGACTTTGGTACTTCTTCCATGATGCCACTGGACTCCCTCTATAATCCAGGAAGACTTAGATTCAAATTCTGCCTCTTCCACTTACTAGACCTGTGAGTATGAACTAGTCACTTAACTTTTCTCAGGCTCAGTTTTCTCAGCTATAAAATGGGGATAATAATAACTGGAGCACTTACTTCACAGGATTCTTTTTTTTTTCAGTGAGGCAATTGGGGTTAAGTGACTTGCCCAGAGTCACACAGCTAGTGAGTTTTTTTTAGTGTGTCTGAGGCCAGATTTGAACTCAAGTCCTCCTGACTCCAGAGTCAGTGCTCTATCCACTGTACCACCTAGCTGCACTGCCTCACAGGATTCTTATCAGGATCAAATGAGATACTAAGTGTAAGGTGTTTTGAAAACCTTAAAGTGCTACATAAATGTCTGGGATCCTTATCATCTCCTGGAGATCACGGATTCAGAGCCGTAAAGAATCTTTAAAGGACCAAGTCAGAGGATCCAAGATTTAGAGCAGGAAGGGTCCTCAGAGAACATGTTGTCCTCATTTTATAGATGACCAAACTGAGGCTGAAAAAAGGGAAATGACTTAGTGCTCAGTAGATAGACAACAGGCCCTAAAGTCAGGAGTACCAGAGTTCAAATCCAACCTCAGACACTTACTAGCTGTGTGACCCTGGGCAAGTCACTTAACCCAGATTGCCTTCAAAATAAAAGGGGCAAGTGTATAGATACTGAGTCTCCTTATCTCACCCAGGCTCAAAGTGCCAGTCTATCATGGGTCCAATTCCATTTCTGCTCAGTATGGGCAATTAGAACCCCTTCATTTCCAACATGGAAATGTTGGCTTTTGGCAAGCCCCTCCCAGGAGGCTCACCATGCAGCTGTTAGACTTAATGTGAACACGATCACCTGACTTTGCTGAACCTTAGTGCAGAACCCCCGAGCTCCAGTGATCTACCACCCTCAGTCTCCCTGGTAGGAGACAGCAGGATGTGAGGTCTTTACCCTCAGCCTCTCTTCTCCGTATCAATGAGCACAGTGTAGTGGATACAGTCCTGGGCTTGGAGTCAGGAAGGTTTCGGTCCAGATCCCACTCTGCCATTGACTAGGGCTATGTGACCTGGGCTGTCACTTTATTGAGCTTCAGTTTCTTCATCTGTAAAAGTGATAAAACATATACTACCCAGACAAAAACTCACTATTTGACAAAAACTGCTGGGAAAACTGGAAAACAGAATGGCAGAAACTGGGTATAGAGCAACGTTTCACACTATATACCAAGATAAGGCCAAAATGGGTACAGGATTTAGACGTAAAGGGTGATGCCATGATGTCACAGCACTCTTTGAGAACGAAGGACAAACAACAACGACAACAGGAGAGCATGGAATAGTTTACCTGTCAGATCTATGGAGAAGAGAAGAATTTATGACCAAGCAAGAGACAGAGAACATTATGAAATGTGAAATGGATGATTTTGATTACATTAAATTAAAAAGTTTTTGCACAAACAAAGCCAATACAACAAAGATTAGAAGGGAAATGGAAAACTGGGAAACAATTTTTACAACCAGTGTCTCCAAAAAAGGCCTCATTTCTCAAATACATAGAGAACTAAGTCAAACTTATAAGATTACAAGTCGTTCCCCAGTTGATAAATGGTCAAAAGATATGAGCAGGAAGTTTTCAGATGAAGAAATTAAAGCTATCTATAGTCATATGGAAAAAACGCTCTAAATCATTATTGATTAGAGAAACGTAAATTGAAACAACTCTGAGATACCACTTTACACCTATCAGATTGGTTAATATGACAGAAAAGGAAAATGATAAATGTTGGACAAAACATGTGAAAACTGGAACACTAATGCATTGTTGGTGGAGTTGTGAACTGATCCAACCATTCTGAAGAGCAATTTGGAACTATGCCCAAAGGGCTATAAAACTGTGCATACCTTTTATCCAATAATACCACTACTAGGTCTGTATCCCAAAGAGATCGTAAAAAAGGGAAAAGGACTCACATGTACGAAAAATATTTATAGCAGCTCTTTGTGGTGGCAAGGAATTGGAAATTGAGGGATGCCCATCAGTTGGGGAATGGCTAAACAAATTCTTTCCAGGGAGGCATACGTTAATAATGAGGTTGGCGTATGCATTACCAGAGCTAGCTCAGTGTTTGGGAGGTTCCAAAGGAAAGTAAGAGAGAGAAGAGGTATTAGACTGACTACCAAACTGAAGGTCTACAGAGCTGTTGTGCTAACCTCATTGCTGTATGACTGAAACCTGGAGAGTATACTGGCACCATGCCAGGAAACTGAATTGCTTCCATTTGAATTGTCTTAGGAAGATTCTGAAGATCACCTGGCAGAATAAGGTATGAGATGCTGAGGTCCTTTCTCAAACTAAACTGCCAAGCATTCAAACCCTGCTTCAGTGTTGTTCAAATGCAAAACTTACGCTTGCCAAAGAGACTACTTTATGGAGAACTCACACAGGGCAAACGTTCCAATGGCAGTCAAAAGAAGCCAAACAAGGACACTCTCAAGGTCTCTCTTAAGAACTTTGGAATTGATTGTGTGATATAGAAGACACTGGCGCAGGACTGCTCAGCATGGCATGCCACATCAGAGAAGGTGCTGTGCTCTTTAAGCAAAGCAAAATTGAAACAGCTCAAAAGAAACACAAGGTGCACAGATTTAGAGAATCCACCCCAAATGTTCACACGGACTATCTGTGCCTGACCTGTGGTAGAGCATTCTGAGCTCATATTGGTCTGATCAGCCACAGACAGACACACAGAAACTTGACTCTAGCATGGTGATGTTATTTAGGTCCTCTTCAAGAATGAAGGACAGCAGCCAGACAACCGATGTGAATGTAATGGAGTACTCTTGTGCTATAAGAAATGATGAGCACACAGACTTCAGAAAAACCTGGAAAGACTTAGATGAACTGATGCTGAGTGAAGTGAGCAGAACCAGGAGAACATTGTACATAGTAACAGCAACATTGTATGATGATCAACTTTGATAGACTCAGCTCTTCTCAGCAATGCAATGATCTGAGACAATTCCAAAAGACTCATGATGGAAAATGCTGTTCACATCCAGAGAAAGAACTATGGGGTCTGAATACAGATAGAAGCATACTATTTTCTCTCTCTTTTTTTTCTTTCTCGTGTTTTTTCCCTTTTGTTCTGATACTTCTTTCACAATATCACTAATGTGGAAATATGTTTAACATGATTGTACATGTATGGCCTATATCAGATTGCTTGCTGTCTTGGGGAGGAGGGTGGGGAGGGGAGAGAGGGAGAAAAATTTGGAACTCAAAATCTTATAAAAGCGACTGTTGAAAACTATCTTTACATGTCATTGGAAAAGATAAAATACTATTAAGTGGGGAAAAACATAAACTACTTGCCACACAGAGTTCTTGTAAGGAAAGTGCTCTTTAAAAAAATTTAAGTACTATAAAAAGTGGGTTATGATTATAACAAGTTCCACCGTCGGCTTTTCCTGGAGCATGCTCTCTAAATCTGACCACAAGTATCCTGGTTCCACCTGCCCTTCCCCCTTTGGGAATCCACTTCTGCCCCACCCCCTTGTTTTTCCTACAAAGGATTTTTATCATCGGCATGTCAATCAACAAGCCTGCTATGAAGTGCCTACTATGTGCCAGGTACATGTTAAGTACTAGGAGTACAAAGAAAGGCAAAGATAGTTCCTGCCCTCACAGAGATCATAATCTAATGGGAGAGACATCTATGTAAATTGGTTACTTACACAACATCTAGGGAAAGTAGATGGAAGGTAGTTTCAAAAGGGAAGGTGTTAGCAGTGGAGGAGGCTGGGAAAAGCCTGAAGAAGATGGGATTGGAGCTGAGTCAAGAAGGAAGCCAGGGAAGCTGGGAAGTAGGGCGGTCATCTGCAGTAGTCAGGGAGGGACCATAGCTGGTTGCTTTCAAAGGTGATATGGTTGTAGCTGACCACCCTGCTGCCCAGCCAGCCAGGTAAATGCTGTGACACAGGGCCAGGCACTGACGTGGGAGCTTCACAAAACTGATGTGAATAGTCTTTGTTCCTCTTGTTTGATTCATCTTGCATTAGGGTCAGAGGACATGGATTCACATCCTGACTCTGCTATTACTTACCTTTGAGCAAATCATGTCCCCCTGTCTGGGTCTCAGTTTCTTCTTGTATAAAATGAGGACTTGGACAAGATGATTGTTAAAGACCTTCCCAGCCCTAACATTCCTTGTTCTAAGGCACCCCCTAGCCCTGACATTCCTTGTTCTAAGGCCCCTCCTAGCCCTGACATTCCCTGTTCCCTTGAACCCTGCCCAAAACCACAGTCTTCCTGTCCTTTAAAGAGTTCGTTGTGTTTTAACATTCCTGTTTTCTCCCATCCACTACACATATGCACCAACTCTCAGGGCTAAATATATTCTTGACATTTTTTAAGGCGACTGTTTGCAGGGCCTGGGCAGGAACTTCCCCTCTGACAGATGAGAAATAAGCTTTATTTTTCCTCCCCACCCCAGCTTTTTTTTTGGGGGGGTGGGAGATGGGTAATAAAAATGGTAATTGTGGCTATTTGTGGAGCAGTGTGGACAGGTAGAGTGGGCCCTCCCTCTTCTCCTAAAACCTTTCCTCCTCAGATTATATTTAGCCAGAGTAAGTTTCAGAAATTCTTGGGCTTAGAATTCCATTCCATTCAACAAATGTCCATAGTTCCCGTTAAATAAATGTAAGCTCCTCGAGGGCAGGGGCTGTCTTTTGCCTCTTTTTGTATTCCCAGATTAGCACAGTGCCTAGGACATAGTAGGTGCTTAATAAATATGTATTGATTGACTGATTGATTGAACAACCATTTTATGTAGAGTAGTGTAGGGTAGAGAATTGGGGGAGATAACAGAATTTAATCAACCATTTATACGTGGACAGGAAGATAAGCACTAGGGACTGCTACAAAGCCAAAAATGAGTTTCTGACCTCAAGGAGCTTACATTCTACTAGGGAAGATAGAGTACCTATAAGGGAATGGTGGCCAGGTTAGTGACCTTTGGTCAGGGGGCATTTATCAGGGTCAGGAGCGTAGCCCTAAGATAGAAGATTTCCCTTTCCAAGTACCAACGATGGCAGTTTGATTATTGCTCCCTGAGTAAAAGACAGAAAGTAGAGGATAGGAGAGGGGTGCATACAACAGTTGAATGAAGTCCCTTCACCCTAGGGGTTTACAGTCTAGTAGTTGGATAAGACGAAATAAAATGAAATGTAAAAGGTGTTCGATTTGGTCGGGAGACTTGAGTTCCTATCCTGGCTCAAACAATTCCTAGCTGAGTACTATTCCTGGGCAAATCATTTCATTTCTCTGAGACTCAGTTTCCTCATCCATAAAATGGGGACAATAATTTTTATTGGCCATATCACAGGGTCGTTGTGAGGAAAGTACATCTTCGATGGCTCCAGGAATGGGAGTTACCTTTGGTTATCGTTTGATAATACACTGATTCTATACCGAGGTATAAAGCATGATGCTCTGTGAGATGTGAGAAGGGGATAGGTCGCTAGCTCCCAATGGGTAAGGAAGGAAGAAGATCTATATAAGACTTTGGGTTTTTGTTTTTTTTAAACCAGCTCATCTGAGGTTAAAAAAGGGTTGACAAACTGGAGGTTGAGGCTGGAGAAGAGAGTCCCTAAGTGGGGAAGAGATAAATGGCTTTGAATTATTCAAAGGGCAATCTCTTGGAAGACAAATCATTTGATTTGTTCTCCTTGCCCACAGAAAGCAGAACTAGGAACAGGAAGTAGAAATAGGAAAGAGCTAATCACCAAGCCCCTTTGATCAAGAGCTGGAAAAGCCCTGAGAGGCCATCTAATCCAAAACCCCCATTTTACTGATGCAGAGACTGAGGCCCAGGGAGGTAGGTCTTGCCCAAAGGGCACAGAAGTACTAAGTTTCAGAGGTGGGATCTGAACCCAGGTCCTTAGGCTTTAGACCCAGTGAATACTTAAGCCAGATGGAAGAAAAACCTTCTTAACAATCAGAGCTATTCAGCAGTGCCTTTGGACATAGCAAATCCCCCATTCTGCAGTCTTTCAAGGGAGGGACCAATTGTCTGGAGGAGAGGGGAGATTCAGATAAACACTGAGCCAGATGTCTTCTGAGGGTCCCTTCCAACGCTGACTGCCACGGTTCAGCATCTTTTCCTTTATCCAGTAGTTAATTTCTCCATCTATACATTGGGCAGATGTATCTCTTCTAGGAACTGTTCTCCAAGATTTTGTTTTTCCACCTGAAATGTTATCCCCTCATCCATATCCTCCTGTACCCCCTGAGATGTTGGGCGAGAGCTTCAGGTGCAGTGGGGAGCGGGGGGGGGGGGGTTGGAACAAGGAACATCCAACAGAGATAATCCCAGGGACCTCCTGTTCCCAATCAGAGAGACCTACTGTCTTCTTGGGTTAGGATTAACTGATTTTCTAAAGAGAATCTATTTTGTTTTTTTATGATTCTTTCTCTCCAGGCAGTGTTTACAAGGTATATTTGCAGAAACAGAGAATATAGCCAAGAATGAGTCAGGAACACCAGCACGCAGCTCACACCGTTGGTCATAAATATAATATTAGGATGAAGCCTGAAATTAATGTGAATCATTTCCCAATAAATATAGTCAGTTAGTGAGAGTTTCCAGGATCACGGATGGGAAATATATTTTGGTAAAATATGGGTTTTTTATCTGTTGGGAACTAGGGGGAGAAAGGGCATAAATCTCAATGGGAGGAATATCTTTTATGATTATTCAATTCAGCAGTCTCTCTAAAAGCCTAAAGTAGACGCATATTTACAGTTCCTGGAAGCACCTGGTTTTTATATATTGGGGTAAGAATTAGCATCTAAGCGGCCTTGTGGAAATCACTGACTTATACCCTTGGACAGTAATGATGTGAGAAGACCTCATGCTGTTGAATTCAGTGGGACTGAATTAATTTCATCTGCATCAGTGCGCAGAACAAAATAAACCACATGCACTCTCATGGCAGTGGCAAGGGAAAAGAGGCTGCTGGGTAGTCTGAGGCCTGGGTGTTACTGGGGAGTAATGTGTTACCTGACTCTCTGAGAGGAGGGGGAAGATTTGGGGCCTTGTGGATTCAGAGAGGGTCAGAGCTGGGGAGGACCTCAGAGCTTAGAATAGCGGGGACCTGAAAGAGATTTGAGGGTAGAGAACATCAGAGCTTAGAGGGCCTTAGGACAGGGCGTGTCAGAGCTAGGAGGAAGCTTAGAACAGTGAATGTCAGAACTAGAGGGGCCTAGAGCAGGCAATGTCAGAATGGGGAGGAACCTTAGTCAGTGTCAACAAACAGAAGCACTTACTTATGTGCCAGGCCCAGTGTTTCGGATGCGGAATTTCTGAGGTGTCAGGGGCTTTGGAGATGATTCGCCTAAGCCCTCTGGAGTCCAACCCCGTCATTTTGCAGACCAGCAGAGTCTCATAGGGAGGAAAGATGACTTGCCCAACTCACAGTTAGTAGTAGACATAGCCCTAGACCCCTTTGCCACTCACTATCTATCACTTGGGACCTTGGGCACATCACTTCACCTTCTCTGAACCTCAGTTTCCTCACCTGAAAATAAAGGGATTGGGTGGGTGATCTCTCCCACTAGAATGTGCGCTCCCAGAGGGCAAGGACAATGGTGTTTTGGTGTTTTTTTTATATCTCTCTATGTTTACCATAATGCATGGCACACAGTGAGCATTTAATAAATCCTTGTTGCCTGACAAACTGGCTTCTGAATCCCTGTTCTGGTCGGGCTTCCACTCCACTGCCATGCCTGTTTGATCAGCTTCTCTAAGTGAAATGAGACTAGCACAGCTACCCCCCCCCCACTTTACATTTCCATGACGTGTTTATTCAATTCTTTTGAACTTCTGGCTAACATTCAAGACTCTGTCTGGAGGACACGTGGTGTTGTAGGATAGAGTCAAACTCTACCAAGATTGGGTGAAGATGAAGGTAATGAGGCTTAGCAGGCATCGTGGAAACAGGACCTGGGCTTTCTGCCATGCTCTGGAGCAATGAAAATAAGAGCTGACATTTATTTATTGCTTGAAGGTTTACAAAGTGCTTTGGTATCCATTATCTTGGACTCTCACACCAAACCTGGAACCTGGAGTTTGCAACAGGGAGGTACTCATCCTGACTCATCACTCGCTTGAATCCCCAATTCCAAACTCCTGGTTTATTTCGTTAGTCCCAAGGGGCATAACCAAGTCCCTTGACTAATCCAAATAGACTTCCTGCCCTACCTAGGGAAATGTGCTTCACACCCTGTCAGGTGGTTTACACACTGTGATTCTATCAAGATTTGTTCTCACCTGGAAAAAGTATGCAGGCTAAGTTGGGTGTGGGGGGGAGCCAAAGCTCAATCAATCCCCACACTTACACTAGGTAAATACAAAATAATCAGGAAGGGCACTAGCAGCTTGGGGGATCAGAAGAGGTCCACCATAGAGATTTTAAGAGGAAAGGGAGGGGGTAAGGAATTCCAGGTTTGGGGGCAGCCTATGCAAAGGTTCTGAGGTGGGAGATGGAATCTTGTGTACGAGGAACAAGAAAACCAGTCTGGCAACAGTGCAAAAGGCTAATACTGATAAATATGTAACAATAGGATACTACCTGATTGTGAAGGGTTTTGAAAGTCAAATAAAGGCATTTTTGTTTGAGCTTGGAGGTGATAAGGAGCCTGGGAACTTTTTGAACAAGTGAGTGACACAGAGTGCACTGAAGAGAAATCACTTTGAGAACAGTCAACAAAAATGAGTGTTTGGTCAGTCAGCTAATAAGCATTTATTAAGCAACTACTACATGCCAGGCACTGTGCTAAGTACTAGGGATACAAAGAGAGGTAAAAAGCAGCTTCTGCTCTCAAGGAATTAATTCATCACAGTTTAGTGTGAAGAAGAGTCCAGAGACCAGCGTCACTGGATCTAGAGTACGTGGAAAGGTAGGAAGTGGCCAGGCTGAGAATGGCTTTGAAAGCCCAATGCAAGATTTTGTATCTGATTCTAATGGTGTCAAGGAATCTCTGGAGTTCATTGAATGGGGGGGAAAGGGAGAGGGACATAGTCAGACCTAGGTTTAAGATCACTTTAATAGCTGAATGGAGGGTGAATTCAAGTGAGGAGAGATTTGAGACAGGAAGAACAATTAAAAGCCATGGAAATAATAACTGGGCAGCTAGGTGGTACAATGGATAGAGCACTGAGCTTAGAATCATGAAGACTCATCTTCATGAGTTCAAATCCAGCTTCAGAAACTTACTGGCTATATGACCTTAACCCCATTTGGGGCAAGTCAATTAGCCCCACTTGCCTCAGTTTCCTCATCTGTAAAATGAGCTGAAGGAAGTGGCAAAACCACCTCCATATCTCTGCCAAGAAAACCCCCAATGGGATCACAGAGAGCTGGACATGACTGAACACTAGCAGCTGGTAGTAGTTCAGGCAGAAGGTAATGAGGCTCCAAGCTGGGATGGCGGCTGTGTGATTTCAGAGGAGGAAATGGATGTGAATGATGTCTTGGAGGCAGAATCAATGAGACCTAGCAACTGATTGGATGTGGGGGGATGAGAGGGAGGGAAGAGTCAAGCACAACGTCCAGTGATAGTGTTGCTGATGGAAAGTTCAGAAATGGAGTGGGTGTGGGACGCAAAGACAATGAATTCTGTTCCATTCAGCGGAAAACATGCTGGAAAGAAAGAGTTGGCTGTGCAGGACTGGAGTTCAGGAGAGAGACTAGGGCTAGGACAGAGAAATCTTGGAGAGATGATAGTTAAATAGACCATGAGTGAGATGGCCAAGAGAAAGAGTAGAAATAAGGAAGAGGGCTCAGGGGAAGGAGTATGGGGGACAGCTACAGTCAGGGGGCATTGAAATGGGTGGTGATTGAGCAGAGGAGACTGAGGACGAAAGAACTAGGGAGGGAGGGAAGCCAAGAGACGTCAGTGTCACAAAAACATAGAGAGGACTGCTTAGTCAGGTGATGGCCAAAAGGGCCAGTGGCTTTGGTGAATACTTGGTACCATTCCCCCCATTTCACATCTGTGCAAACTGAGGCACAGACTAAATTCAACATTCTTTCCAGTGCAGAAACTGCCTACTTGAAGGATGACCTTACCCAAGTGGTTTCCATTTTAGAGCCTCAGTGTTCCTCCTCTGAGAAATGGGGCTCAACAAAGGCATTGCTCATTTCATAAGGTGTTCTCTGCAAATTGTTGAAGTATTATGTAAATGTGAGCTGTTTTTTAACTTCTCCTTACTGGGCCTCAGTTTCCTCACCTGTAAAATGGAAGAGTTGAATTAGAGCAGTCTTTAAGGCCTCTTCCAGCTCTAAATCTATGATCTTATGAATCCTGGCCCTGTTGTTTATTCAAGTGACCTAGGTTAAGTTACTCCCCCTCTGTGGGCCTTGGTTACTTCATCTGTAAAATAAGGATGGTATAAAATAAGGTGATCTCTGGGGGTCCTTTCCCACTCCTATGATCCCAGGCTCTACATTTTCCTTTTTTAGGGTCCTACCTCCCTCTCGAAGCCAAGCCACAGTGGCTATTGGGAATGACTTCATTCCACCCCCTCCTTGCATTTCATCCACGCTCACCCCACACCCTCCAAATTGGACATAGGAAATCTATAGAATGGTGTTGGGGAAAAAGAGATAAACCACCCAACTTTTTCATGTTTCAGATTTAATATGCTCAGGGGGAATTCAACGAATACTCAGATTCAATCTGACCTTGACATTTATTGCAAAGTATAAATATGTAGTTATAATGTCATGTTTCTTACAAGACAAGGAAAACACTTCTTTTCCGCCAAGGATGAGGACGTGTGTGGCTTTTTAAAGGGACAGCATCAAGAACAGATTTTTTAAGGTTGGTAGCTAATACACTCATCCATTGTTCATCTAAATCTCTTCCAAGTGTGAGGCAACCATTTCCCTCCTTCCTCTGGAAAACGCCATTACCTGTATCCTCCATCCTACAAACCGATAGGTCATTGTTGCTGGCTCTCTTATCCATCACTGCCACCATGAGGGATGTTGGGAAAGATTTTGATTGTCCAGCCATATGGAGAAGATATCCAAGATGGCCTTCCCTAGATCCCCTACTCCAAGATATCATGGAGTTTTTACTCTAGGGATAGGGTTGGCAGGGATTAAAATCATGTTAGCCCTCTGAGGAAAACTGAGGCTCTGAAAAGCAAAACAATTGGGTAAGTTCATCCATTGAGTAGATGGTAGTACCTGCAGTGGAACAAATGTTGAATTTGGAGTTAATTGAGACCACTACTAGGTGACTTGCAGTCAGGAAAACCAAAGTTCAAATCCAGCTTCAGACACTCACTACTTGTATGACCCTTAGCTAGTCACTTAACCTCTGTCTACCTCAGTTTCCTTATTTATAAAAGAGGGATAATAGTAGCATCTACCTCCCTGGAAAGGATAAATGAGATAGTATTTATAAAGTACTCTTCAAGTCCAAGAGTGCCATATAAATGCTAGTTATTATTATTATTAATTAGAATAGATTCAATAAGGATTCATTAAGCACTTAGAATATGCCAGGCACTGTAGATACTAAGCCAAAAAGAGTAGCTGCCCATGAGGTACTTACGTTCTACTGGGGATTATAAGAGGAACATAGCCAAATAAATCCATAGTCATTGCAAGGAGAGGGAATTAAAAGCTGGAGATGGGGAAGATAAGAAAAGTCTTCTCATAAAAGGTCAGATTGTGTCAGAGCTGTGCTGGGAAGGAAGCTAGGATAACACTACTACTGCTGCTGCTGTTGCTGCTGCTACTACTACCACCACCACTACTACTACAACTACTACCACTACCACCGCCATTACTACTACCACCATCACCACCAAATGGAAGTGATTCAGTTTCCTGGCATGGCACTGGTAGACTGCAGGTTTCATAGGCATACAACAATAAGGTCAGCACAATAGCTCTGTAGACCTTCAGTCTAGTAGGCAGTCTAATATCTCTTCCCTCCCATACTTTCCTTGGAACCTCCCAAACACAGGTAGTGATTACCTAAGGTGGGATTCAAACTCTCTCCTATCATGTCACTGTCAGAGTGGAATGATGTGGACGTCCAGGAAGCTAGCTAAAGCAGAGTTGGGGGAAGGTATTGTATAGATAGTAGGTGTGAGCAAAAATTTGGTGTTAGAGATATGTACAATGAGTGAAGGGAGTCAATTATTCGTTCATGCCATTGACAAAAGTATGGACATAGGCACTGATGATTTCAGCATCTGAAAGCCCTGGGATCCAATCTTGCCCCTGGCTTTTTTATTGATCTGTATTAGCAAAGGTAGTTTCATCACCCCCACCAATGAAATCATAGGTCATGTCATTCCAAACATTAAGACTATTTCAAGTGACCTGTCTAACCCACAACCCAGCGTGAAGTGGTGGTTAAAAGCCGGAACAGGAAGCTGTGGTCACAGTCCTAGGGGGCAGGTACAGAATCACAGGACCTCAGAGGCATCCAGTGTAATTCATAACTGAAACAAGAAATTCCGCAAGTGGTCTTTGCAGCCTGTTTGAAGGCTTACAGCAGGCGTTGGGGTGAGGATACCCATTGCCTTCCAAATCAGCCCACTTAATCTTTGGAGAGCTCTAATTGTTAGTCACATCAGGCAAAATTTGCTTCTTGGTAACTCCCATCCATTGCCTTCCGGGGCCAAGCAAAGCAAGGCTGGTCCATATGATAGCCCTTCAAGTATTTAGAGACAGCTGTGGTGCTCCCGTGAGTCTTCCCTAGGCTAAACACCTCTAGTTTCCTCCTCGTGTAGTATGACTGTGAGGACCTTAACCATTCTGGTACCCTTCCCCTGGACAATCTTCAGATTATTAGTGTCTTTTTTAAAGGATGGTAATGAGGGCTGAACTTAATACTCTAGATGTGATCTGACCAGAACAGAGTGCAACTAGATTCTCCCCTCTCCAGTCTTGGACCCTACGCTTCTCAGTGCCCCCTACAATCTCATTACCATTTGGGGAATCCTTTCATTTCAGAAAGTAGGAAGAGCAAGGAGAATGTTGTGGTGACCTGCAGAAGTATTCTTCTGCCAGGGTTGAGTGCAAGTTGGGGTTCCTCCTGGAAAAGAAGGTAAATGGGTTACAAGGACATGTCTCCATGCTCTAGATTATCAAGGGCCATAAGTGTTCTTATTTAAAAAGATGAACCAATTGGGCATGGTGGTGCCCACCTGTAGTCTCGCCTGCTGGGGAGGCTGAGGATGGTGGATTGCTTGAGTTTAGGAGTTCTGGACTGAAGTAGAGCTAGAGTTCATGGGGTGGTTGACTACACTAACTCAGGTACCAAAATATTGGGAGGAGAGGACCACCAGGCTGCCTAAGGAGGAGTGCCCAGCTCAGAGTGCCTTCTCCTTCCCCCACCATCCTTTTCTTTTGTGTATAGTCTTCCCCCATTTTAATGTAGAAGCTGCAAGGTCCTGTGTAATCATGACTGTGGTTCCATGATATTTAAATTGTTTCTTTCTGGCTGCTGGCAGTATTTTCTCTTTGACCTGGTAATTTTGGAATTTGACTACAATATTTCTTGGCATTTTCAATTTGGGATCTCTTTTAAGAGGTGATCAGTGGGTTCTTTCCAAGGCTATTTTGCCCTCTGGTTCTAGGACCTCAGGGCAGTTTTCCTTTATGATTTCCTGAAAGATACTGTCCAAGCTCTTTGTTTCATTATAATTTTCAAGTATACCAATAATTTTTAAATTGTCTCTCCTGGACTGATTTTCCAGGTCAGTTGTTTTACCAATGAGGTATTTTACATTTTCATCTATTTTTTCACTCATTTGTTTCTGTGTGACTGATTCTTGCTCTCTCATAGAGTCATTAGCTTCCATTTGCCCAATTGTAATTTTTAACAAATTGTTTTCTTCTATGAGATTTTGTACCTCCTTCTCCATTTGTTTTCTTCAGTGTACTTTTTTTCCAGTTGGCCGATTGTATTTTTTAGGGACTTGTTTTCTACAGTTAATTTTTGTCCTTCTTTTTCTAAGCTATTGACTCTCTCTTGCATGCTTTCATTTTTTCTTCTACCTCTCTCATTTGACATTTAAAATCCTTTTTGAGTTCTTCTAAGAAGGCTTTTTGGGCTTCAGACCAGTTCATACTCCCTTTTGAGGCTCCAGATGTGGGTTTTTTGAGAATATTGTCCTCTTCAGAATTTCTGCCTTGATCTTCACTGTTGCCATAATAAGAATCTATCATACATTGCTTTTTGCTCATGGTGTTTGCTTATCTCCTGGCTTTTAAAGAGATTGGGTTCTCCTGCTGGGGAGCAGAGGGCACTGACCCAAGCTTCTTGTGTTGGGAGCCTAGGGCCTGGTCACTGGCTTTGTTTGCTGGGGCCTCCAATGTTGGCAGTTGGAGGCTGTAGGGTTCTGGCAGCTTACCTGGTGTTGGGCTGGAATCAGCAAGGCTGGAACTCTAGGGTAGCTCTAGGTTGCCTGCTTTTCCTTTCCTTTTGCTTTCTTCAGCTCCTTCCAGATGGATGTTGCAGGGTGTTTATCTGCCTGGGGCCCTTTGTAGTGCTGCTTCCCTTATTTTTGCTGAGGCACTGGGAGACCCCGGTTTCTGTAGAATGCCGAGGCACCTGGTGGTTTTCCACACTGGTTTCCACTGGTTCTCCAGCCCTCACTGAGGCACTCAGGGGTCCAGGTGTTGGTGTTTGCCTGCTCCACCACCTGGATTTCAGGATCTCCTCCTAGTATGCTGAGGTGGGACTTTCCACTAGTTTTCTGGGATGCCTCCTGTTCTATACTGCTCCACTTACCCCAGGGCAAGAGGAGCCTTTCCAGTTAAACCCTCAAGCTACCTGGGCTATAAGACTGCTGCACCCCATCTTTCTGCTGGTTCAGCTATTCTAGAGTTTTTCCTTGGATGATGTTTTCTGGGTTTTTAGAGGTTAATACAGGAGGGTAAGAGCGACTTACCTCTTACTCCACCATGTTGGCTCCCGGAAGCAGAACTCTCTTCCCCCATTTTAGGCAGGTAGGTGTCACAGTAGATAAAGCTCCAGGTCTGAAGTCAGAAAGACCTGACTTCAAATCTGGCCTCAGATACTTAGTAGCAGTGTGAATCTGGAACTGATTGCTTGACACGGAAGATACTGGTACAGTACTGCCCAACATGGCGTGCCTACGTCAGAGAAGGTGCTGCGTTCTATGAGCAAAGCAGAATTGAAGTAGCTCAAAAGAAACTCAAGATGCACAAATTTAGAGAATCCACCCCAAATGTTCACATGAATTGTTTGTGCCTGACCTGTGTTAGAGCATTGCAAGCTCCTATCGGTCTGATCAGCCCTGTCGGACACACTGTACCTTGACTCTAACATAGTGATGTCATTTTAATCCTCTTTGACAATGAAGACAACAACAATAAGCAGTAGAAGAGTCAGACACAACTGAAAAGACTGAACAATTTGCCCCATTAGATTGTAAGCTCTTTGAGGGCAGGCATTGGCTTTCTTTATCTTCTTTATATCTCCAGCAATTAAAATAGGCCTGGCATTTAGTAGGGGCTTGTATTGTGTTCAGTCGTTTTTCAGTTGTCTGACTCTTCGTGACCCCATTTGGGGTTTTCTTGGCAAAGATACTGGAGAGGTTTGTCATTTCCTTCTTCAGTTCATTTGACAGATGAGGAAACTGAGGCAAATGGGTTAAGTGACTTGTCCAGGGTCACACAGCTAGTAAGTGTCTGAGGCCAGATTTGAACTCAGGAAGATGAGTCTTCCTGACTCTAGGCCCCAGTGCTCTATTCACTCACCTCACCACTTCATTACCCTTAGTAGGTAGGCTTAATGAATGTTTATTGACTGACTGACAGGTTGGAAATAACAAAGCAGTTTAAAGCTTCTATGTTAATCAGTATTGGGATGGGGCCCATGAATAGCCACTGCACTTCTAGCGTAAGTGAATAGGGAGACTCAGTCTCAAAAATAAAAGCAAATAAATAACCCCCAAACTTCAAATAAAAGCCAGGGGAGTGGGGGGGAGAGATCTGAAGAGACAGAAGGGAATTCTGAAATATGTCAGGAGGTTGAAGGATGAAATTCTTGTGGAAAATCCTAATAGTTCACAATTTTAGGTTATAAGCCTGAGAGAGGCTTTATTCATATTGCTACTAAAAGCTAAGGCAGGTAGAAGCTGTTTGACTGACAGAGCCAAGTGGGCTCCGATTATAAGTCATTCTTACCAATGAATATAGGAAAACAACACTGGGTGTGGTTATGAAATGTAAAGCTTTCTGGATGATGCTCAGCTAATTCTGTTCCCTCCTCTCTGCAGGGCAGAGGTGTCAGACATAAGGTCTTGGGGCCACATGCGGTCCACAACATATCCCAGGACTGCCCAAACCAGATTAAATGCGATTGGTTTAACTGATTGAATCAATTAAATGCACTCTAACAAAAATAAATAAAAATACAGTAAAACATAGATGATGTTAACATGTGGTTTTTTAAATCAGTATGTGGCCAGTGGGAATCCTTAGGTACAGTTTAATGGCCCAGTTTCTATCTGACACCGCTGCTGTAGGGAAGAGCTGAATGCTTCCTGGTCTTTGTCCATCTCTTCCTTAGGAGATTTAGCCTTTCTTCAGTCTGTACCTGGGGTGGGGAACCTGCAGCCTCGAGGGCATGTATGGCCTTCTAGGTCTTTGGGTGCAGCCTTTTGACTGAGTCCAAGTTTTGAAGAACAAAGGGGATTTGTTCTATGAAGTTTGGATTCAGTCAAAGGGCTGCACTTGAGGACCTAGAGGGCCACTGTTCCCTTTCCTTCTTGCCATGCTTTTCTCTGGAGATCTAATTGATCGCAACTGTCATGATAATTAGCTTACTTTTAGCCTAGGGGCAATAGGATGAACCTCAATTCCATGTGGTCCACTCCTTTGGTGTTTTGTGTAGTTTATATCAGATGAAAAGTTAGTAGTACAATCATGATAGCTCAGAGCCCCCAGTTGGAAAAATTCCTAAATTTAGATGTAGATTTGGATCTCTACCCTAATTTAAACTTTTGTGTATCTCTAGAAAGCCCCCCGGCCTCTCTATAATTGAGGCAGATTCAAGATACTGTAAAAATGTGGGTAGCAGAAGCAAACAGAATATATGTATAGATATAGATATAGATATGTACATAAGTATGCATGTATGTATGTATATATATCTATTAATAGACAGGTACAGGGAGTTGAGAAAAGAGTAGACTTATTTAGAACTTCTCTCAGTCCTTGAAGTGCTAAGTACAGCCAATAGCCTTAGCCCAGTTCTCTGTTCTGAGATATCTTCAAGGTCTGCTGGCTTCCTTTTATCTCCTGTTTTCTGCCGTAGCTCTGTCCTCCATTCAGTTTGTTTTCTGTCCATTCTTATGCCTGTGTTGCCAGTGCTTTCCAATTAAGTTTTTTTAAGTCCAAGGTGGAGCTAGGGATGCTATCTCTTCCTTCTTACTCTTTGTTCTATCAGAGCCCCTATGTGTCTCTTAAAATTCCCAGGAGTGATTCAAGTCCCCTTTTGGTTCAAAGATCACAATAGTTCAACTTGCCCTCAGAGCTTCACGGGAACATTTGTCTTTCTGAATTTGCAAATTCCTGCATGTAGGTCAATTCTCAAGCCCTTATGATAGAAAGGCCAGGGCAGTTATTCTCAATCACAAATTATTGCTAAGTACGTGGCAACGGTGTTCCGTGTTAGTAGAAACAGTGGCAGAATAAACAGCTCTCAGACATAATTTTGAAAAATCTTACAGCCTTGTTTATTTCAATGATAAGAGGGATACTGGCAATGTTAAGAACATGTTACATAAACACATAAAGGAAAATGAACATTGTTCATTTTACATTGAAATGTAGGATAGCTTAAAGATTGAGTCGCTCATGGCAAAAGAAGGAAACTATAGAATCCCTCTCTGTCTGCCTCTACAGAAGAATGTCCCAGGAAAGAAAGGAACTCTTGAACATTTGATGCTAAGAATTAGATATGAGGCTTTTCACAAAGAGGAGAAAGGAGAAGCTGCGGGTCCTCCAACTAATGAGACTGTGTATACACAGGTGTGGCCAACTCAGGGATAATCTAGTAACAGTTTGAGGAAAAAGAAATGAGCAGTGATGGCTAATGACTCTCAGCTCAGGGTTATAGAGGCATTTATTTGTCAATCTGTCAAAAGCAACAGGCAGGGTTGTATTAAAGATCAGACCATAAAAATTTTTTTTCAAGAGAAGCAGATATGTCTTTTACAGCTATTGGTTGAGGTTGAATTTTTAATTCAATTCATTTTAAAATTAATAAATTAAATTATAATTAAAATAAAATTAATTAATTAATTTTAAAAATAAATATATCTTTATTAAATGTCTTTTGTCTTTATATCACCAAGATTTCCTCCTGTATCCCTCCTCTAATTGTTCCCAGAAAGCAATCCCTCATAACAAAACATTTTTTTAAATGGGGAAGAAGAGAAAAAGATCACCAACACCAATCAATTCATGTTCCAAAGAAAGCGTTCCTATACATTTGGGGGCATATGTGGGGCCTTTATTTTCATCAATCATCTCTTTGAGTATAGCATCGAAATCTCTGGGTCAAAGGGTAGGGGTATTTTAGCCTATTCTGTGTATAACTCGAAATTGATTTCTATAATGGTTGAACCAATTCACATGTCCACCAATTATGCATGAGGGTGCCCATCTTCCTACACATCCTCCAACATTTGCTATACCCGTCTTTTGCCATCTTTGCCAATTTCCAGGGTAAGACTTGAAACCTCAGAGTTGCTTTTATTTGCATTTGCCTTTATTATTAGTGATTTAGAGTATTTTTTCAAGTGGTTGTCAAGAGTTTGCAATTCTTTTGATAACTACTTGTTCATACCCTTTCATCACTTATTTACCGGACAATAACTTTTTTTCTTATATATTTGTTAATTGTTTATATATCTTAGATATATGAATATATAAATAATATAGATGCCACACCTCCCCTCCCAGTCTACCACTTTCCATTTAATCCTAGATGTACTTGCTTGTGCAAAAGCCTTTTAATTCCATATGATCAAATGTATCTATTTTATCTTATGTAATTACCTTTATCTCTTGTTTGATTAAGAGTTCATCCCCTACCATAGCTATGAAAGGTAAATTATCCGTTTCTCTTCTAAGTTCTTATGGTATGATCTTTAATATTCAGGTCATGTATCCATTTTTAATTTATTGTAGAATATGGTGTAAGATGTTAGCCTAAGCCTAATTTCTGCCAGACTGCTTTCCAGTTTTTCCAGCAATTCTTATAAAATAGGGGGTTCTTTCCTATATAATTTACACTTTCAGGTTTATCAAACTCTGAGTTGAGTTCCAATATTTCTGATTCTCCCTTGTCTAATCTGTTCTATTAATCTATTTTACTATTTCAAAAATAGTACTAAATGGTTTTGATTACTGCTGCTTTATAATACAGTTTGAAGTTGGGAAGTATTATTCCTAGGGGGAATATTCTTAACCAAATTAAGGACAGAAGCAGCTTGGGGTACAGTGGATAGAGGACTGGACCTACAGTCAGGAAGATATGAGTTCAAATCTGGACTCAGACACTTACTAGCTGCATGACCCTAGACAAGTCATTCAACTTTGCCTCAGTTTCCTCATCTGTAAATAATAACATACAAGGATATTGTGAGGATAAAATGAGATAATATTTGTAAAACACCTTGTAAACTTTAAAGCACAATATAAATGCTAGCTATTACTATTATTATAAAAGATACAATACATCATTTTGATTACATCAATTTGAAATGCTTTTACATAAACAAAATTAATGCAGCTAAGATAAGAAGGGAAGGAGTTGACTAGAAAAAATCTTCGTGTAAAAATTATCTGATTATGATCTGATATCCAATATAAACAATTAACAGAAATATATAAGACCAAAGGTCCAGCAGATAAATGGCCAAAGGATATGAACAGTTTTCTAAAGAAGAATTGCAAACTATTACCAATTATGTGGTTTCACCTCACACTCAGCAAATTGAAAAAGATGATGAAAGATAGATGGGAATAATGTTGACATGACAAGGAAACAGTTTAATTGAAAAGGATTTCAAGCTTTAAGTGGACTACTCAAAATGAGTCCACTGTATGATAACGGAAGTAAAAAAAAGAAAGCTAATCAGATCATAGGCTGAATTGTGAATGAAGGAGATGTGAGTTTCATTGTTCCATGCCTCATCAGGCCGCATCTGGAGTACTATGTTTAGTTCCCAATACCTCATGTTAAGAGGTCATTGATAAGCTAGAAACATCCTGAGTGATCAGCCAAGATGGCAGAGGACTCCCAAAAGCTTATGTCATATGAAGAACTCCTGAAGGGCCCAGGGAAATTTAGCTCAGTTAGAGAAGACTCAAGCAGGACAGGAAGGTTGTCTTCATGGATTCAAAGGGTTTCAGGGGTAGGGGGTGTGGGGGTGGGGGCAGTGGAGAAAGATTAGACTTGTTCAGGTTGGCCCTAGGAAAATGAGAAGATGTCTTCGAAAGCCAATGTCAACTTAATTCAAGACAAAACTTCCTAATAATTTGAGCTATCCCAAAGTGCAATGTGATGCCTTGTAAGGTAATGGCTTTCCCCTCCCTAGATATCTTTTAGGGAGGGCTAGATGATCAGTTACTAAGGGTATTATAGAGACAAACTTTTTTTTAGGCATGAGTTGGATTATATGGCCTCTGAGGTCCTTTCTGCCTCTTTCTGTTTTGCCCAGGGAATTATTACATTTTAAAAGAAGGCCAGAGAGAGTAGTATTTAACCCAAAGGAATGACTGGCCATATAAGAGAAGGAGGAGGGGATTTTCTAGCATCAGTGAGGCTTGGGGAGGGCAGCGCTGTTGGCATGGAGTTATCTCCAACCATAATATCACTTACACTCTCTCTTCCTTCTCTCCAATCCCACCCATTCCCAGTAGGATGCTGTTTCTCTATTAGGCAGCCTGACTTAGAATGAGTGCAATCCACCGGTTTTCTCAACAGATGGTCAGGAATTCACATCACACACAGGATAATGAGATGGCAGTCATTCGTTTTCATTTTCTCTCCTACTTGAGGTTCGCCTATTGATTCAGCTCAGGAAAAAATCCATGCTCTGTGTTTTTAGAATCTTCCCGAAGTTCTGGCTTCCATACTCTACTCTCTATACTTCTGCCCATGCTGAAGATGTGCTTTTCTGAGGGGGCCGAAGGTATCAATTCATAAGGAAGATTGCTTGGATACCAAGTGAATTCAGTGGCAAACATTTATTAAGCATTTACTATGGCCTGGCACTGTGCTAGGCTATGGAGATTCAAAGATCAAAATGCCACAGTTCCTGCCCTCAAGGAGCTTACATTTCATGAGGAGGAGCAGAACCTGGACACAAAGACACGTAAGTCATTTCAGTGGGGAGATAGTGCTAATAAACTGAGGAAATCTTCTGATTGCTGATTCTTTTTATTTTTTTTCTTAGGCAATTGGGGTTAAGTGACTTACCCAGGGTCACACAGCTAGTAATTGATTTCTGATTCTGATGAGGCCTTGGGTAAGGGGTGGCACCTGAGTTATGTTTGAAAAAGAATTTGCTTTAAAAAAGAAAAAGAATTTGCTTAATCAAGGAAGGGAGTGAGGAAGGCAAAACAGAAATTGGACAAAGTACAGTACTTTGGGAAAACCTGAGAAAGAAAACAGCCTTGGGGATGGGAGGAGTCAGGGAGAGCTCAGCAGGGTCCTAAGCAAAATTCATCTGTAAAAATGAAGGGAGGGAGGGCAGGGGTAGATGAGATGGTTTGTTAAACTCCCTTTCTAGCTCAAAAACTCTATGAACCTTTTTTTAAAAATGCAATTTTATTTTATTTTCAGTTTCAACTTCTCTTCCTCCCCGATACCCACACCCATTTAGAAGGCTAGAAAAATAAAAGCCATTGTAAATATGTATGGTCACATAAAACAAATGACGGCATTAGTTATGTCCTAAAAGAAAGAGGAAGAAGAAAAGGAAGGAAGGAAGGAAGGAAGGAAGGAAGGAAGGAAGGAAGGAAGGAAGGAAGGAAGGAAGGAAGGAAGGAAGGAAGGAAGGAAGGAAGGAAGGAAGGAAGGAAGGAAGGAAGGAAGAGAAAGGAGGAGGGAGGGAGGGAGGAAGGAAGGGAGGAGGGAAGGGAGGGAGGAACAGAGGAAGGAGGGAAACAAGGAAGAAGAGAAGAGAATGAGGTTCAGTCTGTACTCTGAGGCCATCAGCTCCCTAACTGGAGGTGAATAGCATGTTTCATCATGAGTCCTTTGGAAATATGGCAAGTCATGATCAGAGTTCCTAAGTTTTTCGAAGTGACAATTTCTTTACACTATTCTTGTTATTATATAAATCATTCTTCTGGTTCTTTCTGCTGACTTCACTTCGCATCAGTTCATCTAAGTCGTCCCAGGTTTTTCTGAAACCATCTTCATCTTTTCTTACAGCACAATAGTATTCCATCGCATTTGTATATCATAACTTGTTCAGTCATTCCCCAGTTGATGGGCATCCTCTCAGTTTCCAATTCACTACAAAAAGAACTGCTCTCAATAAAAAATCCCGTGATTCTAAGAATCAGTCCCCAGGACACTGGTAGTCACCTGCCTGGTTTGTGCCAGAGCCAAGACCAGAAACAAGATGACCCAGCTCTCAGCTCAGTATACTTCCTGCTGCACTAGGCTGCCAACTCATTAGCAGAAAGAGGTACAAAGGACCTGTCAGGCTTCCTCAGAGGAGGGATGCTGGGTGTTGGCAGTATCTGGCATATCTTTCTTTCTTGCTTTCTTTCTTTCTTTCTTTCTTTCTTTCTTTCTTTCTTTCTTCCTTCCTTCCTTCCTTCCTTCCTCTTTCTCTCTCCCTCCCTCTTCCTTCCTTCCTTCCCTCCCTCCCTCCCTCCCTCCTTTCTTTCTTTCTTTCTTTCTTTCTTTCTTTCTTTCTTTCTTTCTTTCTTTCTTTCTTTCTTTCTTTCTTTCTTCCTTCCTTCCTTCCTTCCTTCCTTCCTTCCTTCCTTCCTTCTTTCTTTCTTTCTTTCTTACTTTCTTTCTTACTTTCTTTCTTTCCTTCTTTCTTTCCTTCTTTCTTTCTTTCTTTCTTTCTTTCTTTCTTTCTTTCTTTCTTTCTTTCTTTTTCTTTCTTTCTTTCTTTCTTTCTTTCTTTCTCTCCCTCTTCCTTCCTTTTTCTCCTTCTTTCTTTTTTTCCATTAAACTCAGTGCAAGTTGGCATCACCTGTTCTGTGACGTATGGCTTTAAAGAGTTGCCCAGGCCACTGCAATATTCTAGGTCTAAGCTTGGAACGGACCTTCCAGTCCACCTGGTTTGCCCCCCTCATCTTAAACAGGAGGAAATGAGGTCCAGGATGTTTAAGTGCCTTGAATCTGGTCTCACCAGCAGTAAGCATCATGTATCATCGCTGTTGGTCAGTTGTTTCAATCATGTTGGACTCTTCATGACCCAATTTGGGGCTTTCTTGGCAAAGATACTGGGGTGGTTTGCCATTCTTTCTCCATCTTATTTTACAGGTGAGGAAACTGAGGCAAACAGGGTTAAGCGACTTGCCCACAGTCACACAGCTAGGAAGTATCTGGGGTTGGATATGAACTCAGGTCTTCCTGACTCCAGGCCTGGGGCTTTATCCACTGAGACCACCTAGCTGCCCCAATAAGCATCCTAAGCAAGGTTCACCCCCAGGACCCCTGACTCCAGATTTGCCCAGGGCCACGCAGCCGGTATATGTCAGAATGCTGGTCTCCCTGACTCTGAGGCCAGCCCTCTCCCGGATATGCCAGCCGCTTCTTGCCTTTGTAATTACAGTTGGAGGAGATTAATGCACCTTGGTGGTATTGAGTCTAAGTGAATTCTGCTTGCTCTCGTTGTACCACTGAGCTCTTCAAAGAAGCAGGACGGATTGGTCAACTCCTGGTCCAATCAGCCGCTGCTTTCCACTGCCAAGATAACTGAATGACCTGGCCTGCTCTCCCCCTCCTCAGGTCCATACACCAGGACCTGTGATCTTTTTTTTTTTTGGCAATAAGTGACTTACCTAGGGTCACACAGCCAGTAAGTGTCAAGTGTTTGGTCTGACTTCAGGGCCTGTGCTCTATCCATTGCACCACCTAGCTGTCCCTAGGACCTGTGATCTTGTCAGTACAAGTATCCTCAGCATGAGAACTCTCCTCACTGATGAAGATCCCAGATCGTCTATAACTTACAGTCTTAGCGATTGTCTCCATCAGATTAAGTGCCCAAGGTCACACAGCTGGTTAGTGTCAAGTAAAGTCAGCAAACCTTTATTAAGTATTTGCCATGTGCCAGGCAATGTGCTAAATGCTGGGAATACAAATATAGAAAGAATAGGGGCAGCTAGGTGGCGCAGTAGATAGAGCTCCAATGTTGGAGTCAGGAGGACCTGAGTTCAAATCTGGCCTCAGACACTTGAAACTTACTAGCTGTGTGACCCTGGGCAAGTCACTCACCAAAAAAAAATACAGAAAGAAAGAATGACTGTCCCTGCCCTCAAGGGGATTATATTCTAATAGGGGAAGACTTAAAAGGGAGTTGGAAAGGGGGGGGGGCACACATCAGGGCATGTTAGAGAAGTTCAGAGAGGTGGCCATGGAGCTAGGAGAGGAGTGAAGGGGTGGGGTTGGGGCCAGCTTGGACACTTCTTCAGAATGGAGGACCCACGAAGAGCCCACCAATCAGAGGAAGAGGACCCAAGGTAGAGGGCATCTTCCAGGGTGAGAAGGCTGCGTGAGGATGGTGGAGGAGTCCGAAGAGTTGGTAAACTTCCTCACTTCCTGCCCACTGTTGTCTCCACTATGCCAGGCTGCCTCTCTTTCCTCCTGACCTTATCTTTATTCTTATTCTTTCTTCTAGTACCCTCACCTGGCATTCCTCACATCCTTTATAATTCTCAGCAGGGTGAGTAGTGTAAAAAAAGGTCACATTCTCAAGTCCATTTTTCCTGTAATCTCAGGTCTGTCCCCGGAGACCCCTTGGGTGGCCCTCCATTACGTAAAGCCAGGGACAATCCATTTCCATTTATTGGGCAAGCTATGTGCTCATAGCACAGCACTAGGTCCACTGTGGGACACACACACACACACACACACACACACACACACACATTCTTCATATACAGTGTCCCAAAAGTCTCTGTTTTAAGTTTAAAACCACACTAAGACCTTTGGGACACCATTGTGTATCTGGATGGCTAAGAAGGAGAAAATGAGGCTGGTGACTTTGCACAGCCCTCACTCACTCAAATCAAAGTCAGTTGCAAGCCCCATCATCATCTCCATGATGTCATGGTTCTCTTCGAGAACAAAGAACGAGCCACACCAACAACACACGTCCACACATACGCACATATAGACATTATCCATATGCATATATAGTCTTAATACATGTTCTCATATATGTCTTCATGTACATATGCACATATAGCATTCCTATGCATATATATATTCTCCATACATATATATATATAATATTTATCACATATACATGCCTTCATATACATACATATAAACACTGTTCATATGTATAAATGTTGTCTCATATATATACACGTACACATAAATATACCTCATATATACATATGCCCATGTACATAAGGGCAGCTAGGTCGTGCAGTGGATAGAGTTTGAGAGCCTGCAATCAGGAGGACCTGAGTTCAAATCTGCCCTCAGATGCATCCTAGCCGTGTGGCCTTGGGCAAGTCCCTTAACCTTGTTTGCCTCAGTGTCCTCATCTATAAAATGAACTGGGAAGAAAATGGCAAACCACTCCAGTGTCTCTGCCAAGAAAAACCCAAACAGGGTCATGAAGAGTTAGACATGACTGAAAATGACTAAGCAACCGAAATATACATATTACATTATACAACCGTCATACACACAGACATACATAGTCTTCACATATATATTCCTCTTTATCTATATACACATCGTATATTTGAAGTCATCCTATGTTCATATATGGAGTCTCCATATGTGTATGTGTATTCTCATATATATATATATATATATATATATATATATATATATATATATGCATTACCTTCATATTCACACACATGTAGCCTTCATATAGACTATATAAGCAATCTTCATGTAATAGACACATATATATTTGTCATGTATACATATATGCAGCCTTCATAAACATACACATATACATGGCCTTTGCATACATATACATTCTTTATATATGCATTTGTTTCATAAATATGTACATACATTTTTCATGTATGCATATGTCGCTCCCCCTCCCCTGCCTTCATTTTTCTCTCTGTGCCCCCAGTGTTTAGTAAAGTACCTGGTACACAATAAATTATGTATAAATTAATAAATGTTTGTTAAATTGAATTGAATCATCCTCATATTCACCATTGCCTCCATCACCATCATCACCACTGTCACCTCCACTGTCAAAACCAGCACCACCTCCACCACCATTATCACCATCATTTTCACTACCATCACCGTCATCATCACCTTTGCCATCATCTTCATCACTGTCACTTCCACTGCCATCATCACCATCACCTCCACCACCATCACCAGCATCACAATCATGATCATGATCACACATGCAAAAAGGAAGCAAATTGGACAAGTTGGAAAAAAATGACTTACACTCAGTGCTCGACTGCTAAGGGCACATTTGTACAGATTCTGAAAATTGGGTGCTGCGTCGAGTAAACACACAGTAACTTTTAAAGAACACATGATACACAGCTGAGCTCCAGGGAGCCTGGCTGATACTTAATGTCAGCATAACGAATTTTTTAAAAAGCATACCATAAATTTTGTAGAATGCTGTCGAGTCAAAAATTGTGTATGCATGTGTGGTTTTTTTTTTCCAGAGGTGCAATTTCTCAAGTCACTATTGCTAATAATATCTCAGTTTGTTAAATCTGAAAGAATTGGGTGTGTGCTAGGAAAAAATATAGAATTTCCATAGTTCCCATTTCAGCTCTGTGCTATATTCCAGCCTCCCCTGGGCCAGGGGTAAAAGGAACCAAATATCAGCTTGGTTTCTACTATATTGTGCTTTGATGCTAATAGGAGCATACCTCCAGAGCTAGAAGGGACCTCAGAGGTGAATGAATCTCTCTGAGCCTCAGTTTCCTCATCTTTAAAATAGGAATAATAATAGCCCTTACCTGTTATGGAATGAAATATCTAGAATTGGAAGGCACCCTGGAGGTGATCTAGTCAGAAGTCCATAGGTTTAGAGATGGAAGAGACCTGAGAGGTTATCCAGTGAAAATCTTTCATTTTATAGGTGAAGTTAATGAGGCAGATGGAGGTTAAAGGACTTGCCCAGGGTCACACTGCTAGTAAATGTCTTAGACTGGATTTGAATCCAGTTCATCTTGACTCCAAGTCTGGTGCCCTATGCTGCCTCTTCTGACTCTTTCACATTGCAGATGAGGAAAATGAGGCAAGAGAAGCTAGGTGGTGCAGTGGATAGAGTGGCCCAGGAAACAAGAGGACCTGAGTTCAAATCTGGCCTCAGATACTTAGCAGTTAGTTGTGTGACCTTGGGCACGTCACTTAAATCTGATTGCCAAAAGAAGAAAGAAAGAAAGAAAGAAAGAAAGAAAGAAAGAAAGAAAGAAAGAAAGAAAGAAAGAAAGAAAGAAAGAAAGAAAGAAAGAAAGAAAAAGAAGAAGAAGAGAAAAAGGAAAAGGAAGGAAGGAAGGAAGGAAGGAAGGAAGGAAGGAAGGAAGGAAGGAAGGAAGGAAGGAAGGAAGGAAGGAAGGAAGGAAGGAAGGAAGGAAGGAAGGAAGGAAGGAAAAGAAGCTGAGGCCCAGAGAGATTAAATGGTTTCTCCAAGGTCACTGAGATAGTAGCAGAGCTGGACGTCAGACCCCAAATTCGTGGTCTTTCGACTACATCCCACTGCCTCTAGCCCTATGCTATCAAGTCTTCAATCCCTAATTGCCAAATTTTGTTCCAGCCCAGGTCTTTTCTGACTCTAAGTCTGTGGTCCCATGAAAGTGTTGTTTAGTCATTTTTCAGTCCTATCCAACTCTCTGTGACCCCATTTTGGGGTTTTCCTGGCGAAGATAGTAGAGTGGTTTGCCATTTCCTTCTCCACTGCATTTTAAAGATGAGGAAACTGAGGCAAACAGGGTGAACTGATTTGTCCAGGGTCACACAGCTAGTAAGTGTCTGAGGCCAGATTTGAACTTGTGAAAATGAGTCTTCGGATGCCAAGCCCAGTGCTCTATGCACTGTGACACCACCTAGCTGTCCCAATGAAAGTACCTGCAGAGATAGAGATTAGGGACTCTTGTAACTAACATTTAGAGATGGAAGGAGTCTCTGGGGTTATTTAATCTAATCTTTCTTTTTACAAGTGGGGAAACAGAGGCCCTGACTCTAAGTGCCTCTTGTGAGGTATGAAGAGGAAAAGGTGGGATTTAGGCCCACCTCCTCTGACCTCAGTTCCATCACTAGTCCCACTTTATGTTAAGTGACTTGCCCAAGGTCATACACACAGCTATTACAGGCTGCATTTGAAGCCCGGGCTCTCTGATTCCAAAGGCAAGCTTGCTATCCATTATGACATGGTCACTATTTTGCAATTAATAAAGTGTAAGCTAATTTTGGTTTTTTGCTTGTAGACCTAGAATTTAAACTTACATCACTGTTCTGTTCCAAACATTAGTAGTTTTTTTCTGTTATAATATCTAATGGGTGGAAATAGTGGCCCAGAAAATCCAAAAGAGAAGAAGATCCAAAAATAATTTTTGCAGCCACGCTTGCTTCTTAATGAGGTCTTTGCTTCAATGGATGTTAAAGCTAGGTCCATGGCCTCAATTGCCTGGATGAATAGCTTACCTTTGAAAATGCTTCTTCAATATTTCCAAGGATTCCTGTGTTGCTGAGCATGGCACACCATCTACCAGTGCAGATCAAAACTCATCCATGGCCTCTTTTTCATAGTGTGGCATCACAGCAGAGCCATAACTAGGGTGGGGTAACATGGGTGTTGTCCAAGGATGCTGAAATCTAAAGGACGCTGGCACTTGTACTCCTTCAGCACTTAGAAACAGCTGAGCTTTGTATCTAGTTAACAAGAATGACTAGTTAAAATAGAAAGCTAACACACTGTATAGTTCCTCTGCACCTCACTCCCTATATCCCCCAGTGGCCTCAACCCAGTTAAGTACCTCTAGCCTTGCCCTGTCCTGTTGCAATGTCCTCTGAAGCCCTCTCACCAATAACTTCCTGGACAGTTATCTTATCTTATCTTAAGAGACCCAGGGTCTCTTCTAGCACAACCTTGTGTCTCTCAAGCTATTCCCCCATAGTTACTCAAAACTCACAGAGTTTTAGAATTAAGAGGGATCTCAGCATCATGTAGTCCAACTCATGCTCGAAAGGAATCCCTTCTATAACATATAGAAGGGATATAGAATCCCTTCTATAACATACCAGACAAACAGCCTCTGAGTCTGATTCAAGTCATTCAGCCTATATTACATGAAGACTTTCAGTGACTTCTAAAGCACTCGTTGGAATTTGTCTTTAAAAAATTGACTTAACAATACCACTACTAGGTCTGTATTCCAAAGAGATCTTAACGAAGGGAAAAGGACCCACCTGTACAAAGATATTTATAGTAGCTCTTTTGTGGTGGCAAAGAATTGGAAATTGAGGGGATGCCCATCAATAGGGGAATGGCTGAACAAAGTTGTGGTATATGAATACTATTGTTCCATAAAAAATGATGAGCAAGAAGATTTCAGAAAAACCTGTAAAGACTTACATGAACTGATGCTAAGTGAAGTGAACAAAACCAGGAAAACATTGTACATAGTAACAGCCATATTGTGCGATGATCAACTTTGATAGACTTAGCTCTTTTCAGCAATACAATGATCTAAGTCAATTCCAGGAGACTTATGATGGAAAATGCCGTCCACATCCAGAGAAAGAACTATAGAGTCTGAATGCAGATTAAAGCATACTATTTTTTCTCTCTCTTTTTTTCTTTCTCGTTGTTTTTCCCTTTTGTTATGATTCTTCTTTCACAACATCACTAACGTGGAAAAATGTTTAACATGATTGTACATGTATAGCCTATATCTGATTGGATGTTATCTTGGGGAGGGGAGGGAGAAAAAATTTGGAACTCAAAATCTCACAAAAGTGAATGTTGAAAACTATCTTTAAATGTCATTGGAAAAGATAAAATACTATTAAGTGGGGAAAAATTTTTTTAAATGACTTAAAAGAGTAGCAGGAAGCAGTCCAGCAAGCTTCCTCACCCACCCCCACCCCAATCAACTTCTCCAAACAGATCTAGAAAATGCACCAGACCCAAATCTTGATGTAGAAATCCAAGAAAATGTCACCATGAGTAATTTTTTTTCCAGTCCAGGTAGGGAGCAGGAGATATACTGAGATGTCAGTTGACACTGGGGATGAGGTCTGCCCAAGAATATGCCAGTGTCCAAGGAGAAGCTGTGCACCAGGGCAAGAGGCTGTCTCAGATTCTCAGATATAGGGTACCTTCATGAGAACAGGAGCCATCTGGTAACTTTGTCACCAACTAACCAGTTCTGGGTCACAGATCCAAGGTGGACCTGTGCCCAAGGAGTGGCATTTTAAAGTAGATAGGCATATTTTTTTCAATATGGAAAAATTGACTTGAGGGGACCTTTTATGGTTTCCCTAGACACCAGAATTGCTAGTTATGGCTCAGCATAGGAAACAAAGCTGGAGTTGGAGTCAGGAGAACAAAAGTCCAAATCCTGCTCTTAGATACTTACTAGCTCTGTGACTCTGGATGTGGGCAATACAGTGGAAAGAATACTACCTCTGGAGTCAAAGGATCTGAGTTCAAATCTTGCCTCTAATGCTTACTACCTCTATGACTTTGGGCAAGTCACTTCACCTCCTGGGCCTCAGTTTCCTCATATGTAAAATGAGGGGTTTGGATAGATGGCCTCTGAGGTCTCTTTCAGTTCTAAATTCTATGAACTTAAGTTATTTCTAAGCTATTTACTCTCTGTAGGCTTCAATTTACTCATCTGTAAAATAAGGTGGTTGGGGAAAAAAAAAGAAAATTTCATTTTAATGGGGTTAGACTGGCCTCCAAAATCCCTTCTAGTTCTAAACATGTGATATGGAGTGATGCAAAAGGACCTTGCCTGGGGCAGGCAGCGTGATGCTGTGCATGTCAGTAATCTTGTTTTTGTGCCCCCAGAATGGAGTCCAGTACTTGGAACACAGTAGAAAATTAATAGATGCTTGCTGGCTAATTGATGATTGTTTGATTGAATGATTATGACTTTTCATAAATCCTGGATAGGGGATGCACCCAACCCACCAGACTACTTCCTCTGGGGCTTTTCAAATGAGATCGTGTCTATTGAATGTTCTGCAAGATTGAAGTGCTACATAAATGTCAGTTACTGTTATTACAAGGGTTTCCTATATAGCCATTTTACTTGACTGTCCATCTCTTGTCCTTAACTCTGGACCAGAGTTTCCCACACTTAGCTGGGTCTCAAGGCAGCCAGTTAAGCACCTACTATATGGCAAGCATTGCTAAAGGCAGGAGTGGAATGATTTCAGTGTATGTCACCTAGAATGAATCTCTGTCTCTGTCTCTCTCTGTCTCTGTCTCTCCTTGTCACTGTCTCTTTCTCTGTGTATGTGTGTCTCTCTCCCCCAGTTGGCCTCTGAATGTATGTGTTTGGGGGGGGAGGATGCGAAGGGGAGCCCTTTGCCGGGCTCAGCAGTGGTGCAGCGAGGGAATGTAGCGCATTGTAATGAAATAACGGAAACATCGCTGGGACCAGGAGAATCAAGTCTCTTCCCTTCTTATCTCCAAAGTGCCCTGTGTTTTACATGAAAAAGCCTTTCTAATTAATAGGGCAGCCCCTCTTGAGTTTGATAAAAACAGAGCAAAATAGGATTTGATTAACCCGCGATCTTTTCAATTTGGTGTGTTCTGCATGAATGAAGCGTGGTCCCTGCAACCGAGCCCAGGCAGGGGGGCCCTGCTCTGGTGCGATAACATTCATTCCATTCCCCTCCCCTCGCACTGTGTGGTCTAGATTCATCTCTCCTTTCCCCATCTTTCCCCAGCCGAGAAAGGGGGTGGGTAGGGAAAGAGCCCCCACTGGGGCTCTAGGCTCATCGGGATGCACACCAAGTCTTTAGAAAGAAGAGAGAAAGCAAGGATGCTCTGAAATGACCCAACCCTATTATTGGGTTGAGGAGGAAGCAGGCCTGGAGACAGAAAACCAAGATCACACTGGCAGAATGGGGTGTGGCCTAATCAGCCAACCAGCATTTATTAAGTACTTACTGTGTGCCCTTGAAATGTGCTAAGTACTGGAGATACAGAGAAAGGCAAAATTGGTAAATGGGTAAATTTGAATAAAAAAAAGGTAGAATTGGCAAATCCTGTATTTTCTTTTCTTTTTTCTTTTTTTTGGTCTAACTTCTGATCTTACAGAGGAGGAAACTGAGTCTCAGTGAAGTGGATGGATAGTAAATATCAGACCTGGGATTCATTGACTCCAAAGTCAATGAATGTTGTGACCTCCATCCTCTATCTTTGCTATCCACACATTAGTTAATGGTAATGCACTTCAGCCTGGTGATACCCACCATCCACCTTCCCATTGGTCCTTGGACCACTTGCCATTCCCATTCTTCTGAGAGACAATAAATGTAGGTTCCTTGAGGGTTGAGGCCATTTTGTTTGGGTTCTGTCTTTGTATTCTCAGCACCTACACAGTGCCTGACCATCTACAGATGTACATAAAGACGTACAGACATATGCAGTATTGTGTATGTATATGTGTGCATATATACATACACACATCTATGTGTATGGGCTCTCTGTGTGTGTATAAGTTTATACACAGGGTGTCCTAAAAGTGTTAGCGTGGTTTAAGCTTTAGTTGGTAGTCAATAAACATTTGTTAAAGGAAAAAGAAAGTCAGTGCATGTATGTGTGTGCATATACTTGTCTGTGTGTGTATATATATCTGTACCTCTATGTGTATAAGTGTATATGCATATAAGTATACATAGTGTATGTATATATAAGAAATATATATGTGTATATATTTTTTTAAATTACCAGACTTCCTGCAATTTCGTCAATGTAAAGCATTTCCAGTGATGAAAGTCCATCTTCTCTGCACCTACTCTGTAACTTGCCATCTTAATTGGTTTGCCTGGGGTACAGATATGTAGCACATTGTAATGAAATAATGGAAACATCGCTGGGACCAGACTACTGACCTCAAAAAGCAGTGTAGCCTAATGGGTATAGTGCTGGACTTAAGAGTCAGGAAGACCCAGGTTGGGGTCTAGCCTCTGACAAACTTTGAGAGGCACCTGAGTGGGACCTGGAAGGAAAAGGAGGATTCTTAACCTAGAAGGTGAGGACTTGGAGCATCCCAGGCAGGGGAAAAGGAGAAGCAATCTGACTGAACGACAACAAAAGTCCCACCTCTAACATACTGTGACAATCTCTGTCAACTGATAAACATAAGCAAGGCCTGAGTTTGAATCTTGCCTCAGACATCTATTATTATCTGACCCTAGAGCATGGAGAGGCTCAGCCTAGCCAGAATGTGTCAGAGGAGGGACTGGAGTGCAGGCCTTCCAAGGCTTCATGGCCAGTTCTCTATCTACTACACCATGTTGTGTTTAGGCTAGTATGAATCATCTTTGCTTTGGGGATCTCTTTGAAAAGATCCATGATGCTCTTGAGAAGCAGGCCCCTTCTGCTGTAGCCACAAACCCTCCTCCAGCCTGGCCTTCCCAATCTCTGCATCTTTTTTTCTGCCTATCTTGAAATTTTGCTTCTTGGCAACTTCTAGACCCAGGTTATATCCAACCAGGTGTTGATAGTAAGTCCTGAATATTTTCCTGCCTAAGACATCAGAAATGGAAAAGCAGATTGATATGCCAGAGCAAGACGGTAACTCTTCCCCAACCTCATCCTGAAAAGCCCTGTTCTTCTGCTTTCCTGAACAGCCCTCTGGTGGAGAATGGAACTCAGGCATCTACATACTAGATGAACGAAAGAATGAATGAATGAAAAGGCACTTAGCACTATGAACCAGCCATTGCACAGATGCAAATACAAACAATACAAATACAAAGCAAATACAAACAAGGAAGCAACATAGTGCCGGACCTCAAGGAATTTACACTTAATAGGAAAAAAGCACATATAAAAAGGAGCTAGAAAGAGAGGGAGGATTAGAGGAGTAAGCTTGCTATTGTATAGCTTTAAAATAGCCACGAAGTGATGTGCAGGCCTAGTTCTGGTCATGATAAAGTAAGAGATTGATTTTCAGAGCTCAGGGTCCCAGGGGCAAGGTCCATGGTTCCAGTGGCAGGGGTGGGAGGGGGGGGAGCACGCGGATGAGGCAGATAAGAAGGATGGCTATTGAGTAGAGATCATGGTTTGGAAACTCCTAAAAAACTGGACAGCAGCAGTAAAAATTAGGGTTAGACCAATACCTCACAGCATAGACCAAGACAAACTCCAAATGGACATATAATTTGCATATAAAAGTGCACACAGTAGACAAATTAGAAAAAGAAGGAATAAACTATTATTACGCTCTATGGAAAGTGAAAGAATTGATGATCAAAAAGGGGATAGAGAGGATCACTGAGGATAAAATGGACAATTTTGATTACATATAATGAACAAGTTTTTGCACAAACAAAACCAGTGCAGCTATAGAAACCGTTAATAGGGAGGTGGAGATCTTTGCAGCAAATTTCTCTGATACAGCTCTCATTTTCAAGATGTATAAGGAACTGATAAAAATAAGAGCCATTTCCCAAGAGATAAAAAATAAAAGGATATAAACAGGTAGTTTTCTAGGGAAGAAATCCAAGCTATCAATAGCCACGTTTTTAAAAATGTTACAAATCATTAAAAATCAATGAAATGCAAATTAAGGCAATTTTGAGGTTCCATGTCACACCCATCAGATTGGCAAAGTTAACCAGAAAGGAAAATGACCAATGCTGGAGGGGATCAGGGAAAATAGGTACATTAATGCACTGTTAGTGGAGCTGTGACCTGATCCAGCCATTCTGGAAACAATCTGGAATTTTAAAAGTTCCGCAAAATTACTGAAGTGCATGTGTCTCTTGACCACTGCTAGGCCTATTCCCCAAAGAGATCAAAAACAAACAAAAGGTACCCAAATGTATAAAAATATTTTGAGGAGCTCTTTTTGTATTTTGTTTGGAGCCTGTCTGCCTCTGGTGGGGAGCAGGGGTGTCCCGGCTTCAATGTTCAGTCTAACATTTCTCCTTCCATAAGCAGCTTACTTCACCAGCTTCTCTGTCTCTTCTCAAGGGCCTTCTGATCATTCTATCTGCTTTCTGATCTGGCTTTTAATGCTTCAAATCATATACAGTGACCCAGCTCTAACTTAGATCGAGAAACACTCAAATCCACATTTCTATCAGTTATAACACAAATAACTATTATACAACAGTCCCATAGTCCCAAAATAGTTCATCAGTTCAGAATTTCCTAGGCCCCCCCCAAAAAAAATCTACCTGGTAAAAACAGCCCTGTGTAAGTAAGTTAGACCCCAGAAAATAACACTACCTTTGGCATCAGTTAATACCTTTTTGCCTTGTAGGGGCATATTTTCCCCCTGGTCCTCTCAGAACTTTATGTTTCTCTCCACGAGTGCTTTTGTCCAATAAACTGATGCTCATATTTCTCTCAGAATTACCCAAGCTGTTTTTCTCTATTTAGAACAAAATGTCCTTTTTTCCCCTGCCCCCTTTAATAAATGAAACGTCCACATAAGAAAGGGGCCGTACCTGACATTTGGATCCCCAGTGTTTAGAATGGAGCTTGGTACCCAACGAGTCCTTAATAAATGCTTGTTGATTAATTTTTCAGTCATTCATTCATATGCAAATTCAACAGTTTTTATTAACATGATTATTGGTCACTAAAATGGCAAATGATGTTGAAAAGAGCCTTGATTGTTTTTCTGCTTGTGAAACATAAAGGCATAAAGGCATCAAACAACGGTGATTAAGCAAAACCAAAGGCTGCGCTCTATGGGAATTTAATTCCGCTCCCTGAGTCTTGGTTCTGCTATCTGTACGATGGAGGGGCTGGATTCTGTCTTCTCCAAGGTTCCTTGGAGCTCTACAGCTGTGTCTCCATGAATAGGAGAAGGGATAATCACCTTAAGGGCTCTGTCTAAGAAATGCCTACCCCACTTTGACCTAAGCAGTCAGCCTAGGCATGTGATACCATAACTCCAAGTCTAGGCAATGGATTTCCCCATCCTGGGAGCCATATTAGCCTGTTTGCTGTCCTTCACATACAATACTCTATCTCTTTGCTAGTGGATAGCACAGTGGGTATGGAGTTCAGGAAGACCTGAATTCAAATCCATCCTCTAATACTTGGCTCTGTGACCCAGGGGAAGTCACTTCATTTCTATTTGCCTTAATTCCCTCAACTCTAAAATAGGGATAATAGCACCTACCTCACTGGGTTGTCATGACAGTAAAGCACTTAACACAGTGCCCAGCACATTTTTTTTGTTGTTCAGTTGTTCAGTGGAATCCAACCTTCATTGTTTAGACTGGTTCCATTGCTATCCCTTTTGCTTCCTTGGCTTCTCTTAAGACTCAGATCAAAATTTGCAATTATGCAGAAAGAGCTATGAAATTGCATATCCTTTGACTCAGCAATACCACTACGAAGTTTGTATTCCAAAGAATTTTTTTTACAAAAGGAAAAGGACCTATACGTACAAAAATATTTGTGGCAGCTCTTTTTTTTGTGGTGGCAAAGAATTAGAAATTGAGGAAATGCCCAGCAATTGGGGAAATGGCTGAACAAGTTGTGGTATCTGATTGTGATGGAATACTATTGTGTTATATGAAATGATGAGCAGGATGCTTTCAGAAACATCTGGGAAGATGTATATGAACATCTGATGTAAAGTGAAGTGAGCAGAATCAGGAGAACATTGTACACAGTAACAGCCATATGGTATGATGAAGAACTGTGAATGACTTAGCTATTCTCAGAAATACAATGATCTAAAACAGTTCCAAAGGACTTATGATGAAAAATGCTATCTACCTCCAGAGAAAGAACTGAAGGGCTCTGAATGCAGCTCAAAGCATACTTTTTTTGCTTTCTCTGTTCTTCTTTTTCTTTCTTTATTTTTTGGTCTGCATTTTCTTTTACAACATGACTAATACAGAAATATGTTTTGCCTTCATAAGGAGGGGTAGTGGGAGGGGGAGGGAGAGAATTTGTTACTCAAAAACTAAAACATAAACTAATGTTAAAAATTGTTTTTACATGTAATTGGAAAGAAAGGTTTTTTTAAAAAATTTTTTTAAGACTCTGGTCAAGCACCATCTTCTTTCTGTAGGAGACCTTTTCCTGGTTCCCCTCCTTCTAGGGTCTTCTCCTTGAAGATTACCTTCAATCTACTCCAGGGGTTCTTAACCTGGGATCTGTGAACTTTTAAAAAAGTGTTGATAGAAGTATTTCAATGTAATTAGTTTCCTTCCATTGGTAATCTTATGTATTTTATGCTTTTAAAACATATGATTCTAAGAAGAGTTCCCATAGGCTTCATCATGTCTGCTATTTATTTCAATACTGGATGATGCAATTAATTTGTCTGAGCCAGGGGACTTGAATTCATCAAAGGCAAGTGGATTCTCTCTTACTATATCTTGACTTATCTTGAGTATTAATTCTGTTAGCCATTTTTGCTCTGTTATTCCTGAGCAAATATAATTTTCCTTTGTCAAGAAACCAGAAACAAAATAATCCTTAAACAGCTCTGCCTTCTTTCACTTGTCAGGTTAGCATTTCCTTGTCTACCCCAAGCAGTGAGCCTCTCTCCTTTCCTTGCTTTCCCTCTTTTCCCTAACATAGGGGGAAAAAACTCCAAATCCTTGTGTTGTCCTTAGCTTCCCTGGCCGACCTAACTCACTCTGAGCTTTAGCACTCCTGGCCATACAATCCTCATCTGTTCATCCTCCATTACTGGCTCTTGCTTCCTTCTTCTGTTGTCAGAATCAAATGAGAAAATATAAGTGGAGCATTTTGCAAACCTCAAAGTGCTATTCAAATGTTAGCTCTTGTTATTAGGAGTACATCCATTTTTGAAAAATAATATTTTTCCCCCAATTACCCGTAAAAACCAGTTTTAACATTCATTTTTTTAACATTCAGTTTTTTTTTTAATTTTGAGTTCCAAATTCTCTGCCTCCTCTTCCCGCTCTCTGAGATGGCAACCAATTTGATATAGGTTATACATGCGCAATGAAGTAAAATATATTGTGAAAGAAGATACAGACGAAACCCCACAAAACTAAAGAAAGTGAAAAATAGTATGCTTCTATCTGCATTCACACTCCACCAGTTCTTTCTCTGGAGGTGGATAGCATTTTTCATCATGAGTCCTTTGGAATTGTCTTGGATCGTAGTACATCCATTTTAATCCAAGTAGATTGGGGAGTTCACTGTGTAGCTAACTCTTGTTTCTCCTCTTTGTTGGAATTATGCCTTCAGAATTCATTCTTGAGCGTATCCCATGTCTCCCAAGCTGACTTTCCCCCACAGAATTTAGGTCCCTGGGACATGACCTATTCTTTCTCTGAATGCTTTGAAATCTATTTGCCCCAAATCTAGGGTGCACGTCAGACCATACCCAGCCTTCCTCTCCTCTGTCACAGTGGTAGGAGGCAGTAGTCATCATTTCCACCCCCAGCAACTAGTTCCTCCCTTTTCACAAAAATCAGATTCAGTATAGAATCTCCCCCTTGCTGGTTCCTACAACTTTTGAAGGATAAAAACATCACTAAGGCAAACCAAGACGTTACCTGCTGTTCTGTTTTAGGGAAAGAGAGAACGCCCAGCAGACGTCTGGATAAAATGAAGTCCCCCATCACTACCGTCTCATGTCTTTGTGACAGGCTTGTGATCTGTTTCCCAAATTCTTCATCTAGTTCCTCTTTCTGCGAAGGTGGTGTGTGTTATACTCGACAAAATTGCTTCTATTTCTTCCTCTGTTGATCTTCCCAGATATTCTCCATTATATTTCCACCTTTCGGTCCCTGGGTAGTCTCACATGAGTGTCCTTCTTGCCCTAGGAACAAGTAATCACATCTAGATCTATGATTTTATGATATCAATAATAATAATTGCTAGCATGTATATAGCATTTTATAATAATAATAATATAATAATAATAGTAATAATCACTAGCATTTAAGTAGCTTTTTAAGGTTTGTAAGGTGCTTTGCAGATGTCCCATTTGATGCTTAAAACAACCCTAACAGGTAGGTGCTATCATTATTTCCACTTTGCAGATGAGGAAACTGAGGGAGACAAATGAAATGACTTGACCAGGGTCACAAAGCTAGGAAGGGTGTGAAGTTGGATTTGAACTCATTTATGTCTTCCTTACTCCAGGTCCAGTGATCTATTCACTGAACAATCTAGCAGCTATACTGGAATAGGTGTGAAAAACCAGTCGTCCTTTGACTCCACCCACCACTCCCTTCACTAACCTTTTATTCCAGAAGGAAGCCCCATGGAACACTTAAGAGGTTGATCAGACATCAAAGATGCCAAGGTCATCCACTGCATCCCAGGCCATCACCAGTCAACCTGACTGTTGTCCTGCCACTGGTCTTCAATGACTCAGGAAGAGTGAGTGAGGCTGAGAACTTTGCACAACTCTGCCTCACTTAAATCCAATTCACATGCAAGTCAAGACATAGTCCCATGATGTCACTGGTCCTCTTTGAAAAACAAAGGCTTAACGACACAATTGGTTTCACCAATATGCTTAATGTACTCAGTGTTTGCTTGGCTTGGCTTGCCAATATATATTTCCTTTACCTTCTCCTTGAGCCCTAACTTTAATCCCTCTAGGTACCCCTGGATAAGCCCTGATCCTGATCTTCTTTCAATTTTCTCCCACAGAAGCCAGAGGTAGAATAGGGACCTGGAGGGCATTTTTTGTGGATATATTATTATGGATTATGTGGATAATATATATAATATGGATTATTATTATTAATTTATTGAGAAAACACTGTCCACCGTTGTTATTTTAAGTTGTTATCCAGTTTCTTCCACCATGCTCCATATTTCTCTTCTTCCTCTCTATTCCCATTCACCCTCTAGCCTGTTTCATAAACACAGACCCCTCCAAATCACCTTCATGATTTCCTTCTTATCTGGCTCAAGCTCTTCTCTCTTCTCCCAAAACTAGCTCCTATAGATGGCAGAAAAAGAAATTCAGTCCAAGAAGCATGTATTAAGTACCTACCATGGGTGTGCACGAAGCATGGTCCAGGCATATCAGAACATGGCCCATGACCTTAACCTGATTCTGTGCCTGCAGACCCTTACACTATTGTGTTAGCTACCAATAGAACTTAAGGATTAGATTAGACTAAATAAATAAGTGCCATATCAATGCTTGCAATTATTATTATTGATATCATAAGATCTTAGATCTAGATTATGATTCCTCATTCCTAGAACAAAGGGCACCCATGTCAGGATAGATAGATAGATAGATAGATAGATAGATAGATAGATAGATAGATAGATAGATAGATAGGTAGGTAGGTAGGTAGGTAGGTAGATGATTAGACTGATAGGTAGGTAGGTAGGTAGATGCTAAGATATCAGGAATACACATAGAAGTAAAAAGAGAGCCAGTGCCTGGCTTTAAGGAGCTTATGTCTAATGGGGGAAGACAACATATAAAAGGGACCCAAAATGGCAGTGGGGAAACAAAGTATCCATGCACAAAGGCACCTATGACAATCAGGAGAATTGGGAACTAAGCCAGGTTAGAGGTGAGCTTGGCTCTCTTGATCAGTCCTTCCAATGGAGGAACTCATCAATTGGAAGAAGAGGTCACAGGAGCAGAGGTGTCTTTCATGTGAGAAGACTGTTGGGGTAGAGGTGGAAAAGTAGTCCATAAAATCAGGAGTTTAGCAGAATTAGAGGATCCCTGTGATTCGCCATCTGCCCCTGGTGATGAAACCTTAAGATTTCTGAACTTTTCCACTGGCCTTGTAATTGCATTTTCTTGCATGTGTTTCCTCCCCTAATTAGAATGTGAGCTCCTTGTGAGGAGAGATTGTCTACATGGTGCAGTGGATAGAGTGCTGGGCTTGGAATCAGGAAGACTCATCTTTATGAATCTTCTAGCCTGCGATACTCAATAGCTATGTGACCCTGGACAAGTCACTTAACCATGTTTGCTTCAGTTTCCTCATCTGTAAAAAGAGCTGGAAAAGGAAATGGCAAGCCACTCCAGTATCTCTGCCGAGAAAACCCCAAATGGGGTCATGAAGAGTCAGACAGGACTGAACAGCTACAAAATACACCAATAGATTTTTCTATTTGTATCCCCAGTGCTTTAACACTGTGCTTGGCACAGAGTAAACCCTTAGTAAATGCTTTTTCCTTGATTCATTGATTGACTTATTCATATGTGTCAGGCACAATGTTCAGTAAAAGGGATAGAAAAATGGAATTGTCCTACCTAGCTCTTAACAACCTTACATTGGACTGAGAAGCTCCTTGGTGGGGTGGGCAGATTGGTGGTCAAGTAAAGGTTGGGTTAGAGGGTCTCTGAAGAACATTTGCCAACTCTGGGATTCTGTGACATTACGTAGAGTAATCAGAGAAGGCTTCCAAGAGGGGGTGGCACATCATAGAATGAGTTAAAAGATTTAGCAATGAAAAAAAAAACACTTTGAAATCACCTGGTCCAAACCCCTCCTTAGACTCAGAAAGATGATTTGCCAAAAATCCCACAGACAATAAGTACTATCTATAGCCAGGATTTGAACCCGGCTCTCTGACTCCAAATCTAGGGCCCTTTCCCAAGTCCCACCCTTGAGATGGCCTTTCTTTTTGAAGATACCTGCCTGTCCTATTCATTCTCTTTGGGCACTTTCTCTGGCCTGGCGAGGTTGACCAGTAGGCCCCGTGGTTGCCTCCTGGCATCTTCCCTGGAGTGATGGGTTAGGGCAGTGTTCTTGTCACCACACTGGACTCCCACCCCAGATTATTTTTGAGTTTTCCTGGCAGTGGCCCTGTCTCCAAGCACTAGCTCCCCCTCCCCATTCCTTTTGGCAAATCTGTGTCATAAAATAGGATCCTCAGGATTATGTCTGTCTGACAACTGAAAAATGAGCAACGTAGCAGATGTATAGTCTTACAAATTACCGGAGAATTATACATAGCCATCTGCAGCCTGCAGCCATCCAGGATTTTTATCCCACACCATGGCCTTCCATATGCAGTCATATGTTTTTAGTATCTGATCCATCCTGTCAACGTCTCCCAATCCATCATATAGCACATGTGTGATCCAAGCCCAGAAATGACTGCTATCATAGTCACTGCCCGTGTTTCTGAAGTGAGAAGGAGAGACGGGGGGCTGGCGTTCCCTGGGCTTCCAGAGCTCGCCTTTACAATTGGGGTAGGTGGGAAGTTACTGGGGTACCTTCCAAAGAGGCAGCTGTAGACCCAGGAAGAAAGGGCTGGGTTTGTAGGTGGAGAAGGGGTCTTTGAGACTCACCCGCTGGGAGAGCCTGGGAAAGGCGGGGGGACCACTGTGTGCCTCAGGTAATTTACCAGGATGTCATGTGGAGTCTGGGTTCGAATCTCAGCTTTTCAATTTCCTACCTATGTGAATATGTACAAGTCGGTGAGCAGCTCTGGGCCTGAGGCAATGCCTTAGGGCTTATCTCAGACATAGACTAGTGAGGAAGCCCTGGATTTAAAAGCAGGCTGTGACACCTTTGCTAAGTGAAAGTGAGCAAGTTACTTTACTGTGCTGGCTCTCAGGCAACACCCTAAGAGGCAGGGGAGAGAATTATGGCTTTGGAGCCTGGGGTGTGAGTTCAAATCCCAGCCCTTGACCCCTCCCATCTCCAGTCTCTATGTCTTTGTATTGGCTGTCCCCTATGCCCCCAAAGTTCTCCCTCCTCACCTCTGATTCTGAAAATCCCTTATTTCTTTCAACACTCAGTTCAAATTCCAAATTAGTAGCAGCAGCAGTAGTAGTAATAGTAGTAGTAGCAGCAGCAGCAGCAGTAGCTATAATATCAGTAGCAGCAGCAGCAGGAGGAGCAGTGGTAGTAATAGTATCTGCTTCACAGGATTGTTGTAAGGAAAAAATGAGCTAATATTTAGAAAGCACCATATTTGTTGTTCAGTCATGTCTGACTCTTCATGACCCTGTAGATCATGGAGTTATCTTGGCAAAGATAGTAGAGTGGTTTTTGCCATTTCCTTCTCCAGTGGATTAAAGCAAGCAGAGGTTAAGTGACTTGTCCAAGGTCACACAGTTAGTAAGTGTCTGGGGCCAGATTTGAACTAAGGTCTTCCTGACTCCCAGCCCAGTGCTCAGCTATCCACACTGAGCCATTTCATTGCGCCAAAGCACCATATAAATGCTAGCTATCATTATTGTTGTAGGGATGCCTCCAACAGAAATAGGGAAGTTGGGGATGAGATTTGGAGGGAGGAAGAGCTTGTTTTGGATAGGTTGAATTTGAGATGCCTCGGGGGCATACAGGTGGAGATATCTAGCTGGCAGGTGGTGACTCAGGACCACTTAGTAAATAATTCTTTTTGGGGGGGTGTTTTTTTGGTGAGGCAATCAGCGTTAAGTGACTTGCCCAGGGTCACACAGCTAGTAAGTGTCAAGTGTCTGGTCTGAGGCAAGATTTGAACTCAGGTCCTCCTGACTCCAGGCCCATTGCTCTATCCACTGTGCCCCCTAGCTGCCCCAATTTAGTGAATAATTCTTGAATGAGTGGATGAATGATTGAATGAATGAATGAACAAATGCATGAATGAATCAATGGCAAATAGGGGAAACAAAAGCACAAGAAAAAAAGGGATAAGGAAGCCAGGAGGGACCCAGGAGCGAAATTGTTAATCTTGGCCTCTTGGTCCTGGAAAGCCTCCTCGCCTGGGGCTCCTGATGCCTCTTGACCTCTGTCATCACATGCAGAGTACCTCCCTCCCCACAGGAGGCAGAGAGAGAATCCAGGAACCGGCCTCCCTTGTCATCACCATCCACTAAAGCTCAGTGAGATATCATTGAATGTCCACAGCTGCCAAAAGGTAAAAAGAAAGGACAGGCCCCTAAAAACAGAGCCACACCCTCCCTTCTCCACTGCTTCGCCAGCTGAGATAGGACCATAGATGGAGACTTTATAGACCACAGTCTTCTCCTCCTTGTTTTACACATTGGAAAAATGAGGCTTACTCAGACTGGGAAGTGACCTCCCCAAAGTCACACAGCGAGAAAGTGGTCAAGTCAGGACCAAAGGGGGCTATTATAAATAGAAGAGGAGGATCATAGTCTCAGAGGATCGTAGGAAGAGAACCAAAAGGGACCTCTGAGACCAGCAAGTCTAATCTCCTCATTTTACAGATGAGGAAACTGAGGGCCACAGAGGAAAAGTAACCCATGCAGGTACTGAGCATCAGTGGTTCAAGCTAAAATTCTTGAAATCTATTACTGGCTTGGCCTCTGGTGGAGTGGGTCAGTTTTTAGCTGTTAAAACAGAGGCGAAGATACCTGCCTCCTTCTGACCCACACAGTGGATGGAAGGTAAATCCAGGCCAAAGGAGTGAATAAGTGCTTGGAGACGTCTGGGCTCAGACCCGTGATTTCATCAGCATAGGGAGCTCCCAGCATGGAAACACCCTCCACCAATGCTGATCGACAATTTGCTGCAATTTTTGGTCTTAAAGAGTTGTTAGAATCCTGAGAAGCTGTGACCTGCCCTCACATATTGGAGGCAGGGCATGACCCCAGGTCTTCCTAATTCCAAGGCTTGTTCCCCACCCATTTCTCCTCTCCAGAAGGCTGGATTTAGAGTCAGCTACCTGAGTTTGAATCCTTCTTCTACCATTTATGACTTGTGTGACCTTAGGCAAGTCACTTGACCACCTTAGGCCTCAGTTTCCCCATCTGTAAAAATGAAGGGGTTGGATTCAATGACCTGTAAGATCTCTTCCAGCTCTATACCTATGTTCCCATGATCCTAAGGAATAAAAATAATGGTTATTGGTATTTTTGTTGCTCCTTAAAGCTTGCAAAATGCCTTACACTCTTGTGTCCCTCACAACAGTCCTGCAAAGTTATTAATGCAACTATTTGTCATTTGATAGATGAGGAAGCAAAAGTCTAGGGAGAGGAAATGATTCTCTAGTGACTTAGCTATTAATAAAAATAATGATGATAATAGTAATTCTTATTTATAGAACACTTTAAGGTTTGCAAAGCGCTTTATATATATATATCTCCTTTGATCCTCACAACATCCTTGAGGTGTAGGGGTATTATCATTTCCATTTTATAGATGAAGAAACTGAGGCAGACAGGTGAAATGACTTGCCCCAGTGTTGATCTGAGGTAGGATTCAAACTCAAGTCTTCCTGACTGCAAGTTCCACACTTTATCCACTGTACCACATAGCTGCCTCCTTTAAATGTCAGACTGGTGCTCTGACCCCTGCTCCATGGCTCTTGTTATTACTGTTGTCATTTTTCAGTCCTGTCTGACTCTTTGTGACCCCATTTGGGGTTTTCTTGGCAAAGATCTGGAGTAGTTTGCCATTTCCTTCTCCGGCTCATTTTACAGATGAGGAAACTGAGGCAAACAGGGTTAAGTGACTTGCCTAGGGTCACACAGCTAGGAAGTGTCTGAGTAGAGATTTGAACTTAAGATGAGTCTTCCTAACTCCAGGCCCAGCACTCTATGCACTATGGCGCCACCTAGCTGCTCCAAGAATAAAGACTTGCAAATGCTACAAAGTCTCACCCACCCAGGTTCCCACAATCCCAGTTCACCTGTACATTTCTCAGGGCTTTACCTGCCCTGGCTGTCCCATACTCCCCAGGGCTGCTCCAATTCGGAGTTTCAGGGGGCATGGAGCAGGAGGGAAATCAAGGGGGTGGCACCAATGACAATCCCCATGCAATTTCTGAGCATCACCGCCTGACAGCTATAGATTTTTACCTAATGATGTAAATTAAGATAATTGCACTGGGGTCCAATTAATGTGCTGAACTTTCTAGGAGGAACAGAAGCCCGACCTTGATTAAATGAGAGGGAACATTGGCTCCTCTGCTCTTCTGTTCCTAGCTTCTCTCTGGCGAAGCCTGGGCAGAGATGCCCCAGAGATATTACCCTCCCTCTCCTTGTCTTCCAAGCCTTCTCCTTCAGCCAAAACTGGGCAAAGCAGTGGGCAGGAGAGATTTAAATTCTTTAGGGTTAGTGAAGCTTAGCTACACACAAAAATGACCCACAAAACCGAAACAAAGCCTTGTGGCCTCCATAGAATTCTGCCCTACTTTGCATTGACTCTTTAATTAATTAAATTTAAAAAAAAAAAGAAAAGAAAGAAAATCCGTGGATCTCTCTGCCTGGCTGATTCTCCATCTCTTTTCAAATCTCAGCTGAAATCTTGTCTTTCCTCCTTGGCCCTTGATCACTCTTGAATTTTTCTGTGCCTCTGTAATCTTCATCTCCAGCGTGCAGTTCAAATGAAAGAATGCCACACGGGAGAGGAGGGCTATATTCCAACAGCTGGGAGAAGTGAGTGCCTTTAAAAGGGCCCCTGACTCTAGCTCTTATTTACACGTGCTTCAGCTCACGGGATCATAGTATAAGAACCAGAGACCATTCCTCCTTTTATAAGCATCACAGAGAAGTTACTTGGCTGACCCAGAGTTGAGCAAATGGACAATGACAGAGTCAGGATTTGAACCCAGGACATTTGATTCCCAATTCACTGTACCTCAGTGTTCCCCCTAAACTTGGGCTCAACTTCAGCTTGATCAGAAGGACCAAATAATTAAGAGACAGATTTTATCTTCGGGACTGTGACAAAGACTTAGTTCCATTTTTCCCTATTCACCTTGCCTTTCTGCTAAGAACAATGTTCACATCTGGTGCTTTGGAATTCACAACAAACACGTTGCTGTTATGATCCCCATTTTACAGAAAAGAAAACTGAGGCTTTAGGAGGATAGGTGATTTGCCCTGGGTCACACAGTAAGTGCCTGAGAATGGGATTCAAACTCAGGCTTTCCTTACTCCATTTCAAGGGTCCTAAACACTATAGAACAGGACATGATGCAGAAAGCACTCAGTCTAACAAGACATCAAATAGAGGACAGGCTTTATTCAGCCTTGGTGGGGGAAACAAGCAAAGGACTCACAACCAAGTTCACAAGTTTTTTTCTGGGAACATTACAATTTGACTTGGGTTTAAATCTCCATCCAAAAAGAAAAAAGAAAATGGGAAAAGTTTCTCATTTCTCATGCGTGGACTCAGGCTAACAAGGTGAGCTTTATTCAGTACTGAAAAAAACACATACCCATCAATTTGGGAATGGCTGAACAAGTTGTGGTATATGATTGCAATGGAATATTTCTGTGCTCTAAGAAATGATGAGCAGGTGGATTTCAGGGGGAAAAAACATGGAAAGACTTACAGGAACAGAGGCAAAGTGAAGTGAGCAGAACCAAGAGAACGCTGTACACAGAAACAGCCGCACTGTGTAATGACCAACTTAGCTCTTCTCAGCAATACAATGATCCAAGACAATTCCAAAAGACTCATGATGCTATCCACCTCCAGAGAAAGAACTGATGGAGTCGGAATGCAGATCAAGGCAGACTATTTTTCACTTTCTATATTTTTGTATATTTTTTCCTTTGGGTCTGTGTCTTCTTTCACAATATGGCTAATATGGTAATATGTTTTGCATGACTGAACGTGTATAACCCATAACAAATTGCTTACTGTCTCAGGAAGGGAGGAGGTGAGGAAGGGAGAGAGAAAATTTGGAACTCAAAAAATTTTTTAAATAAATGTTAAAATTTGTCTTTACATGTAACTGGGGGAAAATATTATTTAAAAAAAGAAAAGAAAAAAACACACTAAAGACTCATGAAATCAAGCTTCTGGATAGCTTTCTCTGTCTGGTGGGCTCCTGCCTTTCCCAGGGACCTATACAGTGCATCAAAATTTATATTCCTTTGAGCAGAGCACCCACAGGTAAGGGTATGATACCCTGTGAGGACAGAGGGAAGGGAAGAGGAGAGGAGAGGAGAGGAGAGGAGAGGAGAGGAGAGGAGAGGAGAGGAGAGGAGAGGAGAGGGAGAGGAGAGGAGAGGAGGAGAGAGGAGAGGAGAGGAGAGGAGAGGAGAGGAGAGGAGAGGAGAGGAGAGGAGAGGAGAGGAGAGGAGAGGAGAGGAGAGGAGAGGAGAGGAGAGGAGAGGAAGAGAAGGGAAGAAAGAAAGAAGGGAAGGAAGGAAGGAAGGAAGGAAGGAAGGAAGGAAGGAAGGAAGGAAGGAAGGAAGGAAGGAAGGAAGGAAGGAAGGAAGGAAGAACTGTGCTGCCCAAATTGGTCCTCAGAGAGGCAACTCCTACTACTACTCACAGAGGTTATTGTTTGTCCCTCATTCCCAATGCAGACCATGACATTAGGGAGGTGATGCCATGACATGCAAGTGAATTGCATTACAGTGAGGGAGGGCTGTACAAGGTCACCAGCCTCACTTTCTCCTCCAGAGCCATCTGGGTCCAGTGGCCGGATATGAATGGAGATGGCTCTGGATATCAGGGTTTACTGGCTAGATTTCTTTCTTACAGACCAGCTCTAAAACCCAAATCACTTTTGCTCTCACTGACTGGCCAACAATAGGTCCCAGGACAAGCCCCACTTGGTCATTGTTTGGGCCCTGATTGGCTCAGAGTGAATGTAAATAGTAATTGTTTCTATTTTGGTCAGAAATCCTGAGGGTTTTCCCTTCCCAGGTTGATTTTTTTTTACTAGGTAAAAGAAGCCATTCTCTGCCTCATTTCTTACCTAGTCTTAATCATTGAATGGGTGTTGCCTCAGTCAAACTGAGACCTGTTAAAGCCCTCAGCTTAAAAAGGCCAAGGTCCCCCACTGCATCCTGGGCCATCTCCGGTCATCCTGATCTATATCTGGCCACTGGACCCAGATGGCTCTAGAGGATAAAGTGAGGCTGGTGACTTTGCACAGCCTGCCCTCTCTTAAATCAAAGTCAACTGCAGGTCATGTCATCATCTCCCTGATGTCATGGTCCTCTTCTAACAAAGGACGAACAGCAACAGTCCATGAGATTTATTATACTACCTTGGGTGGGCCTCCCCTGTAAGGACATGAGACTTGGGCTCGCTGTAGTCAAGTAAATCCCTTCCTTGGTGAACCTCTACCTGCCAGGGTAGTCATAAAGTCTAGGGAGCTGCACAGGTTTCTGGAGAAGGCCTAAACCCCTTAGGAAAGGAAGGTGATGGGCTTGTTTCTTTTGTGCTTTTTTCAAAGGTGAAATAAAACCTGGACTGTATCTGATGCTTATTTGCCTGAATGCTGGCATGGGAAATGAGAATACTTTGCCCCTTTTGAGAGGAGGCCTAGAGAAGAGGCAAATTCTAACATTCCTGAGGAAAAACTTAGGTAGAGACAGCAAGGAGATTGTAGGGGGAAGTCCCTAAGACTGAGCTTAGTCTTTCCGAGCTCAGAGCCTCAGTAATAAACATGTTATAAAACAGGCTTTAGACTGGAAGCTTCTTGAGGCCAGGGTCTGTTTTTTATCTCTTTTTTTTTAACCCATTGCTTAGCATGGTGCCTGGTACATAGTAGGTGCTTAATAAATGTTTACTGGCTGACTGGTACACAGTTCTTTCTTAGTGCCTTCACTTAATTATTTCCTATTGATTCAGTCTATAGCTTCTTTGTACGTATTTGTTTGCTTGTCATTTTCCCCATTAGACTGTAAGCTCCTTGAGGTCAGGGACTGTCTTTTGCCTCTTTTTGTATCTCTAGAACTTAGCACAGTACCTGGTATGTAATAGGTGCTTAATAAATGCTTATTGAATGTGTTATATTTACTTCAAGCTTCTGTGATTTCACCCTTGTGGGTCTTCCTTCTTCTAAAGCAAAGAGGATTGCACACCTTCTGTGACCTGGAAGATGGTCTTTGAGAGTCATTGGGGTCCAACACTCATCACTGCTGCGACATTGGAGGCAAATCTCTCTGAACTTACTCTTTGCTAAGAGTGTCTAGACATACACTCCACCCCTGGGCTCATGCTCAAAGCCTTTGGCAGTAGCCTAGATCAGCCAGAATTTGTGTTCTACTGCTCTGGTCTTGGAGATTCCAGGATGGAGAGTTACCTCCATCCTCCATCACAGCAGAAGAATAGGATTCTAATGGAACCCTGGAGATCTTGGGAGCACATCTATCAGAAAGCAGCAAGCAGAGGATGGGACCTATCTTCCACCCTCCCCAAGTCAGTCAACAAGCATTTATTATGTGAAAATCACTGAGAGGATACAAAGAAGCCTGATACCTGCCCTCAAAGCAAGATGTGATGAAGGTTCTCAGAAGAGAGATTAAAGCTGGATATGGGAGCTAGGTGGCAGAGTGGCTAGAGTGCTGGCCCAGCGTCAGGAGGACCTGAGTTCAAATCTAGCCTCAGACACTTACTAGTGTGGGACCCTGGGCAAGTCACTTCACCCTGTTGACCTCAGTTTTCTCACCTGTAAAATGAGACAGTGAAGAAATGGCAAACCACTCCAGTATCTTTGCCAAGAAATCTTCAAATTGGGTCATGAACAGTCTGAAACGTGAAACATCTATACAACAACAAATATAAATCTGCATAGAGCTAATAACTGAAACTATGGGAACATTATTGGAAACAGTGTCTTGGCCCAGAAGCACTCAGAGTGGAGTCAATTAGCTGGCAAGAAGGACAGGAGCCTCGTGCCTGGGGCCAGGACCCTGCTACTCAGGAGAAAGCAGGTCTCAGAGTACAGTCTCTGGAGAACGCAACCAGGAAGGGTATTACTAATAACAGAATTTGAGTTCTGGTTGTTTCTGAAAGTTCACGGTACCCTGGGCCACTATTTCAGCTGAGCCCAAAGTTGATAATGCTATCCTAACAAGACACTGGGGTGGGGAGGAGCCCGCAGCACAGGCATTATATGTTTCCTTAGACATATATTTATTCCAAGTGCGTGACTTTCCACTTGTGAACTCTGTGTGTCCACTCTTGGGGAGTGTGCACCCCAGGTTTATGAGGGAACTGTTTCTACAGTTAGAACAACTGCTCTAACTATTCCATTTCAGCAAATGCCTTTGTTTTGAGCTAATCTTGTCCTCTGGCTGACCAGAAACAAGTGAAACCCACTGGCAGGGGCTCATGAGCAACAGTCTTAGATGGGATGCAGAACGCTTTGAACCTTGAATAATTGTGTCCAGGGGGACACAACCTGCAAATTGAGAGGAGGAAAGCTTCAGAGGGGGTGCTACACATGGATTATCTCAGTTGGTTCTCCCCATGACCCTGGGAAATGGTCTGTTGAGCTATTATTATCATCATCATCATCATCATCATTATTTTTATTAACTAATATTAAGCCTAAATTGGCTTCAGTAACTTCCACCCTGGTTCAACCTCCTGGGGAAAAACTGAAACTTTTTGTTAATCAGTCCTACATCCAGGGACTCCCTAGAGTCTGAATTCTTGCCTCAAGTTCATAGATCATTCACGTAGAAGTAGAAGGGATCTTTGGAGAACAGTTAGTCCAATCTCCTCATTGTACAGAAGAAGCCCAGGGAAATTCAGTGATTTGCCCAATGTCACACAGCAAATAAACTCCAAAGGCCAGGACTTGAACCCAGGTCCTTGGACGCCAGACTAACCCATTCTGCACAGTTCCTTCTCTCTGACAAGTCTGCTCCCAATAATGAATCCCAGTTTTTTCTCCTTTCTCCTTTGCCAGTCTGGCTCCCATCTTCTCCAGAGTCCCACCCTGTTGGAATTTTGCAAACACCTCCCTGGGCTGAGAAACCAATTTGGCAAATTAGCTCAAAGCCTCGTTAGATGGCATCCTGCAGATTTGACTCCTTGCAACCTCAGCCTGGCTTTGCACATATCTCAGCTTTCATGGCAAGGACGCAGTTAATAAGCTTCGCCAACAGAGGGTGTTCCAAACACTGAGATCAGAGGGAAAGGCTGCTGGGCTCCCTTGCCAAGGGAAGAGAGGCAGTTAATGGCCCAGTGAAATTCCCCAGTTGCTCAGTCCAGTAATTCCTCTGCCCCTGGACTCATCCCTAGAGGGGCTTTTTGTAACTGGGATGGACTTGGGCCCCCCCAGTGTGAAAGCCAAGCTGGAGAGGAGTTAATAGCTCTGAGTGTCTACAAGACATGGGAGAATCAATGAATCCTTGAGGTGCAATAGACTGAGCTCTGGACTTGGAGTCAAAGAGACCTGAGTTCAAATCTTACATCATTTACTAGCTGTGTGACCCCAGGGAGAAGGTAGACTCAATGACCCCAAAGGGCCCTTCCAACTCAAGATCTAGGATACCATGGTTGTAAGAGCCCTCTGTCAAGGGTGCAATAGAAAGAGACCCAGTGTGGAGCCAGGGGACCTGGATTCAAATCCTCTTCTGCCTCTTACTGACAGTGTGACCCACGATGAGTCACTTGACCCCTCTGATCTTTGGTTTCCTTAGGTTAGATGATCTCTGAGCACTGTCCATCATTAACCCTATGATAGGGTCCAGTGGTTCCCAATGTTTTATGTTCGTTGATCCCCTTTTAATAAAAAAAAATTGATAAACAATTAATAAAATTAATAATTTTAAATTATTAATCAATTTAAATAATTTAAATTAATTTAATTAAATAAATGAAATAAAAATTTAAAATTTTAATAAAAATTTTAAAAAAACTAATATACTACCTCAAGGTAATTTAATATACTACTCAGAATATTCTTTACGATGATTAAGAAGCCATTTGAGAATTGCCATTTGAGAATTTTTATTATGAACCCCTTGAACCATCATCACAAACCCCCAAGGGGTCTGAGAACCACTGAATGGGACCCACTGATCTAGTCTCACCCCTGCCCAAATCAGGAATCCTGTCTGCAGCTTCCCCCAAAAGTGATGGCCCGGCTTTTGCTTGAAGGGACACAGGCATGTCATGAATTCATGCATGTAAATAATAATATTCCTAAAAGTGCAGGATTTTAGAATTGGGAGTTAGAATTCATCTAGCTCTGGATCTACAAGGGACTTCAGAGGCCAAATAGAGAAACCTCATTCTATAAACGAGGAAACTGACGTACAGAAAGGATGAGAGGCAGGATTCAGACTCAGGTACTCTGCTTTCAGAGCAAGTGCTCTGGATATCTTGGGCAGTCTGGTGAAACCTACGTACACCTCAGAATATTGTTTTCTTTCCTTCCTTCCTTTTTTTCTTTCTTCCTCCCTTCTTTCCTCCTTCCTTCCTTCTTTCCTTTCTTTCTTCCTTCTTTCCTTTCTTCCTTTCTTCCTTCTTTCTTCCTTCCTTCCTTTTCTTCCTTCCTTCCTTCCTTTTCTTCCTTCCTTCCTTCCTTCCTTCCTTCCTTCCTTCCTTCCTTCCTTCCTTCCTTCCTTCCTTCCTTCCTTCCTTCCTTCCTTCCTTCCTTCCTTTCTTTCTTTCTTTCTTTCTTCTTTCTTTCTTTCTTTCTTTCTTTCTTTTTCTTTCTTTCTTTCTTTCTTCAATCAGGATTAAATGACTGGCCCAAAGTCACACAGCTAGTAAATGTCAAGTGTCTGTCTGAGACCTGATTTGTACTCAGATCTTCCTGACTCTAGGTCCATTGCTCTATCCATTGAACCACCTAGCTGTCTCAGAATCATATTTTCAAAAGTACAAAATATAACACATAGGGCAGTTTACAAAGGAAACAAATAATTAATGGAAAATTAAAATGTCATTTTTTTCCTGTCCAAGTTCACAGAACCTTTGAAATCTGTCCACCGTCCCCCAAGTGGAACCTAGCTGAAGAAGCCCAGTTCCAATTTAATTGGACAGATCAGGCACCAAAGCTCAGAGAACAAGATGGGGCAGTAGATAGAGAGGTGGGCCTGATGTCAGGAAGATCTGAGTTCAAATGTGACCTCAGACACTTAGTAGCTATGTGACCCTGGACAAGTCACTTAACCACTGTTTATCTCAGTTTCTTCAACTGTAAGATGGAGATCATAGTAGCACCATCCTCCCAGGATTGTTGCAAGGATCAAATGAGATAATTGTAAAGTGCTTATACTGCCTGGCATATATTGTAGCCACTACATAAATGTTTGTTGTTATTATTGTTGTTATTATTATTATATGTTGTTGTTAAGTCATGTCTGACTCTTCATGACCCCCATTTAGGGTTTTCTTGGCAGAGATACTGGAGTGGTGTGTCATTCCCTTCTCTAACTCATTTACAGATAAGGAAACTGAGGCACACAGGGTTAAGTGACTTGCCCAGGGTCACGCAGCTGGTAAGTGTCTGAGGCCAGATTTCAATGCAGGGAGATGAATAAGCCAAGCCAACTCAGGCTTGGCACCCTATCCGCTGCACTACCCAAGGTTTTAAGGTCAATCAGGACCCTGTGAATAGCAAAGTCAAATTTAAGTCCAGATCTCACTTCAGATCTTAACTCTTTTCATTAATATCGTGTTCCTCACAAAGAGGTCAAGCGATTCCAGCAAGATCACACGGAGAATAATCATTTCACATCTCAGCAGCCCTTGTGAATTTGTTAAAGCATATACGATGTCCCCTCTGGGGATTCAACCAGAGTTAGCTGGTTCCAGGGATTCTGGGAACCTGATGGCGAAAGCCGTGTTTCACAGGAGCTGAATTCAGTGCCCGCCCAGCTCGACTCATTTCTCCTTAGTATGTCACATGATTGTAGGATGATTCTCTCCTTTTCCCCAAACAGCCTGGTATAATGTATAGAGCACTGACATTGGAGTCCAAGGATCTGGGTTCAAATCTTGCTCTAGAACTCACTCCCTGGATGACTTTGGGGCCTCAGTTTCCTTCTCTGTAAAATGAGGATGTAGGGCTAGGTGACTTTCAAAGGTCCTTCCCTCTCTAGGTCTGTGGTCCTACAAGCCTTAGAATTTCCCAGGTGGAAGTGCCCTTAATCGCCCCACTGACTGATTTAACCTTACCTTACCAACTCTCCCTACATTCCAGCTCAGCTAGCATGAAGCAGGGCTGGAATTTGAAGCCAACTCCTTTGATTAACAATCCAGCAATCTCCTTTCACTTTTTGCTATCATTGTTCAGTTGTTTCATCCATGTCCGGCTCTTTGTGACCTCATTTGGGGTTTTCTTGGCAAAGATACTGGAGTGGTTTACCATTTCCTTCTCCAGCTGATTTTACACATGAGGAAACTGAGGCAAAAAGAGTGAAGTGACTTGCCCAAGATCACACAGTTAGTATGAGTCTGAAGCCAAATTAGAACTCAAGATGAGCCTTCCTGAACCTGAGCCCAGTATTCTATGCACTCTGGCGCCACCTAGCTGCTCCTCTCCCTTCACTGTCCTACTCTTTATGTTAGCTGATCCAACCCCGTCATTTAAGCAAAATAGATATTTTTCACCCCAAGAAGGAAAAAAGCTCATCCAAGAAAGAAGCTCAGAACCTCACTGAGGGGGCAGAACTGACATCCTCATTCCTGGGCATAAGCCCAGGAAGAAAAGAGGATTATTTTATTTTATTTTATTTTATTTTATTTTATTTTATTTTATTTTATTTTATTTTATTTTTAGCCTTAGAATGAATGCATCCTCAGGACAGCTGCAGGGTCAGATCAAATCCTTCAGGAGGTGACCCTGGCCTGAAAATAGATGGCATTTGTGAGAGGCAGCAGGGCACAGCATAAGTAGGTATTGCTTTCACAGATTTAAAGCTCAAAGGGACCTTAGAGTCATGCAGCCCAATGCCTTCATGTTTCAAAGGAGGAAACTGAGGCACAGAGTGTCATGTAACTTGTGCATAGTTGCACAGGTAGGCAGTAAAAGAATAGAGATTCAAACCTTGTTCTTTGATTCCAAATGAAAGGTAGCAGAGGAAAGCGAGCTGGAGGGGCAGCTATATGGCACAGTGGATAGAGCACCAGCCCTGAAGTCAGGAGGATCTGAGGTCAAATCCGGCCTCAGACCAAACACTTGACACTCACTAGCTGTGTGACCCTGGGCAAGTCATTTAACCCCAATTGCCTTTTTTTAAAAAAGCAAGCTAGATTTGGACTCGGAGGAGCTGAGTTCAAATACTGTTTCTGCTACTTGGTACCTGTGTGACCAATGAGAAGGCTGGTGTCACTGGAGAGAAGAGAAGGTGTTGGGGAGTAATGTGTAAAAAGACTGTAAAGGGAATGCGAGCTGCATGATGGAGGGCTTTGAATAGTAGCTAGCCTTTATCTAACACTTTAAGGTTTACAAACATCATCTCATTTGATCCTCAAAACAGCTCTGGAAGGGAGGTGTTATTATTATTCCCACTTTACAGTTGAAGAAACTGAGGCAGGAAGAGGTTAAGTGACTTGCCAAGGGTCATACAGCTAGGAAGTGGCCAGGTCAATATTTGAACTTGGAAACTTCCTGTTTCCAAGCTCATCTGTGCTACCCAGATGCTTACATCTGTTCCAACTGCCTCATTTTATAGATGAGGAAACTAAGGTCCAGAGAGGTTAAGTGACCTGCCTAGGGTCACACAGGAGGTACAGCCCAGAGGCAGCATTTGAATCTAGGTCCAGTAGATTTTCCATGATACCACCCTGCTTCCTTAGAGATGGAAGTACAAAGAGTTAAATCTCCAAGTTAGAATCACAACTTTTTTCCCCATCTCGTCAAGAGCAGGTTGGCATAAGGGGTGAGGAACAGGTGGGGAAGGAAAAAAAATTCTCTACCTGAGTGTCCAGATTGTGTCTGCTCCCTATCCTTTCCCTGCCAGAAGGGACCAAAATATTAAGGCTGAAATAACACTGCTCCTTCTGGCCAATGCTGGGATTTCAGAGAGGAGCCCTCAGCCCTCTCCTTGGGTCTCAAAAATAGAAGGGGAGGTTTGGAAAAGCAAAAGGGGAGAGGTTAATTGGGGTGTGTGTGTGGATGGTGTTTCCACCTGTTCTTTGTGTAGTCTGACTGGGAGGGAGATACTGTGCAACAGCCTTTGTGGTAGAAAAGAAAAGGAGAAAGAGACAGACAGAGAGAGGGAGAGAGAGGGAAGGAGGGGAGGAAGAGAAAAGGAAGAAAGGAGGGAGAGAGGAGAAAAGGAGAGAAAGAGAAGGAGGAGAGGGGAAAAGGAGACAGAGAGAGACATAGGGAGGGAGGGAGACAGGGACAGAGACTGCGAGAGACAAACTGAGAGAGGAGAGGAAAAGAGTGCAGAGAACACGGAGAGGAGAGAGGGAAGGAGAGAAGGGGAGATAAGAAAGGGATGGGAAGGAGAGAAGGAGGGAGAAGGGAAGAGGGAGACAGAAGCAGGGGCAAACTGAAGAGGAGAGGGAGGGGGGAGAAAAGAGGGAGAGGGGAAAGGAGAGGGACCAGGGAGAGGGAGAAAGGAGACAAAGATAGAGACAGAGAGGAGATAGACAGAGAGGGGAGGAGAGGGGAGGAGAAGAGAAGAGAGGAGTCAAACATAATTCCAAGGGAAATAGGGAGTAAGAAGAGAGACAGAGACAGCCAGAGACAGAGACAGAAACCGAGACAGACAGAGACAGAGAGCAAATGGAGGGAAGAACTGGAGGTCTCTTGGAGGGTGGGGTAAATAAGCCTGGTTGTCCAAAGCTCCCACTGCATCAGGCCCTGGAGTTAGAAGTCCGGGATGGTGACTGAATCAGCTACTGAAGGAGAATGCCTGGCCATCCCTACTTCACACAGATCCTGAAGCCCTGCTTGTCAGGGCTGGAGCAGAGGGGATCTCTGTCAGCTGTGGATTACTCTCACTGGCCTCAGAGGCTTTCGCTTTCTTGGATTGGGCCAAAATTTGACTGAGGACCTTGCAATTTCCCTTGAGGTTAGCAGGCACAGGGCTAGGCACTAGCTGGACAGAGGCAGCCGATGGAGTAGAATCAACGCTCCACTTGGAGTCCGAGGACCCTGGCTTAGATAGGCAAGAGGCATGAGGTTGACAGAGAGGGTGGGAGGGAGAATAAATATATCTTCAGGCAAAGAAGAGACTTGGAGGGGCCTGGTAAGTCAAACAAGGGGATTCAGACCCCGATGATACCCTGAGAGTCCTGCTGGAGGGTTGGGCAGGTTTCTCAAAGGTCCTTCTCACAAAATAGAGCCCTCTGTTACAAGGTGCAGCAAGTACTGGCTTTGGAGTCAAAGGATCTGGGTTCAAATCCTTATTCAGCCACTTCCTATCTATTTACCTCATTTCTCTTGGCCTCAGTTTCCTCATCTGTAAAATAAAGAGGTCAGATTCAGTAGCTCCTAAGGTCCCTTCCCAGCCTTCAATCTATGATCCTATGACTCTCTGTCTCCAAATTCAGTCCTTTTCTCACCATTCCATTCAGCAAAGGGCCAACTGCTCATTTCCTTTCTACTTTGTTACAATAGGCACCTTTGAGACTCATCCTTAGGCACCCCAGCAGGACCCTCTGGGCATCTTCTTGGGTCTACTTCTGCCTCTTCAGTTACTCAAATCTCTTCTCTGCCTGACACCATTATCTCAGTAACTTGTCTGCCTCCTACCCTCTCTTGGCCTACCCCTTACTTTTCTTTTTTTCTTTTTGGTTAGGCAATGGGGTTAAGTGACTTGCCCAGGGTCACACAGCTAGTAAGTGTTATGTGTCTGAGGCCGGATTTGAACTCAGGTCTTCCTGAATCCAGGGCAGGTGCTCTATCCACCCCTTACTTTTTCTTACTGCTTATCTATTAAAACCCATGGCCCCGGCCAGAATAGCTGAAGCATTAGCACCCCCTTTATCAGCCCTCTTGAATCTCACAACCTCTGGTCCTTTGTGAGGAGCTTGGCCAGCTGGGTTTTGTCCGTTGGACTTTTTTCAGAAGAATGAGATGCTCACTTGCACTCTCCCGTCATGGCCCCAGATTTGCCATTGAGTCTCACGGTGCCTTAGCCCTCCTGGCTCTCCAGCAAAGTTTCAGAGACCATTCTAGAACCTCTGGAATCTCAGCTGGGCCCCAGACTGGCCGAGAGTGAATAAGTCAAAAGTGGTCACTGAGAACTAAATATTTAGAGTTTCTTTATCCATTTAAGTCCATCCAGTTCTTAGCAGGAAGGGATATTGGGTATGCCCTTGAACTCCAAAGTGGGATTTGGTTTCCCCAGAAACTTTTGGAAAATCTCCCGGCTCACTTGCGTTCATGGGACTGTTGTGACCATCTAGCATTTCATAGGGGATAGATGGAAAGGGAGAAGGGGAGAAGCAGGGGCTGGAGCTATATATAATTCCTCTGTGAACCCTCGGCAAACCTGCCGATTCTTTGCCCTTCAAAAATACACTGTGCTCTTTCTGTGATCCCTCTCTCTAGTGTTGAATTCTTAGCCCACTTGTGAAGCCAGGCTGACAGAACACCAGTTTGTGGTATATGGAGCTAAAAAGGATCTTAGAAATCCAGTCTCCTCCACTTTACTATAGTAGGGGACCCCTGATCAGTTCAGTCTCCTATTCCCTTGATTCACCTGATGAAATTACCAGATATCGACTTTTGCCAGAAAGGGGAATTGCAGAATGAGATGTATATTCTCAGACACAGTCAATATGGGAATTTGTTTTGCATTTTTGTTATAATTGTTTCGTTTTTTTTTCTTTTTTAGTTGGGAGAGGATGGGACGAGGAAGGTCTAGGGATAGAGGTACCCAAAAAAAGGAAGAAAAGGGAGTCATAGAAATATTTTTAAAGCACAGAAGAGAACAGAATGGAGCACAGATAATCAGGACAGCTTTGAAAGTTACAGGTAGAATTTATTATATAAACAAAAGAAAGAACAAGGATTATACAAGAGAGATTCTCATTTTCATATACAATCCTCTTTTCCTGTTCTGTTTTGTATTTGGGAATGTTCATATTGTTTGGTATTTATTAAGTTCAGAATTTCTTATTTTTTAAAAGGGGCACCTCCCATGGTGCTGGACATGCATGAGCTGAGATGGCCCAATAACTCCTTGTAACTGGGGCTGTTCTGTCAAAGAAAATTGGTTGATGGAGTCAGAAGGAACTGCCTGCTCAGCGGTCTTTAAAAAGACCAAGCAGGCAGATCTATGAGGCCCTTCACTTTGGGACTTTTCCAGCAATTTCTCTCCCTTTGACTTCCAGCAACAGGAGGGCATTTCTCTCCCTTTCAACCCTAGTGATTATGGCAGACTGAGGAGCACGTATGCTGGTCTGGGCAGGATTGAGACGGGTCTCTGAGCCCCAAGAGGCTTTTTCCGACTTTATTTCCTTCCAAACAGGGGCAGCTAGATGGCACAGTGGATAGAGCTCCAGTCTTCGAGTCAGGAGGACCTGAGTTCAAATCTGGCCTCAGACACTTGACACTTATTAACTGTGTAACCCTCGGCAAGTCACTTAACCTCAATTGCCTCACCAAAATAAATAAATAAATAAATGATATTTCCTTCCAACCAGTCATTCTAAGAAGTAAATATTTCCAGCCCTCACAGAAGTAAACTCATGGGTCTGGTTCCTGAGGTTCTGAGTCTGGGGCCAGCTGCCCAGTGGGAGAAAATTTCTGCAACAACAGGATTCTCAGAGAAGTAGATCACTAGACCATCAGGATCAGCCTGCAGCTGAAGGCCCAGTGAGACTCCACACCTTTGGACCTTGAGAGTATAGGATGGCTGGGAAAGTGAAATATCTATTCTACAGTCTTACAAAGTTGTCTTTACCAGGGCAGCTAGGTGGCACAGTGGATAGAGCTCCAGTCTTCGAGTCAGGAGGACCTGAGTTCAAATCTGGCCTCAGACACTTGACACTTATTAACTGTGTAACCCTCGGCAAGTCACTTAACCTCAATTGCCTCACCAAAATAAATAAATAAATAAATGATATTTCCTTCCAACCAGTCATTCTAAGAAGTAAATATTTCCAGCCCTCACAGAAGTAAACTCATGGGTCTGGTTCCTGAGGTTCTGAGTCTGGGGCCAGCTGCCCAGTGGGAGAAAATTTCTGCAACAACAGGATTCTCAGAGAAGTAGATCACTAGACCATCAGGATCAGCCTGCAGCTGAAGGCCCAGTGAGACTCCACACCTTTGGACCTTGAGAGTATAGGATGGCTGGGAAAGTGAAATATCTATTCTACAGTCTTACAAAGTTGTCTTTACCAGGGCAGCTAGGTGGCACAGTGGATAGAGCACCAGGCCTGGATTCAGGAGGACTTGAGTTCAAATTCAGGCTCAAACACATAACACTCACTAGCTGTGTGGTCCTGGGCAAGTCAATTAACCCCAATTGCCTCACCAAATAAATAAATAAAATAAAAATAAAAAACAAAGTTGTCTTTACCTCTGGGGGAGCAGAATGAGTACAATAAGCTATTTGAGATAGTTTATATTTTGGTATTTATTAATACAAATTGGGCAGCTAGGTGGTACAGTGGATAAAGCGTCAGGCCTGGAGTCAGGAAGACTCATCTTCCTGAGTTCAAATTCAGTTTCAGATGTTTACTGGCTGTGTGACCCTGGGCAAGTCACTTAACCCTGTTTGCCTCCGTTTTCTCATCTGTAAAATGAGCTGGAGAAGAAAATGGCAAACCACTCCAATATCTCTGCCAAGAAAATCCCAAATGGAGTCATGAAGAGTTAGACATGACTGAAACAACCAAGCAAAATGGGGGACACTGGAGTAGATTATCAAATAATGGGATGGGATGCTTCTGGCAGGGATCAGTTCCCCTTCATTAAGAATAGTTGTGCAAAGGGTGAATAACCACTTGATAGTTACAAATGGAAACATTTAGTTGAACAAGATGGCCACTGGGATGCCTTCCAACTCTTAAATTCTATCATTCTACCAATCTGTGATTTGTAAGGTCCCTTCCAGTTCTGTGCTATGATTCTCTCCAGGCCTCAGTTTCCTCATCTGTAAAATAAGGGGCTGTTCTCGGATGATGCTAAATACTATCTCCCCGGGCCTTGGTTTCTTCTTCTGTAAAATGGTGGGTGGAACATGACCAGAAGGACGTTGTCTGAAGTTCCTTCCACTTCTAAATGTCTGCTGGCCCTAGCGCTTCTCTGGTCCTCAGTTTCTTTACCTGTAATATGGTGGGGGGAAGAGAGTTATCAGGGTTATGGACTGTATGATCTCTGAGGTTCTTTCTTCTTCTAAATGTGAAGGTCCTAGAACCTCTCTGGGCCTCAGTTTCCTCACCTGTAAAATTGTCTCTTCCAGCTCTGTGGCTCTCTCATCACCTTGGGCTCCAGGGCCAGCCTCCCTGGCTGCCTTGTCTCTGCTGGGGCCCCTGGCCCTGAAACCCTCACGTACCTGATGACAGAGTGTTGAAAAGTCCTTCACCCCGGGGCCCCGTGTCAAATGATTAACAATCCCCAGCTGGGGCCTTTATATAGCTTCCAGACTGCACCACTTGACAAGCTGATCCAGCTGAAACAATGTCATTTTCATTGGGAGGCCAGAGGGCCAGATGAGGTAGGGGGCAGGGTGAAGGCAAGAAAGGGCAGGGGGAGGAGAGATGGGGAACACCCAGCAGCTGTTGCTCAAAACGGAGATGCAGCGGGAGGAGAAACAATACCCTCCCAAACTTTGGGCATGCCGTGTAGACAGCTGAAATCACTATGAAGGCACAGGCAGGGTTATTGCAGGGCATTGTTAAGCCCAGAGGATTGTTTGGACTCCATTGTCAACCATGCTCAGACCTCTAGGCAGGAGCCCAAGATCTAAAAATACGAAGGCAGAAAAAAGCCACCAATAGGCGTTACAGCCTTTCTGAGTATGTCTCATCTCCATCCAGGCTCCTCTGTGCTCTCCCCAGGCCCCTCTAGGGAGTAGAGGAGTTGGGGTCAGGTAGCAGCTGTATCTAACAGGGAATTAAGAGGATGGAAAAAAACAAAAAGCCACATGGTGTATTGGGAAAGAACAGGGGTTCAGGAATCAGGGGACCCACGTCCCCTGCGATTTATTATTTGTTAGCTGTGTGATCTTGGGCAAGGCAACTCCCAGGGCCTCAGTATCCTCATCTGTAAATGAGGGGATTGAGGTAGAGGATCTCTAAAGCTCTTTCCAACTCCATATCCTATAAACCACCTGCCAGGAATCCACCATGCAACTCTTCCAGCAGGACACTTGAATTTCTTCTTGCTCAGTCTCAGTTTCCTCACTCTTTATTGTAGGAAAAAAATGACATGGGCATTTGCTGTGGGGTAAAACTATAGCCAGAACCAGTTAAATGGCACAGAGGGTAGAGGGACTGCACCTGGAGTCAAGATGAGACCCTGGGTTTAACCTTAACTTCTGTTTGCCTCAGTTTCCTCATCTGTAAAATGGGGATAATAATAGCACCTCCCAAACAGAGTTGTTTGTAAGGATGAGGTCATATTTAAGGGATAAACAAATGAATAAAATGAAACACAAAGGAATGAAAAGACAGATGGAGATGAAGTACCTAAGAAAATTTCATGAGGGAAAGAACATTTTCAGTGTGTGAGGTAATTCTTTCTGGATGGGGTGTCTGACCTTTGAAGAAAAGACAGGTGAAATTATGTACCCACCAATTTCTTGCCTTTTTGTTCCAGAGGGAAGGCCGCAAAAAGGATGAGCGTTGTCCATTTAAGACTCTGGGGTGAGACAGAAGCCAGCTCTCTCCTGGTGGACCCAAATCATGTCAATATCTCTGCTGGTCAGAAGCCCTGGGGTGGGTGATGGGCTCTGGCAGCAGGGGACAGCTCCATCTTTACAATCTCATTTTCTCCCAGGAGTCAATGAAACAAGACAGCTTAGTGAAGTCAATTTCTTCTGAAATTGACACACATCTGAACCTAGGAGGAGATAGAAGAGGGATCCCCTTTATTCTACTTGACCCCAGAGGGCTAGACTCCTCGGAGTGAGTGAGAGATAAAGTAAGTCTATGCTGGGGACAACGTTCTAATAGACCTAGCAGATTCTCACTCACTGGGAGTCGTGAAAGCAGAGGTTGTGTGCCCAGAGGACAATGCTGTATTCTTTTGAAAACTACTATGTCCCCCCGAAATCTGTACAAACAGGTAGGAAAGAATAGTATCCCCTAAAGCGTCATGGAGGAGGCCAGCATGAGAAATTTGAAAATTGAAGGAGGAAGGACAGGTACTAGCCTTGAAGCCACAGGGTTCCCTGTGCTGACCTTGTCCTGCTAGGGGAGTTGCAACCATTGAAACTTTGCTCCTGCTGATTCCAGGCTTTGGGGCACTGATGGACAGCATTACTGGGAATATTGAGACTTTTTCCTTGTATCTGCTGAAGGCATATTTTGGGTAGGTCACCCTCCCTCCTTGGGACTCAGTTTCCACATCTGTAAAAATAATGGGATTAGGCATGACACCTTTAAGGTCCCATCTAGCTCCACATTGGGAACATTGAAGTCCAAAATATTTGTTGTTCATTTTCGAAGAGGATCAATGACATCACAGGTGATGACTTGGACATGCATTGGATTTAAATGAGGCAAAGTCATCAGCCTCCCTCTCTCTTCCTGAGTCATCAAAGTCCGGTGGCAGGACAAAGTCAAGATGCCTGGCAATGGCCTGGGATGCAGTGGATGACCTTGGTGTCTTTGATGTCTGACCAAGCTCTGAGTGCTCCACAGTGCCTGCTTCTGACACCTTCATAGCCAATGCAACAAGTTCTCATCTGCCCATTCTGCCAGGGGAAGTCTTCACATGCTTGGAGTAGACACCCCCCTAACTCACTGACAAGTTTGAGGCCTGTCGGTTACCCTCAACCTGGTTTGGCCCTTCTGTCAAGGCAGTTTACCAGGCTATGGCCACTGCATACAGCTTCTTGGAGCCAGTGGTGAGAGTTGGGTAAAGGTGGATACCCAAGGTGCATGAGCAGCTCTTACACCAGAGATGCTAGTCTCCCTGAACACCCCACATACCCCAAGGTCCAAAATAAACAGAAATCAGCAGAAATTTGTGCTCTTCTTTGTCTCTCTCGGGCTCCTGATTAATTTTGTTCGGGGTCTTTTTCTGCAGCCGGTGAAAACCCATCTGCCCCAATCCAGATTGATGTAGCCCAGCTGCTACCTGTCCATTCAGCTCTAGATGAGTCTGTGGCCTCCCTGTAATCATCAGCCTCTGAGCCACAAAAATAGTGGGCCAGAAGTTGCCCACATACAGAGTTTACAAACACCAGAGGGTTGGTTCCGGGACCCCCAGCCCTGCAGAAAGGGGAAGGTCCCAAGCACAGCCAACAGAAGGGTCCCCAGTGATTTGTATTTTCCATAATTTGCTAAATAATATTATAGAATGTGAGAATCAGAGGGACAGTGAAACAGAGAACGTCAGAGCTGGGAGGGAACTTAGAACATAGAAAGTCAGGGCTGGGAGAGAGCTTAGAACAGGGAATGTCCAAGCTAGAGAGGTGCCTTAGAGGCCATCTCATCCAAACCCATAATTTTATTTTATTTTTTTTTTTTAGGCAATTGGGATTAAGTGACTTGCCCAGGGTCACACAGCTAGTAAGTGTCAAGTGTTTGGTCTGAGGCTGGATTTGAACTCAGGTCCTCCTGACTTCAGGGCTGGTGCAAATCCATAATTTTATAGATAAAGAGACTGAGGCCTGGGGAAGAGAAATAACATGTTATAAGTTAGTCACCAGTTAGGACCAGAGAGTCCCAGTCTGCTGTTCCTCAGCCCAGGCCTGTTTGGCCTAACCCAAGATGAGGGATGCGGGGGCCACATGGGGCCATAGTCCTCTCCCCCGGCTCATTCTGTGAGCCTTCTGTGCAGGGAACAACCTTTTCACTTGGTCATTTACAGTTAATGACTGCACACAGAGAGGTTTTAAAGAAAATCCATGGCATGCTCATTAGCTCAGGAAGCTATAATTCTAGGAATGTCAGAGAGTTTGGGGCAAAAAGAAAAAATCTCCTTGTGGGATATACACGCTGTGTCTTACACACTCACGAGTATTTGTCCTTTATTTTCCAAAGCCCTGTTGATGTCTCTTGTGATTTCATGTGCACGTGTCTACAAGTCAGTTCAATTCAATCCAATGAGCGCTTAATAAAAGTGTGTCAAGCACTGTGCTAGGCGCTGGGGGTACAGAGACAAAACAAAAGCAGGTCCTGTCCTCAAGAAATGTACAGTTTCCTAGTTGAAAATGTTGACATTCCTATTGAAGTAGGCCAAGTGAGTCAAAATTTCATCTCGGAGAAAAATTCGTTACTGATGGCTAACCTGAAGAAAATTTCCTTGGCTAACTTCTTTTCCCTCAAGGGGCAGGGTGGTATAGGGAGAAGGGGAAAGGAAAAAAAAAACATTTATTAAGCACCTACTATGTGTCAGGCTCTGTGCTAAGTACTTTATAAATATTAGCACATTTGACTAAAGATCTGACCTCACTTAGGAAAACCTGGGTTCAGGTACCATCTCTGAAAAATGAGCTGGTGAAGGAAATGGCAAACAGAAATGGCAAACCATTCCAGCATCTGACACATCCAGGTCAGAAAACCAGAGAAGCCAAGCTTCCTTTCATGCTGAACTTTTCATTCCTTTGTCATCACTTCCTAGAAGTGGGTATCTCAACAAGATGCACTTAGGATCACAGATTTCAAGTTCAAAGAGACCTCAGATGTCTGGGCCAACCCCTTAGGGCCCAGCGTGGGGAAGTGAATTATCCAACATCTCAAAGTACTAAGTGTCAGAGGCAAGATTTGAACCCAGGTCCCTCTGATACTAGAGCCAGTGACCATTCCATGGTACCACACTACCTCCTGCTTGTAGTGGTACTAGAACGTAAGGTCCTTACAAGAAGCAAGAATACCTCATGTCAGTCTGTCAATAAACATTTATTAAGTGCCTATGGTATTCCAGGCACTGTGTTAAGTGCTAGGGGTACTAAGAAGGCAAAAGACAGAGAATGATCTCAGGGAGCTTAAGGTCCAATGGGAGAAACAACAAGCAAGTGACCATGTACCAGCAAGATAAATTGGCGAGAACGACGGGAGGGCAGAGACCACCATTGAAGAGGGGGGCAGCTTCTATAGGAGGTGGGATTTTAGCTGGGACCTGAAGGGAGCCAGGGGAGTATAAGGTGGAAATAGGAGAGAGAAAGCACTCCAGGCCCGAGTGACAGCCACTCCAAAGGGAGTCTCCCCGACTCCAACCCAGTCATCTGTCCACTGTGCCACCTAGCTGCCCACCTGGGATACAATAGATGATAAATGAATGCTTGTGGATTGATTGATTGATTGATAGATCGAATACTACTTCTTTGGCCTGGGGAAAATGACTTCATTTGTCTTGGCCTCAGTTTTCACATCTGTAAAATGAAAACTCCAAGGTTCCTTCCAATTCTTTCATCTGTCTGTCTGTCTATCCATCTATCTATCTATCTATCTATCTATCTGTCTGTCTGTCTGTCTATCTATTTATCTATCTATCTATCTATCATCTATCTATCTATCATCTATCTATCTATCTATCTATCTATCTATCTATCTATCTATCCATCTATCTATCTATCTATCTCTCTAATAGATAGATAATATGTGCCAGTGTGCAAAGTGCTAGTGATACAAAGGAATGTGAAAGACAGAGCATGAAATCTATCTATCCATCCACCCATCCATTCTTCCATCTATTATCATTTATCTCTCTTTCTCTCTCTGTCTCTAGAAATGAAGGAATAGACAGATAGATAGATAGAGCGAGCTATGTGGTACAGTAGCTAGATCACTGGGCTTTAGAATCAGGGAGACATGAATTCAGATCAGGCCCCAGACACTTACTAGTTATGTGACCTTGGTCAAGTCACTTAACCTCTGTCTGCCTCAATTTCCTCATCTGTAGAATGGGAATAAATAATAATATCTTCCCCACAGGGTTGTTGTGAAGATCACATGAGATAATATCAGTAAATCACTTTGCTAAAACCCAATTTAAATATTATTATTATAGAATAATCCTATATAATACATAATTACATATTATAATTATATGAAATAATTATAACGTATAATTAATCATTACACATAACATGAGTACATAATAATAATATTAATGGCATTTATATATCACATTGGGATTTGTAGACCCCTTTGTAGACTTCATCTCATTTCAGCCTCATAACAACTTTGTGAAATAAGTACTATTTGCCTCATTTTCCTCATCTGTAAAATGAGAATAATGCTAGCACCTTCCTCCCTAGATTGTTATGAGGCTCAAATGACATAATAATTATAAAGCATTTAGCGCAGTGCCAGGCCCATAGTAGGCACTATAGAAACGTTAGTTACTACCACTATTACTACTATTACTACTACCACTACTACTACTACTACTACTACTACTACTACTACCACCACCACTACTACTACTACTACTACTACTACTACTACTACTGCTACTACTACTACTACTACTACTACTACTACTATAGAAATGTCAGCACTTAGCATGGTGCCTCGCACATAGTAGGCAACTACTACTACTACTGCTATTACCACTACCACTGCTACTACTGTTACAGAAAATGTCAGCACTTAGCGTGGTGCCTGGTACATTAGTGAGCGCTCTATAAATCTTGGTTATTATTAGTAACACCTCCCAGGGTTGTTATGAGGATCAAATGATATAATAATTACAAAATGAATAGCACAATGCTTGGTTCATAGTAAGCACTTTATAAATGTTAGCTATAATTATTATCCTCATGTTACAGATGAGGAAAATGAGTCTGAAAGTGAAATGGCTTGCCCATGGTGGCACACTAATATGTATCTGAATCAGGATTTGAACTCAGGTCTTCCTGACTCCAGGTCCCACACTCGGCTTACTGTGCCACCTCATACCTTTCTATAGAGGAGGAAGTCAATACCTTGAGACAGGGAAGTGTCTTGTCCAAGATCACCCTGCTAGCTACTGCCAGAGCCCCGTGGAGAACTCAGGTTTCCCCATCCCTGGTCCATTCTCTATGGGTGGTATCTCTACCACAGGAATTCTCCCACAGGTGCAGGTTGACCTTCCCATTGGGACTCTGAAATCTCAGGCTTCCAGGATTCCTGGCTGCTCTCCTGTGGGGCCCCCGGGCACATGTGTCCCTGGCTGCGTCCTGCAGAATGCAGGCCTTGTCAGCATCTTCCCCGCCCCGGACACAACTGGTGAGACTCAGTAACCTTGAAAGCCTTTGGGTCTCACATGTCACCCAGTGATATGAGCTGTTATTCCAGAACAAGAGTCAACGGAATAGAATGGAGATGGGGGGGCTTAGGTGGGGCTTCTCCTACCTATTACTGCCAAAAGTGGTCATGAGGTTATTTTTAACCCTGGGCGGGAAGTATTTATTGTTTCAGGGCTGAGTAGGGAGGGAGGGGCAGCAGCAGGGATCCCACTTGTCAGACAGAAAGAAGACTTCTTGGCCATCTCTGCCATGGTGAGTGGGGACTGGGTCTGACTGGGAGGAGGGTCAAGGGGGGGTCTTAAAATGGTACCCTTCCTCAAATGAAAGTCTCTCTGGCTATTTGGGGCAAGGAAACAGGATCGCAGATTAGAGCTAGGAGGGACCCTGATGCCAATTCATCTCCCCACTCCCTCATTTTACAGATGAGAAAATTGAGGCTCAGAAATGTGACTTGCAGAGCTAGGGGCAGAGCTAGGATTGAACCCCAAATCGGCATGCCTCCAAGTCCATGCTCTTTCCATTTGGACACAGTTTACAGTACTCAGGCTACACAAGGTTCGATTCATTGCTTCTCATGATGGAACCCCAGTCAATACACTGACGGGTCACAAATAATGCAGGCTCCCAGGGAATAGAAGAAGAAAAACCGAATGAGAAAAAGCTGGGGTTTTTTATGGGTTGTCGACTGACCTCTCTTGAAATCAATAACTCCTAAGGCTTGCAGAATGGGATTGAGTGCTTTTAAGGATCAAATTGTAATTCTTTTTTCTTGTTTGGACACCTAGAGGAAAGAATATATATATGTGTGTGTGTGTGTGTGTGTGTGTGTGTGTGTGTGTATCTGTATGTGTGTGTATATATATATGCGTGTGTATATATATGTGTGTGTATATATATGTGTGTGTGTGTATATATGTGTGTGTGTATATATATGTGTGTGTGTGTATATATGTGTGTATATATATACACACATGTGCGTGCACACACATATACACGCATGCATATGTACATATATACATGCATATCTATATATTTATATATAAAATTATATTTAGTAGAAACATATTACATGTATTTATGCAAAATAATATTTATATATAATTATATATGCATGTCCCTATGTATGTATTCATGCATGTGTGTGTATATATATAATACACACATGTTATACATACATATATATGTATATATTCCTTTTGAAGGGTAGATTTTAAAAATTTTTCTCTTTTTTTTTTTGTAAGCTTCTCCCAAAGTAGGCAGCACCAGAATATGCCAATTGCGTCCAGGAGTTACTCATTAGTGGAATGAATTCGGTGGCAGCAAATTCTGGAATCTACTCTAGTAAAAATTGACTGAACTAGCAGATGGAAGAGACCTTAGGGGTGTTATCTAGTCCTCCCCACCCCAACCCCCGAATTTTACAAAGGAGGATACCAAGGTACAGAGAGTTGAAGAGGTTTGCTTGAGGTCACACAAGTTCTCAATGTCAGGGCTTGGATTGAAACCTGGGTCGTTATATTCTAAATCAAATCTCCTGCCTCGGTACCAAAGAGGAAACTGAGGCTCGGAGGGGTAGCTCGCCCAAGGTCACACAGCTAGACCATGTTGAAGGTAGGATTCAAAGCCACGTCTTCCTGCCTCCATTCCAGCCCTCTATTGATATCACCAATTTGTCCATTTGCCTGAATTGAGGTTCCTTGACTACTTGAATCCAAGGAAGTGGAGGTGGGGAGGGGGAGAGAGACAGACAGACAGAGACAGAGAACTGTGGTGTCCACTCTGAAAACTCTCCTTTTATCTCACCATATTTTCCAGTTTCATGGACCTGATTGTCTGCCCATCAATGCTCCTTTGATCGTTGACTGACCCATTTGTCAAATGGTTCAGTAGTAGCAGACGCTGGCTCTCTCCTGGGCAAGCTCACAGCTAGGCTCATGTTACTTCTTTACACACACACTGCCTCATTTGACCCTTACAAACTAAGGAGGCGGGTGATCACATTCACAACAGTAAGAGATAGGATTTGAATCCACATCTCTACAGCATTGCCTCTTCTCTGCTACTGGTTAACACAACCCTCCACTCTTCATTCCTGGATCACTTTGCCTGGCTCTTTCCTTCCACTCCATGACTCTCAACCTTGGATTCTACTTATCTGTAGCAGATATAGCCTGCCCTCTCTCCCACCCCACAGACATTACAATGTTAACTTTGAAGTTTTGCTCCTGTATCCCATGCATCCAACCCAGTTCTTCACATCCAATAGGCTCTTAATAAATATTTTTGCTATTAAATTGAATCATGCAGAGGCAGCAGCAAAATGAGTTGATTCTGCTTAAGGCCTAAGGGAACAGTGGAGAGGATTTAAGGATAAAGAGTTAGCCAGTCAGTCAGTCAGTCAATCAACATTTATTAAGCTTTTCCTGTATGGCAGGCACTGGTCATTGAGGAGAAGCGATGAGATTGTGCAGCTCTTTAATCGTTGTTCAGTTGTTGTAATTGTGACCCCTTTTTGGGTTTTCTTGGCAAAGATACTGGAATGGTTTGCCATTTCCTTCTCCAGCTCATTTTCCAAATGAGGAAATTGAGGCAGCTAGGGTAAAGTGGCTTGTGCAGGGCCTCCCAGGAAGCAAAGATCTGAGGCTAGATTTGAACTCAGGTCCTTCTGACTCCAGGCCTGGTGCTCTATCCACTGTACCACCTTGCTGCCCTAGTTCTGTAATTTCTACGCATCATTTCTTATAGTTGCATAGTGTATTAACTTTAACAAAGCTCTCTCACATCTATGATCTCATTCTATCTTCACAACATTCATCTCTGCTCTCTACTCACTGTGTGACCTTGGACTTCACCTCTCTGGGTCTCATAAAATGAGTAGGCTGGACTAGAGACTTGGTAAGGCTCCTTCCAGTCATAAATCTTGTGATACCTTTGAGGATAAGTAGGGCAGGAAATGTTCCTGATTTTCAAATGAGAGATTCAAGTAGAGAGAGGATCAGGCCTCACCCAAGGTCACTCGCTCGATCAGCCGCCAGTCGGAACAAGACTTCACTCTCCTGGATTCTAGCCCCCTGCTTTTTTCTAATCATGGCCGTCCTTTCCCTAGGCACCCAAGAAAGCAAAGAGGAGAGCAGAGGGCGCTAACTCCAACGTCTTCTCCATGTTTGAGCAGACCCAGATCCAGGAATTCAAGGAGGTAAGTTCCTTTTCTTAAAATGAATGGTCTGCGTGAAAATTCTAAGTCTTTCCATGGGGCTATTTCTTCTCCATGATGCCTAGAAGCATCGGTGAACATTTTAGTTACGTGAATGTGAAGCCCTTTCACCAGCTGACTCCGATCTATCTTTCCCTACTGATGACACATTACTCCTTTTCATCGATATTTCCTGTGACGTTGCATCCCCCTTGTCTCCCACCTCTCTACCTTGGTGCAAGCTTGGAAAGTCCTCCACATCATTTCTGTCTCCTAGAACCCCTAGATTCCTTCCAGCCTCCCTCAGTTGTTAGCAATTCCCCCTCCTTCTAACAGAAAAATATTTTGTATTCATTTGTATTTTGCATCGATCTGCTTTATGTGCTGTTTCTTTTCAATTGACCCTCCAGCAGAATATAAAATCCGCAAAGGCAGAAACTATTTCTGGTTCTGTATCCCCAGCCCCAGCACGGTTGTAGGGAATTCCCATTGGGGAAAACCCTTCTATCGATATGGTCGACATTTGCTCTTACTTGGTACCAGGAAGCTGAATTCCTTTCTTTTGGATCCCAGAGCCAGCATGGTGGGCCTTAAACCCAGGCCTTCCTGATTCCAAGGTCAGGCCCCTCATCATTATGCCACACAAGAAAAAGAAAAAAAAATCAGCAAAACAAGCCCACATTGGGAATCTTAATTTAATTTTAATGTTAAACTTTGACATTATACGCCATGCTCCACACCCGTAGGAGTAGGCATGTCTCATCTCTTCCTTTGGAGTCAAGCTTGATCCTTATAATTCAGTTTCAATTATGTTATTCTCCTTCACATTCATGTTGTTGGGATCGTGGTGCATGGCTCTGTTTACTTCACTTTGCATCAGACCATATGAATCTTTCCGTGCTTCTCTGAACTCATCACATTTGTCATCCCTTTCTGCTCATTACTATTTCATTACATTCATGTACTGCAATTTATTTAGCCATTCCCCAATCGATGGACATCTACTTTGTTTCCACTTCTTTGTTACCACAAAAAAAATGCTGCTATAAATATTTTGGTGTAAATGAAGCCATTGTTTTAAGTCATTGACTTTCTTATCACCTGGCCATCTTAAACTCCATCCTTGTCAAAGGCAGGGACTCTTGGGGAGGCACGTCCTCACTACACTCCAGAAAGAACACTACCTCCTACACATACTTCTCCCTCACTCTGCCTCAAGCTCTAGAATGGGGAATCACCTCTTCAGGATGCTGTGGAATGGTATTGGCAGAAGAAAAAACATATCTGAGGAGAGGGGGTTAACAAAGAAAAACTAAAAATAGCACAGATCCCTCTACTCCTCTCTTGATACACCCATTGGTTCTTGATGCATTTAATTACACTAAATCTTTCCCAGCTTCCTTTAGGCTTCTGACTGACCACCTCTGCTCTCTACTCTGCTTCTGCAGGCATTTACCATCATGGACCAGAACCGGGATGGATTCATTGACAAAGCAGACCTAAGGGATACATTTGCTGCCCTGGGTAGGTCTTTAGTTGAATCTGATTTCTACTTTCTCGGGGTGGGTGAGTGCCAGGCATGATAGGGGGGTGATGAAGAAAAAGTACTTTTTACTTTAAAGTTTTATTGATGATGACGTTTGCTTTTACACCCTGGCATAGAATTGTCTCTTGTTGCAAAGAAAAATGATTAAGCAGAAGGAACTTTGGCTGACAGTATATGCAACATTGTACTATACTCATAACCCAGTCCCCACCCCCATCTATTGAGAGATGGGCCTCTGTTCTGAATAAGACTTTATGAGTCTTCCCTACAATGGTTTGATTTTCATTAAAATCTTAAGGAGCTCCAGAGTCTGAGAAGCACAGGATTCTAAAATGTTTAAACAAGGAGGGACTTTAGAACATAGAATGTCCAGGCTGGGAAAGACCTTAGAACAGGGAATGTCAGGTCTTAGAATAGGGAATGTCAGAGCTGGGAAGGGTCTTAGAGTAGGGAATGTCAGAGATAAGAAAGGCCTTAGAACAGGAAATGTCAGAACAAGGAGTCTTTAGAACATAGAACATCAGATCTGAGAGCAATCTTAGAACATAGGCTATCAGAACTGGGAGGTCCTTAGACTGCATAATGCCAAAGCTGGGAAGGGGACCTGAGAGTCTCAGATACTTATCGCTCATTTGATGGAGAGGAAGCTGAGATCCGGAGTGGTAGAGGGGACTTGTCCGTGGTCATATTCTCTTGACAGAGATAGATGTGAGAGCCAGGTTTGGAGACTCCCGGGTCCAGCCCTCTGGCTACTACAGCCTCACACTTCTTTTATTTTTCCTTGCGAGGCAGTTGGGGTTAAATGACTTGCCCAGGGTCACACAGCTAGTGAGTGTCAAGTGTCTGAGGCCAGATTTGAACTCAGACACTCCCAACTCCAGGGCCGGTGCTCTATCCACTGTGCCACTAGCTGCCCCTATCCTCACACCCACTGTTTGGTTTGTGTCCCAGGTCGTGTGAATGTGAAAAATGAAGAAATCGATGAAATGATCAAGGAAGCTCCAGGACCAATTAACTTCACCGTCTTCCTGACCATGTTTGGGGAAAAACTCAAGGGTGAGTAGCCTGAGCATTAGGACCAGGTGGGCCTGCAGCGTCCGAGGGCGTGCCTGAGAGAAGAGTCTGTGCAGACGGTGTGGGGATGGTGAACGGTAGCCCGGGGACCGGAAGGTATGTGTGCCAATCAGAAGAGAGCTGTCAGCACACCGAGATATCGCCGGAAAACTCTGATATTCTCAGCAAGAATTGATCTTCAGGCTTTACTTCATATCTCCAGGCAGTTTTCCCTTTAAAATCGGCGGGTGAAGCATTCCCAGGAGAGGCTCTCCGGTACAGAGAACCTTCTTTGTTTCGAATCTTTGCACGAATTGGAAACTGGAGACTCTGGTGCCCAGGGAAAATACCACGAAATGGGTCCAGACTAAGTAACTCAAAAGATGCCTTGAAATTAGCTTTTGTTAAAAAACGAATTCAGTTGGGGGTGAGGAGGAGACTTGGAGAGCTTTGGGACATAAGGAGTCGTGAGATGGAGGTCAGAATGGCAAATATCTGCAAGGAAGTCAGTACTAAGAATGCTGAAAGATAAGACCAGCTCTGAAAAACTCACCTAGAAGTATGGTAGCTGTGAAGAGAGGAAGAAGGGAAAGGGGCAGAGGAAGTGTGTTATTCCTATTTTAACTAATATTCTTGCTAACTAGATGCTAAGCCTAGTGGTTTCCACCTGTTGGAGGAGCTACACGTACTGCTAGGACCCTCTAATTTCCAACCCCTGTAAGCCCTGGTCACCCCATCCTACATACAGCTCTATATTTGTAGACCCTCTTTCATATAAAGCAGCCCATGACCTCTGCACCCCCAGCAACTCCTGCTCTTGGGGCTATTGATATTGTTTCTTGGGGGTATCCACTGGCTTGTATGTACTTCCCATTTATTCACAACCTGTGGGGGTCTCTGCCTTCCATTTTTAGGTGCTGACCCAGAAGAAACTATTCTCAATGCATTCAAAGTGTTTGATCCGGAAGGCAAAGGTGTGCTGAAGTCTGACTAGTAAGTGGTGAATAAATTCTGATTTTTCCCAACTTAAAAAAAGTATTCCAATCTTAGTAACCATCCACCAACACAATTATCTGAACATACCAACAAAAATCTTTTCAAAGCTTAAATATAAAACTGCAAACTTCTATTTTTTAATAGTTTGTTTAGAAAAAAGTGTATATATGATCAAAATCCATGCTTAAAGCTTTCCTTTGCTGACTCATCTTGGTATGAAGATGACCATAGTTAGCAAAGATTTTGCTATCTGAGCTCAAGTTCAGTTATGTCCTACATATCTTGAAAGAATATAGGCCCAGGGATGGATTACAGGCCTATTGTCCAAAGACCATTGTAATTAAATCTGGAGGGTTTCATCACTAGTGTATTTATACACTATAATCTCAACTCAGTTACAGATGAATTGTAGTATCAGAGAGAAGAGTGATGAATTTGGTATCACAGGACTTGAATCTGAAATTGCCAGGAACTAAATTGGATTATATGGATTTGATTAGATATTAAAATGGGTTTTTTTCCCTGTCATATGACACTCCTTGTATGAATCTCAATCTCTCTAGTTTATAAAATGGGCATAACAATATGGATGTAATGAAAAAACTTCTTACTGAATAGAATTATCCTAAGGTAAAAGGGTCTTTCCATCTCTAAATCTGTCTGTGGCTCATACCTTGTATGACCTTGGGAAAGGTCTCTGTCCTTCATTTTCCTCCTTTGTAATATGAGTGGGTCTGACTGATGGGCTCTAAAGTCTTCTTCTAAGCTCTAAATACATAATTCTATGAATCTTTGAAGAGAAGGTCATTGAAGAGAAGGTCCACACTAACAAAAATCCTCAAGATCCTGAGCTACATAAACCAGAGATTAAAATTACCCTGTTTGTTTCCATGTCTACCTTCAGAACATTTTTCTTCTTGAATGAGTGTGGGTGTTGCTATACCATGTGAGTGTTGGCCAGCTGGTACTCCATTTTTTTCTCCTCCCTCTCTCTAAGGGATAAGAACAGCCTTGTACCCTTCCCAGGTTTTGTCTATCTCCTCTGGGTGGAGTGGGGTGGGAAGTGGGATTTAGAGTATAATCTTTAGTTACTACCCTCTCTTCCTGTCTTTCTTGATGAAGATTTAATCTGTCATACCTTGTTACAATAATTAGTTCATTTTTTATTCTAGTGACAATATAATGGCCCCTCAGATCAACAGTTTGCTGTTTTATGGAGTTTATAGTAGACAAAAAATTAGTGGTATAGTGGTAATAGCTAGGAGCCCCCAGTTAGGAAAAATTCCTAACATTAAGGCCAAGGTTTGGCTTTCTACTCTAATTTCAGTGTACGTTTATCTCTAGCTAAACTCTAGCTAAGACAGCTAGATAATGCAGTATAGAGTACCAGGCCCAAAGTTAGGAAGACTCATCTGCCAGAGTTCAAATCTGGCCTCAGACATTTACTAGCTATGTGACTCTGTGCGACTGACAAGCCAGTTTGCCTCAGTTTCTTCATCTGTAAATTGAACTGGAAAATGAAATGGCAAACCACTCTAGTATCTTTGCCAAGAAGACTCCAAATGGGGTCATGAAGAATTAGAGATGACTGAAACAGCTGAACAACAAAAACTCTCGTTATGCTTGTAAGGAAAATTAGCATACAAGAAACATTTAGATAAAAGAAATAAGCAGAATATGTTACAGAGTTTGTTATGGACAAGCATGAGAAGGGGAACTTGGAGGAAAGAACACATCTTTTTTTAACTTCCTTCAGTCCTTGAAAAGGTGAGTACAATTGGTAACTTCAGCTCAAATCTTCCGCTCTTAGATGTCTGTCAGGGGCTATCAGCCCTCCTTTTCACTTTCTCCTTGCTCCCATTTCTTCCCGGACAGAGATGCCTCCCCCAACTACTGCAGCTGCTCAGTTTTTGAAATCTCCCATCTCTCCCTTGTCTTGACTACTCTGCTTCTCTTTAAGAATTTTTAGGCATGACTCAAGTCCACATTCTGCCTCAAAGACCATGGTAGCCCTAAATAGTTCTCAGGGCTGAGAGAAGAAAGACTCTCAACTACGAATCCAGGATGTCAGTTAGTTCTCAAATCTCTATTATGTGCATATTTGCCAATTATGATGACTATGATGATGATGATACTATTGTTTTGGTTTTTCCTTTATGCCTCATATGTCCCCCCCCCTCCCCACAACCCATGGTTCTTTGTAGTTTTATGGAGGCCAGCCTCTGAGTCAGAAAGACCCGGATTCAAATCTGGCTTCTGACATGAAATGGTCAAGTAACCTAGGCATATCATTTAACCTTTCAGTGCCATAGGCAATTCTCTAAGACTATAAATTATAGATGATTTGTTGATCTTCGATGTTAATCTTTGATTAAAAATCCATATTCTGCAAATTTTTCAGTCATTCCCCAACCCACTTTGGTAGGTTCTTCCTTGCTAGCTTCTTGCCTCCGGAATCACAAGGTTACTTTTCTGTCTTCACAGTATCAAGGAAATGCTCACCACCCAAGCAGAGAGGTTTTCTAAAGAGGAGGTAAGGATCTATCCTTTGTGCTCAACCAACTTCCAGGTCCCTGGACTTGGCTCCCTTACTGGAGGGGACAAGACCCACAACTTCCCCCATGCCCAATAGTCATTAACGTCAGCTCCTCGAAAGCAGATGCTGGATTCATTTTTGGCATTGTATCTCTGGTCCCTAGCACTGAGCCTGGCACATGATAGATGCTTAATGAATGCTGATTAGATTTGAAATTAATAGCGGTGAGATCTTTGGAGCTGGAGCGCAGAAAACCTGGGTTCAAATCCCACCCCAGACACTTAACTAGCTGTGCCACCTTGTGCAAATCATATTACCTACCTCAGTTTCCTCATCTGTAAAATGGGGATAATAATAACTGTAGCACTCACTTCACAGCATTGTTGTGAGATAATATAGATAAAGAGCTATGTTAATTTTAATTATTATTATTGTCAGAACCCTCCCTATAATGCAGGTGGCCCTCACCTATTCACTCTGTGTTGCAGGGCTAGAAAAATAGATTTAGAATGTCCTTCTGAGACTTGTTGAAACCGTCACTTTCCTTTTGGACAGACGTTAGCATTGATATGCTCAATGATCTTCCTTTAAAAAAAAAATAGCACTCAGTCTCCCAGGATGGAGTCTAGAAAGTGCTACACTTTACATATTGATTAGCTAGAATTCTGCTGTCCTTTCTTGCTAAGAACTCAAGCGATGATAAAGAACAGTCGTGAGCTCCATTCTTCTCCTTGCTTACTGTGATTGAATACAAACTACATTATCGTTTGTTACTTAATCCCCAGTTCCTCAGACTTTCTGAAGCAGGATTCCTTTTGATATCTATCTGAAGTCCACAGACATTTTCCATGCTCCTACAGTTCATAGTCACAGGCTTATACATTTGGAGCTAGAAGATAATTCAGGAAGTTATAGGTGGGGAAACTGAGGAAATACAGATAATAAGCAACAGACTTGAATACAAGTTCTTGGACTTTCAAGTCAGTGCTCTTTCCACTGGACCACACTGATTTTAATTCAATTCAACATAGGTTTATTAAGTGTCTACTATGTCACAGGAACCATGGAGGGGCTGATACAGAGACAAGATAAAACATAGTCCTGCCCTCACGGAGATTACATTCTACTGGGGGTTACATTATGAAAACAGATAAGTAATAAAGGATAAACTAAGGCCATGGATAACATCAGCATCTACAAAAATGTGATAAAATCAGGGGGAAATTCCCCATAAACTATAGAAACTGAATTGAAATGGAGGGAAGAATTCTAAGAGGTGAGGGTAAAGGAGAAATGCATTCCAGGTATGGGAGGTGGTCCATGTGTTCAAGAAACAACAAATAGGCTCTTTGGTGGAAAATAAGCTTTGAGTAGAGAAATTGAGTCTAGTCTCCCATCCTCTTGTGTCCCCCTGCTAGGTCTCCTCATGAGGTCTCCAGTCCCCCTCTCTTTCCTCCCTCTGTCCCTTAGCAAGAAATTGCCAGATCATAATGTTGATCAGCAATGGAACGTCAAAGAACCGTAGACAGAGTCTCAAATTCAGTCCTTATGATCGGTGTGTCAATTCTCAGTCTGGCATGGGATTATTGATAGCATACTAACTTTTTATGGACATACTTCACTCGTATGAGAAGGATCCTGTGATGTGCTGGTAAATGTTTAACCATCAACTCTCTGGGGAAAAAAGATATGCACATACACTTTTAAGTTAAATATGCATTAGTAACATTTTGCCACCACTTTCTTAAGTCTAGACAATCAACAAACCAATAAATCAATCCCTGAGTTGTAGCGTTTGCCAATTTCTAAGGTTTAAATGCTCAGACTGGAAATTTAATAGTGGGCTCTCACAAGCTGGCTCCAGCTCCACCCCGTATGCACTTGCCTTCGCTACCATCTTGAGGCCTCACTTTGACTTGACTTTGACTATGCATCTTAATGGTGGAAATTCAGGCAGCTACTTATTGGCAGACAACTGACCAGTTCTGAAGGACCTGCAGCTGTTAGGGGCTGTGCAGTTTTATTCTCTGATAGACCTAGGGAGCTCTCACCAGCGTCCTTCTTGTTGGGTAAGCAGATCTTAGGTACCTTTGTGCACACTAGTCATGAGTAAGTCACAGAAAGCTAAACATAGAGGCAAGAACGATATTCATGGTTCAATCAATCAACCATTCCTTTAGCATCAGGTATTATTATAGGCTGAGGATACAAAGTCAAAAATTAACCCACCTCTGCCCTCAAGGAGCTTATGTTCTATGAAGGGAAATGATAGACACACATATAAACATGAAATATACATAAAAATACAAAGTACTTTTGGATTAGAAGTAGGGATACAGTAGCAGGGGTAGGGGATCATGGAATATTTCATGCAAGAGTACGCATGTGATCTGGGCTTGGATGGAAGCTAGAAATTGTAACGGGTGGAGGTGAGCAAATTCTCCCAGTCTGTACAAAAGTTTGGAGACAAGAGATAGAGTGCTACGTATAAGCAACAGCAAGTAGACCAGTTCGTCTGGAATGTAGAATGAGTGAAGGAGAGCCATGTCCAGTAATCCTGGAAAAGTAAGTGGAGGGTCACATTAATAAGGGCTTTAAAAGTCAAAGAAAGTTGTATTTTATTCCAGAGGCAATGAGGATTAGGTTGGTTTTGGAGGATATTCGTCAGTTGTTTTTCCCATCTCTAGGGGGTCTGATCCAACTGGCCTGCCTCAGTCATAACCCCCATCCCTTCAGAGTATGCCTTGTCATCCTTGTGTTTTGATGTGTTTGGTTACAGATTGACCAGATGTTTGCCGCCTTCCCTCCAGATGTGACTGGACACCTAGATTACAAGAATCTTGTGCATATCATCACACACGGGGAAGAGAAAGATTAGGGAGGGGGGGGTTTCTCCTGTTCCTTCATCCCTTCCATGGCTAGTAAGTGCTCCACCCACTCACTTGCTCTGGTCCTCAGTATGCAGCCCGCCTCCCTAACCTTGCTTCCATTTATTAGCTGTGCTGGTGCCTTGCTCCCATCGGTTCTATGGCACCCCTCCCAGCCCCCGCCACCTGGGCCCTCCCCCTCCACATCCCACCACCTTTGCTTTTGGGTCCTGACTCTAGATTTCCTTTTACAAAATAAGATCTAAACATGTCTCAATAAATGGGAGGCATTTCTTTGACTGTCATGATTCCTTTCTGCTAGAGAGCGTCTTCAATGCTCCTCTCCATAAGTCATTGAAATGGGCTGTTTGTTTTTTGTTTTATCATTCTTTCTATTTACATTGCTGTCATCACTTTTTTCTGGTCCTGATTATTTCGCTCAGCATCATTTCACGTGTCTTCCTATAATTCTCTGCATTCATTGTAGACACCATTTCTTTGAGAACAATATTTGGGGACCACCACATCTTCAGCCCTTCCCAAACTGATGGGCTCCTACACTGTCTCCAGTTCTTTGAGATCATAGAAAGTGCTGCTCTGAGCACCTTAGCACACAGGGCTTTCTGTTATTGACATCCTTGAGTCTATGAATGTGATACCTTTTATTTTTGGCGAGGCAATGGGGTTAAGTGACTTGCCCAGGGTCACACAGCTAGTAAGTGTCAAGTGTCTGAGGGCAGTTTTGAACTCAAGTCCTCCTTGACTCCAAGGCCAGAGCTCTATCCCCTGCACCACCTAGATGCCCCAAGGGATGCCTTTTAAATGGACTATGCCATAGTCACATTTGTTATTGTTCCATCCTTTCAGTCCTGTCTGACTCTTCATGATTTTATTTGGGTAGGTTTTTTGGGCAAAGATACCGGAGTGGTTGGCCATTTCCTTCTCCGGCTCATTTTACAGATGAGAAAACTGAGACAAACAGGGTTAAATGATTTGCTATGGGTAACATAGCTAGTAAGTGTCTGAGGCCAGGTATGACCTCAGGCCTTCCTGACTCCAGGTCTAAAGCTCTATACAGTGCACCACCTAGCTGCCCCACAGTCATATGGAGAGGGATTATTAATCCAGATTAATTTTATTGAGGGAATTTAGGGTTGGTATACAGAACAGAATTTGTAGACTCAGTTATTAGCTACCAATGAATGTCCCCAACTAGTTGGAAGATTAGAATAAACATGAAAACAATTGACATATAGCATTTTAAGGTTTACAAAGCATTCACCTATGTTAATAAAATAATAGTTGGTGTATACATAGTATATTAAGGTTTGCAAAGGGTTTTCCCTTATTATTATTATTAATAGCTCACATTTAGATAGTGACGTAAGGTTGCAAAGCACTTTCCTTATATTATTAGCAATAAATTTTTAATAATTATTAATAATAGTAGTGGCAAAGTGACTAGAGAGCCAAGTTCATAGTCATGAAGATCAAGTGCAAGTTCACTCTGACGCATAATGGCCAGCAATTCTGGGAAGATCCCTAAGGTTGTAAATGCCTGAGCAAGGGAGGAGCTTCATGGGTAGGAGGAGTTGAAATTGGAGGAGGAGGAGAGGGAGAAGAAGAAGAAGAAGAAGAAGAAGAAGAAGAAGAAGAAGAAGAAGAAGAAGAAGAAGAAGAAGAAGAAGAAGAAGAAGAAGGAGGAGGAGGAGGAGGAGGAGGAGGAGGAGGAGGAGGAGGAGGAGGAGGAGGAGGAGGAGGAGGAGGAGGAGGAGGAGGAGGAGGAGGAGGAGGAGGAGGAGGAGGAGGTGGAGAAGGTTTGCAAAGCACTTTGCATATATCATCTCATTTGATCTTAGTAATAATAATAGCAGCTAGCATTTATATAACACCTACTCCATGCCAGGCACTGAGCTAAGTGCTTTACACACATTATCTCATTTGATCTTTATAATAGCCTTGGAGGTAGGTGCTGTTATTATACCATTTTGCAGTTCAGGAAACTCAGGCAGAGAGCGTTTAAGTGACTTGCCCAGGGTCCCACAGCTAGGGAGTGTCTGAGGCCGAATTTGAACCCAGGCTCTCCTGGCGGTAAGTCCAGAATTCTGTACTTTACCCCAAGCTGCAGCATGCTTCCCTAAACACAATGACCACCAGGGGTCAGCCCTGGAGCCTAAGCTGCTTACATTAGGATTCTGTGAGCACTGAATTCCTTTGCTTTTCTTCAGTGTTTTCTTGTTCTCTGAATGTTTGAAGATATTGAAGTTTAAAGGCGAACAAGAGCTTTGCACACAGCATGCAGAATCTTCCCCTCTGCCCTCATCTTTTATTTAAACCAGGGTCTGAGGAGGAATGTGCACGTCTCCTACTGCCAGAAGGCAAGGAATATATTCTCCTTGTATCCTTTCAGCCCCTGCCCACAGACTGCCAATCTCATCTCCCAGTTCATAGGATTCTGGCTCTAGAGCAGGAAGGGACTCAGAAGCCATCTGGTCCAACCCTCTCATTTTACAGATGGGGAAACTGAGGCTCGGAGAAAGGAAATGACTTGCTCAGGGTCACATAGTTTAAGTTGTAGAACTAGACTTGTAAGCCCATGTCTCCTGATTTTCCACCACATTGTTCTCTCTCCTAAAGTTCACTCCTTTCTCCCCAAGATCACTAGAAATGTCCTCACAGTGTTTCCTCATCAGTAAAAGAAGGGATTTGGACAAAGGATAGATCTTTGAGGGACTATCTCTTCCAGCTTGGTCTACAACCCTTTGAAGCTGTCTTCACATATTAGAGGGTCTGTCACATGAGAGAGGGTTTAGATTTGTTTTTCTTGGTCCCAAAGGGCATAACTAGGAGTGATCGGTAGAAATTGGAAAGAAATTGGAGTCTGTAAACTCTAGGTCAAGGAGATAACTCAATTTCTGGCAAAATTCTTGAATGCATTGGTAAGGCAAAAGATTGGGGGAATTTTGAAAGGGAAGCAGTGACCCCTGAGAATCTGGATGACTTCATCCACATGGGTTCATGGCAGGATAACATCATCGAACAGAGTATCGGGATAGTTAAAGAGCTGGGCCTGGAGTCAGGAAGACCTGGGTTTAATTCCTGGCATGGACACACACTGGCTGTGTGACCCTGGGCAAGTGACTTGCCATTTAAGTGCCCCAAGCAGCTCTCCGAGACAAAAAAAAAAAAAGAACAGATGGGTAGAGTGACTTGGGCATAATGATGAAATTCTAGGTCTAGTCCAAAATAGAGCTGGGCTGGCCAAGCAGAGTAGTAGTATAGCTAAAGCTTCCCTAGATTTCCAGAGGTCAAATCTGGCCTCAGATACTTACTGGCTGTGTGACCCTGGGCAAATCACTTAACTTTGTTTGCCTCAGTTTCCTCATCTATAAAATGAGCTGGAGAAGGAAATGGCAAACCATTTCTGGTATCTCTGCCTAGAAAACCCCAAATGGGGTCATGAAAGGTCAGACAGGACTGATATAACGGAGCAACAGCAACTACAACCTGGATTTCAGCAAAGAGTCTGACAGAGTATCTCATGCTGGCCTTGTCAACAAGATGGAAAGGGGAGGACTGCATGACAGGTGGATTGACTGTCATGTGTTAAGTTACTGAACCCAAAGAATAGGCATTAAAGGGTCAACATCAGCTAGAGGTAACATAGTAGGGAAAAGCACTGAGCTTGAAGTCAGGAAAATCTGGCTGCTTAACCCACCTTGCTGTGTGACCACAGGCAAATCAGCCAAAGTCTCTGAGCCTGTAGGGGTGACCTCTGAGGATGATGATACCTACAGTACCTCCTTTCTAGACTCATCGTGATGGCCAACTAGGATGACAGCAAGTATTCCATAGACCTTGGAGTACTGAATGGTAGCTGGTGTCATTGTTATGACTTGGAAGATCTCTGGTGGCTGGCCCCAGGGATCTTGGCTGAATTCTTTTCTCAAAGACTTAGACAAAAGTAGATAGCACATTTATCAGATTTGCAGGTGACAAGAATTTGGGAGGGAAAATCAACACATTAAGGGACAGTCAGGGTGCTAAAATATCTCAACAGCAGCTAGGTGGAACACTTGCTGAGCCTGGAATCAGGAAAACCTGAGTCCAAATCCACCCTCCAATAAATCCTAGCTGTGGGACCCTGGGCAAGTCACCTAAACTCTCTCTACCTCACTTTCCTTATCTGTAAAATGGGGATAATAATAGCACTTACCTCCCAGGATTGTTGTGAGGGTAAGATGAGAAAATATTTGTAAAGCACTTAGCACAGTACCTGGAACATAGTAGGTGCTATATAAATGCTTGTTTCCTTCCCCTATTTGGCAATCATAATCATGATAATAGAAATTTCAATAGCACTTTATAGTTTACAATGAGAGAACAACTATTAGTCTCAAAGCTGCATATAAATTCTAAGTCACATCCTAAGAGTTCCATTGGTCTTCAGTGGACTCACTCCGTGTCTGTCTCTCTCTGCCTGTGTGTGTTTCTCTCTACCCCTTGGTCAGTCTCTGTCTCTACTTGTCTCTGTCTCTCCTACTTTCTTTGCCCTCTCTTCTCTTCTCTTCTCTTTTCTTCCTCTCTACCTCTCCCCTTCTCCCCTTTCACTCTTTCTCTGTCTCTTTTCTGTCTCTGTCTCTCTCTGTGTCTGTGTGCATGTGTCTCTCTCTCCAACAACCTGCCAATCTTCCTGGCACCAGTAACACACTACCCACAGGTTGTTCAGGTGAGGGTGAAGAATATCTGTATTACCTTCCAATCTTTCAATACCATCTCCCCAGTACAAGATGAGGGCAAGAACCTTGTCTCTTCTGGAAGCCACTGCTTTCTCTCTCCAGGTCTTTTTTTATCACAAGGGCAAGTTGGGTGAGACACAGTTTGGTAGCTGTTCATCTGAAAAAGTTCTGAAGCTTTTTGAAAGTTTTTCAGTGGGCCACAAGTTCAACATAAAAGCAAATGCCTTAGACTATATCAAGAGAAGCTGAGTGTCTAGTACTAAAGAGGAAATAGCCCTGTTGTATTGCCCTGGTAGGGCCACATCTGGGGTATGGAGTTCAGTTCTGGGCATGTTTTAGGAAGGACATTAAACAAACTGGGAAACACCCAGGAAGGAGTCCAGGATGGCAAAGAGCCTCCAGTTTAAACCAAATGAGGAATAACTGAAGAAATCAATGCTAAGCCTGGGGGGAAAAAGAAGACTTAGGGGGGAATATGATGGTTGTCTTCACTTTAAAGGGCCGTGGAGTGGAAGAGGGATGAGAATTGTTCTTGCACCCAGAGGCCAAAAGAAGAAGCAATGGCCTAAATGTCCGAGGGGCAGATTTAGGACTGATACAAGGGAAAAGCTTGAAACAAGGCTATCCAGAGTGCTTTGGGCTGGGCTGGTCTCTCCCACACTGGAAGTCTTCAAGCAAAGGCTTGACTACAACTTGTCCAGGATCTAGTTGAAAGGATTCTTCTTCAGGTCTGGCTTGGCCTGGATGGTCACTGAGGTCCCTTCTGCTTCTGAGATTGTATGACTCTGTGAACACACCCCATGTTATTCAGTCTTTCCTAGGCACCAGCCCCGTTTATCACCAGCCATGTTCCTTGTGAGGGACACTATGTTCCTCATTTACCTAGATCAGAGGTATGTAGACTCTTTCTATGAAGGGTCAGATAATAAATATTTTAGGCTTTGAGCTAAGAGGTAAAATCAAGGATGTTATATGAGGACTTACATAACAAAAAAGAAAAAATTTCCACCATTTTTAATTGATGAAATTTAAAATACAATAATAATAATAATAATTGAGTACAATTGTTTTTGTAGTATAGATTTATTAATGAGAAGAATGGAATTCTTTTTAGGAGATAATACTTCACTTAGAGTTCAGTTAAGTGTTTCTTATCATCAAAATCAATTGCAAATGTTTATCTGTTAAAGCTGATCAGTAATGAGATTTTATGTCTTTTCACTCAGATAAGTACTGGTAAATATTTGTCAATCAACAAACATGATTTTAGTTGACGATATTCATCACCTGGAATACATATAAAACTTTATAAAATTCCATTAGATTCTTCTCTTGATATTTGCCTTTCATCATGTCATTACAATGCCAATAATCCAATTGAAAGTTAGGTGGAGGGGCAGCTAGGTGGCACAGTAGATAGAGCTCTGGTCTTGGAGTCAGGAGGACCAAAGTTCAAATCCAGTCTCAGACACTTGACACTTACTAGCTGTGTGACCCTGGGCAAGTCATTTAACCCCAATTGCCTCACCAAAAAGAAAAAAGAAAGTTAGGTAGAAGCTTCTAAACTAAACGGATTTTAAAATATGGAGATTTCTTTTGTGCTTGCATCCAGGTCTGAAAAATGCAGCTAGAACTGTAGTTTGAGCTCAGAAAGTAGATCCATTGCAAATTTGTGTGAGAATGGAAATCTCACTTCTTGTTTTAATTTTTTATAACACTGAAAATATATAAACCAGCTTACCACTACTTGTGAGTTAAGCAACCTTAGTTACCACCAAATTGACTTTATTGCAGTATAACTTTTGTATGTTAAGAACCACTTCACCTTGTGATTTTAGGTTGAATTCATTAAGAAACATTTGAAGTCTGCAGCAAAAGCTAATTTCTAAAGCCATTCAGTGTTCGATAATAGAACAGTCAAGGAAGGTTCTTCTCATTCAGCAAAATTTCAAACTCAGCCCTGAGCTCAAAAAATTCACAATTATACTCTTTTCTTGCTTTGATTTGGTGGGTATATGCTGGTAATTAAAAGGATGCCACAGTACCACGATACATGTGGCACTCAAAGTGTTGTTGAGTTATAACTGTAGCACTATGGTTGGTGGTGTGCCCAGCAACGGGGCAAGATGATGAGAGTGCCACATAACTACAACGAGAGTACCACATGTGGTCTCCATCATGACTGCTCAACTCTGCCATTTTAGTGTGAAAGCAGCCATAACCAATACGGAAATGAATGCACATGGCTATGTTTCAATAAAACTTTATTTGTGGACACTGAAATTTGAACTTTATATAATTTTCATGAAATATTATTCTTCTTTTGATACTTTTTGTCTACCATCTAAAAAGTAAGTACCATTCTTAGATTTCTGCTTGTACAAAAAACAGAGGTGGGACAGCTTTGGGTCAAAGGCCATAGTTTGCCAGCCCCTCATCTAGATGGAAAAGTTTGGCTGTTCATTTGTGTCTTCATGACCCTCTTTGGGGTTTTCTTGGCAAAGATACTCGAGTGGTTTGCTATTTCCTTCTCCAGTTCATGAGGAGGAAACTGAGGTATACAGGGTGAAGTGACTTGCTTAGGGTCACACAGCTAGTGTCTGAGACCATATCTGAACTCAGTAAGTTGAGTCTTCCTACAATCCATTACACTACGTACCTGCCTTAAGACTGCATATGGCTTTTTTGAATTTAATTTTTATTTTATTTTATTTCAACTACACATAAGCAAAATTTTTCAACACTTCTTAAAAAAAATTTTTGAGTTCTCAATTCTCTCCCCACCTCCCCTGAGAAGACAATTTAATATAGATTATACATGTGAGGTCACGTAAAACGCATTTCCGTATTAGCCATGTTGCAAATTTTAAAAAAAACCCAAAACACAGACCAAAAAACCAAGAATAATAAAGAAAGCTTTTTTTTTAAAAAAAAAGTATACTTTGAGGATCTGAGTTCAAACAAGGACTCAGACACATAACACTTACTAGCTGTGTGATCCTGGGCAAGTCACTTAACCCCATTGCCTAATAAAAAAACAAAATAAAAACCAAAAAAAATATACTTCAATCTGCATTCATATAACATCATTTCTTTGGAGGTGAATAGCAGAACTGTCTTGGATCATTGTATTGCTGAGAATAGCTAAGACATTCACAGTGATCATCAAGCAATATTGCTGTTGCTGTGTACCATGTTCTCCTGGTTCTGCTCATTTCATTTTGCATCAGTTCATGGAAGTCTTTCCAGGTTTTTCTGAAAGCATCCTTCTCATAATTTCTTATGGTATAATAGTATTCCATCACAATCATATACCACAACTTGTTTAGCCATTCTGCAATTGATCAACATCCCCTCCAATTTCTAGTTCTTTGCCACCACAAAAAAGTTGCGATAAATATTTTTGTACATATAGGCCCTTTTCCTTTTCTCATTTTATCTCTTTGGGATACAGACCTACTGGTGGTATTGATTGGTCAAAGGGTTTGCACAGTTTGATAGCACTTTGGGCATGATTCCAAATTGCTCTCCAGAAAGGTTGGATCAATTCACAACTCCACCAATAGTGCATTAGTATCCCTATTTTTCCACATCCCCTCCATTTATGGCCTTTGAGTAGGACAGATGTGACTTTTCACAGAATCTCTGAGCTGAAAAGGACCTCAGAGGCCAATGAGGCCATCCTGAATGAGAACTCCCTGCGCTATATCCCTGACAAGTAACCAACCACTCTCTGCTGGAAAACCACTCACTTGCAAAAGCTACTCACTTCGCAAAGCCAAGTCACTCTGGGCTTCATTTTCTCAACCTGCAAAATGAAAGGGCTACTCCAGATAATCTCTAGGAGTCCACCCAACTATATAGAACCTATGAGAAAATGAGGGAGCTGACCTCAAAATCCCAGAATTTCAGAGTGGGAAGGGACCCACAGCTGAATAAGAATCTTCTCTACGGTATGAAAGAATGGATGGATGAATGAATGAACAAGTGAATAAATGAATGAAAAATCATTTAGTCACAGCTTACTATGTATCCAGTAAGTGAATGAAGGAATAAATGAAAAATTATTTATTTAGTGTCTACTATGTAAATAAATGAATGAATTTTTATGAACAAATTTAGGGTTTACTATGTAAGTGAATGAATGAATGAATGAATAAAATCATTTATTCAGGACTTAATGTAGTAAGTAACTACTTGCTAATACACTGTGCTAATATCCCCAACAAATGGTCATCCAGTCTTTCAAAGTCTGAAAACACTGAAAGAGAAGGAACCCATGTTTCCTGAAGCAGCTCAGTCCACTTTGGGACAGTTCTCCTTGCTGGAGAATTCTCCTGGCATCAAGATGAGATTTTCCTTTTTGCACTTGACTTTTGCTGACCCAAGTATTTCTGGGGAAGATCTGTAAACGAAAGCACCAGCAGACTTACAGAACAAACTGTTTATTCTACAGAGCTATGGTACATACATGACCCAGCACGGCACCAGTCAGCCTATGCCGTCAATGGCTTCCTCTTCCCTTTGATGTCATCTGTCTTTTCAGGTATGTTATCCGATATATCCCTGGAATTGAGATTTTGTGCCACCAGACCACGGAGATGACTGTGGTCTAGAGGCTGGTCAGCTGTTTCAAAGAAAGTGAAAATTAGTCATGGCACTAAATAATGCTCGTTTGCCTAAGAAAGGGCTTTTCTTTTCTAATCACCTCTCGCCAACGAACAAGATCCCCAAATCTGGACATCCCAAAGTATCTTCAAATTTCAATTTAATTTGACAAGCACTTAGGAGGGCAGCTGGTGGCATTGTGGATAGAGTGCTGGGCTTGGAATCAGGAAAACATGAGTTCAAATCTTCCCTCAGACACTTATTTTGTTTGGGCAAGTTAGTTAACCTCTGTTTGCCTCGGTTTCCTCAACTGTAGAATGGGGATAATAATATCTCCCAGGGATATTGCAAGGATCAAATAAAATAATATTTTTAAAACCCCTGGCACACAATAGATACTGTATAAATACTAATACTCTTCCTTTCCCTTCCCCCTAGAGAGCTGAACCTGGAGTCAGAAAGACCTAAGCTGAGATACAGGTTCAGACACTAGTCATGCGACCCTAGTCAAATAATGTAAGCCTTCAGTTTCCTCATCTGTAAAATGAGGATAATCATAGCACCTACCCTCTTAAGGATGTTATAAGGATAAAATATTTATGAAGTGATTCATAGAACTTAAATGTTTGTTGTTATTGTGTGCTATGCACTATGCTGAGGGCTGGCAATAAAAAAGACAAAATGAAAAGCAGCACCTTCCCTCCAGGGTCTTACATTCTAATGAAATTTTCGTTCATCTAAATTTAAAATGAGAGACAGATGGGCAAAGCAGCAGAAAGCTAGCCTTGAGTCAGGAGGTTCTGGGTTCAAAACCCACTTCAGACACATATTGGCTTGATGACCCAAAGCATCACAGACGTACCCTGTCTGCATGGGCAGAGGAAATTTTCTCCACTGATAAAATCACACTGTTGTCAAAAATCCAAGGTTTAAAAAAGATTTTTAAGTGCATGTGCCACAAAATTTACCGGGATAAGATTGGATGAGAGCAGGCAAGAAAACCGGAAGTGAAATGCAGACTGATAATGAGAAAGAATATGGACAAATTACACATATACAGATTCACACTCACACACACACTCTCACATTCATGCACATCTCACACTCAAATTCACACACTTATACATATACACTCACACATTCACACTCGTATCTCCCACACACTCATATTCACACACATACATACTCAGACTTCACACACTCAAATTCATACACTTATACATCTATCCTGACACACTCACACCTCACATTCACACTCATATACTCACATTCACACACATCTCACATAAACACACTCATATTCACATACATATTTATACATGCAATCACACTCAGATTTCACATATACACATTCACACACATACATACATACCCAGTCACATCTCAGACACTCACATCCATATACTCATATACATATGCACACATTCACACTCACTCACATCTCACACTCATACCCACATACACACATTCACACTCGCATCTCACGTACACTATGAAGTCTGACTAAGTAAGATCCAACTGCCCTGTAATTTCTTGCTTGAAATGACCATCAACATTTCCAGTGGGTTTGTATTTCGATGCCTTGGGCTAGTGCAGTCAGTCTACACTGATGCTCTGCATTTTCACATGGAGATCACTCGCTCATCTCTCTAGAGCTAAAAGGAGACTTAGAAGCCATTGAATACAACTGCCTCCTTTTACAGATGAGGAAGCTGAGGCCTGAGAAGTTAGTCTCCCTGACCAAGACCACCAGGCAGTCAGTGAGCAGGGATCTGAACTCATATGGTTACACCAAACCCATTACGCATCCTTGTGTTGGATAGGAAGTCCTTTCAAGCACTTATCTGACCAGTCCTATTGTAAGCCATTGGTGGGACTGAGTGTTAAGGGATCTCAGATTTAGGGAAAGAAGGGACCTCAGAGGCTATCTGGTTCAGCCCTTCACCTGACCACTGAGGAAACAGAGGCACACAGAGGTTAAGTGACTTGCCCAGGGTCACACAGCTGGTCAATGTCTGAGACAGTGTGAGAAATGCTGAATTATTAGGTTCCCACATAAGCTGCAAAAAAAAAAAACAGGAAAGGTGCTGAATGGCTAACTAATTAAGCAGAGAGTGATATTCCTTGGGTCGGTTAAGCTATGTTTACAGCAGGGTTCCTGTCTTTACAGCCCAAGACTCAAACCAGTCCAAGCCGGCTAGGGGTCAATGTCCGAGCACAAGAATCTACTACTACTCCGGCTCTGTGAACCTCATGCATATGTTAACTAAAGGATCAGGATTTCCACCAATTGTAACCCAGATTGAAGTTTCTCTAATTAGAATATGGAATTGTGAACCTAACCAATTATGAAACTTTTGATTGTAACTCAAAGCAATCCGAGTCTTGGAGGGAGGGGTAAGGGGAAACCAGATGAACAGTATAAAGCTCGCTCTTGCCTCTGTGCTCAGTGTGCTTCCTTGTTGGGAAGGAGTGCACCCGATTTTGGCAAGAATTGAATGAAGGAATTTCTTCCTTCACACTAAAAGAGCTGTAGCCTACATCTCTAAAAGTGCTGTAACCTATTATTTCGGCAGCGGCAGCTTGTCCCGGGCTAACTCCCCAGTCCTGCCGGTCCTTGAGGTCGTTGATGACAGGCAGGATTCTTGAAGTGTGTTCATATTTTAAAAATTCTTTCCCCCCACTATTTTTCCCAAGTTGTGTTCTAGTTGTCGGTGTGAACACAACATCAAGAGCAGAGGACAGGGGGCAGCTGGGTGGTGCAGTGGATAGAGCACTGGCCCTGAAGTCAGGAGGACCTGAGTTCAAATCCAGCCTTGGACCAAACACGTGACACTTAACTAGCTGTGTGACTCTGGGCAAGTCACTTAACCCTAATTGCCTGAAAGGAAAAAAAAAAGCAGAGGACAAAGCTCAGAGGGGCCACTAGCTATACTTTTGTTGATTTTTTTAAAATCCTATGTGCAGGACACGAGCGTTTACATTTCTGTCCTAGAACTTCTGTGCTTCTTAAAGGGCTCTCTACCAGAAGGGAAATGAGGACATGGGAAAAGACAGTGTGTGTGTGTGTGTGTGTGTGTGTGTGTGTGTGTGTGTGTGTGTCTGTCTGTCTGTCTGTCTGTCTGTCTGTCTGTCTGTTTCATTTTAGAGATGGGAAAACTGAGGCCAAGGAAAAGGAAGGCACTTGCCCAAGGTTGTATAAATAGTAACAAAGAGAGGATTTGAACCTAGCCCCATCTGATTCTAAAGCCAATACTGTTTTCTATGTGTCCTGCTGCCTCTGTTTCCTCTTTGAAACTCACCCAGTATAGCTCTGGACTTGTAGGAGGTAACCCTGAAATGTTTGCTGAATTGAGCTGAACTGTATTGAATTAAACTGAAATGACAAAAAAAAAAATTGCTTGGGGGATAAAATGAAGTTGCCACACCAGCAAAGGACCAAGCAATAGTGTTTCCACTGGGAAAAACATCTTGTTTCTTCCCTACCATAAAGGCCAAATCCCTCCTCCCCTGGTACTGAACCTAGAAATGAGTCTCCATGCTTAAACAGGCTGAGCCTTCCCACCCCCAGCTCCCAGGCCCGACGACCCTGACTTTTTTTGAAACATAGACTGTCACACTGATTAAGGGATGGGGTGGAGGTCAAGCACAACTTACATTCCTCTACTTTTTCACTCATAGTATCGCCAGTGATGGCTGGAGCAAAGACCTTGAGGGATTCTGGGGACTTCAGGAGTGATGACCCACCCCAGAAAGGGTTTATCAAAGACCTGACACCTTCCACTTCACCTTCTCCTTCCAAGAAGCGAATGCAGGATTCCAATAACAGGAGCTCATTTGTTTTCTTCTCGATGATTGCTAGGGAGGGGCAAAGCGACAGATGGTAAGACGCTCCAGCAAGACACTGAATTCTGGGAAATTCAGACAACTGTCTAAGATGGAGGGATCACAGACCTGGAATTGGAAGGGACCTCAGAGGACATTTGATCCACACATCCCCTTTCATTTCACAGAATCTGAGGATGAATTATGGATGTTTTATATGACTACATATGTATAACTCCTATCGAATTGCTTGCCTTCTCAATGGGGTGGGGGGCGAGGAGGGGGGAAGGGAGAGAATTTGGAACTCAAAGCTTTAAAAAGGAAAGTTAAAATTGTTTTTACATGTAATTGGGGGGAAATAAAATACTAAATTTAAAAAAAAAAGAAACTGAGGATGAAATAATCTGCCCACAGTCACACAGCTAGAAAATGTCAGAGATGGGATTTGAACCCAGGTCTTTCTTACTCCATTGGGCCAGCAGAACTATTGAATATCATAATTTAAAAAAAAAAATTCAGGGAGGCAGCTAGGTGGCAAAGTGGAGAGAGTCAGGTGGACCCGAGTTCAAATCCAGTTTCATATCAGACACTTGACACTTACTAGCTGTGTGACCCTGGGCAAGTCACTTAATCCCAATTGCTTTGCCAAAAAAAAAAAAGTCAGAACATATGCTTTGCTGGGATCTGGGTTCTTTTCTTTTTTGAATTCAAACTCAAGTCCTCTTGACTCCAGGGCTATACTCTATTCATTGTACCACCTAGCTGCCCCAAATATTAACTAGTATTGTGTACAAACAAAAGATTATCAATAAAAATAAGATAAAAAAGGCAAGTAGAGCTTCAGATCCCCACCTACCAAAGTACTGTGTCAAATTGATGTCGGTGATAGACCCCGTCTCCCCCAAGTGTTCCAGAATCTTGGTGGCATCACAACCGATCTTCTTAAATAGAAACTCCACAGAGGATTTGAGCTGGTCAAGGGTCTTATTGATCTCTTTGTTGGTGTTCTCAATTTGGTTGGCATCTTCTGTGGTTTTTTTCAGTTTTTCCTGCCAGGGCCCAATAATTCCAAATAAGAACATTCTTCCCTCTACTCTTGGGTCTCAGCTCCCCGAGAGCAGAGGAGGAAGGCTATGCTGTAGAACCCCTTTCCAGCAAGCTGGGGTCTACTAGGGGGCCTCAGGACAAGGAGGCAAGCAATTACTGTTAATTAGAAAGGGCTCCTTCGTTCAGCCAGAAGCTGCCATATCCTTTGGAGACTGTAATTGGCCACTGCTGCCCCTGGGCCAACACAAACATGCCCGAAGGCAAGAAATGAGCCTTGACATCAGCTTTGCATCCTGGGATGCCAGAAGGCTGCTGCTGGGAAGGAGCCCAGCCGCCCCACCCTAGCTGTAGCTCCAAAGGGGGCAATCTAATAGATGAGGGTCAATCATTGAAACACCCAATACAGAGCTAGATCTGAAAGGGATTTTGGAGGTCATTTAATTCAGCTTCTACATTTTGACAAACCAGGAAACTGAGGCCCTAAAGCTCAGTCAGCAGATGCTCAAAGACTGTGTCACCCCACCCCCATCCATCCATCTTGACTCAGTTTCCTCATCTGTAAAATGGGCATAATATGTCACCAGGTGATTGAGGGACAACATATGACTATCACTCCAGACCTCTCGATGTCATAGGATGGTTGGTCAGTTAATAAACACTTATTAAGCACCTGCTATGTGGCAGTCATTGTGCTAAGCACTGGAGATGCAAAGAAAGGCAACAGATAGTTTCTGCCCTCGAGGAAGTCAAAGTCTAAATGGAGGAGACAACAAGCAAAACAGACATGCAAAAATAAGCTATAGGTAACAGGACATTATATAATATATAGCGTAGGGATAAATAGGAGATAATTAACAGAGGGGAGACACTAGAGTTAAGAGGGGTTGGGCTTCTGGTAGAAGGTGGGATTTTGGCTGGGACTTGAAGGAAGCCAGGGAAACCAGAAGGTGGTGATGAGGAGGGAGAGCCTTCCAGGCTTGGGGTACAGCTGCAGAAAATGCTTAGAGCCTAGAGATGGAGCGTCTTGGTGAAGAAGCAGTGTCCAGGAATCCAATAGGGGGATGGTGCTGGGGGGATGTAAGGTGTAAGAAGACTGGAAAGGGAGGACAGGGCTAGCTTATAAAGAGCTTTGAATACCAACAGAGGTTTTCCTATTTGAACCTAGAGGTGATAGGGAGCCACTGAAGTTTATTGAGTATGGGAGTGACAGGATCAGACTTACATTTTGGGAAAATCACTTTAGTGGCTGAATGGAGGGTGGAATGCAGTGGGGATGCACTTGAAGCAGACAGACACACAAGCAGCTATTGTGATAATCCAGGCATGAGATGATGAGGGTCTGCACCAGAAGGGTGGCAGCACAGAGGAGAGAAGGAGGTATATGCTAGAGATGTTACAAATGTGAGATGGACAGGCCTTGGCAACAGCTTGGATAAGGGAGGTGAGAGAAACGGAGGAATCCAGGATGACTCCTAGGTTGTGAGCCTGAAGAACAGGGAGGATGGTGATGTCCTCTCCAGTAATAGGGAAGTTCAAAAGGGGGATTGATAGGATCACAGAACCACTGATCTAGAGCTAGAAGGGACCTTACAGGTCATCTAACCCAACCACCTCATTCTACAGATGAGGAAACTGAGGCCAAGGAAGTAGGTCACTCAGGGAATAAGCATCCTATGTGGGATTTGAACTCAGGTCCTCCAACCTTAGAGTCAGGGCTTTTTCCATTGTGCCACATAACCTTCTTGTCTCCAATCTGTTCCTTTTTCCAAGATGGAAACTCAGGCAGAGGGAAGTAATGTGACCTACCCAAAGTAACATAACTTATTGACAGTTTGGCTACCTCACCCCTACTCCAATTTAATTCCTACTCTATACAGTTCTGAGGACTCCAGCAGGTCCCCATCGGACAAAGCTCTTTAAAGAGGTGCACTTATTTGAAAGCTCATCTTTAAAAATATAAAAACACTTACAAAGTGCCAGGCATTGGGAATATGAAGACCAAAAAAAGAAACAGTCTCTGCCTTTTAGCAACTTATATTTTCCTGGGGAGAAACTGGTAAGTAAATGTGAAATTCATACAAAATAGATCTGAAATAATAAGGGGAGGGGCTCTAGTTCTAACATGAGGAAAAGAACAGGGAAAAGGTGGTAGCACTTGTGCCAAGGCAAAATCCAAGAGTGGGAGCTCTGAGACTCATTTTACAAATGAAGAAATTGAGGCTCAGACAAGTGAAATGACTTACCTAAGGTCACATCTGTTATAAATGTTAAAGGTAGGAAGGAAAGCCAGCTGCTTTAACTCCAGAACAAGCAATAATACCATACCAGGTAATGAGTCACCCTCCCCACCCACCCACTCCTGCCCTTTAAGGGAAGTCTTCAAGCATAGGCTGGACAACCCATCTGTTGTAGGGTGGATTCTAGGATAGGTGTTCTAGGGGCAGAGAGGTAAAGAAAATGGAGCATTCTAGGCATAGAAGACAGCCCATGCGTAAGTAGAGATGGGAAATTCAGGCCTGTTTGACTGAAACTTAAGAGTAGATGGAGAGGAGTAATGTATAATGAGCCCAGAAAGGTAAACATGGGTGCCAGAGTGTGATCAGCTTTAAATGGTCATTGGAAATGTTTGTATTTTATTCCTAAAGGCCATTGGGAGCCACTGAAGCGTCTTGAGTGGAGGAATGTTGTTATTGAAAAAGTGGAAGCCTGGGAAACTGCAAACTACCATTTTAATACCAGTGGCTTCCCTCTGAAATTACTTCCAATTTATTCTGTGTATATCTTAATTATACCTAGTTGTTTGCATGCTGCCTCCTCATTTAGAATGTAAGCTCCCTGAAGGCAGGGTCTGTTTTTGTCTTTCTTTGTGTACCAAATGCCTAGCACAGTGCCTGGCACATAATCAACAAACATTGATTAAGCACCTACTTTATTCCACTAGGAGCAAACATTGTATTTCTTCAAAGTAAGCACATCATAAATGCTCGTTGAATGACTTGTCCAACCAAAAAGTATAAAGATGACTGGACAGGCCAGAGAACCCCTTCTTCTTACTTTCAACATCTGGGATTTCAGGGAACCTCAGCTTTTTTGTGGGGAGAAAAAAGGGCCTCTCAACCCCCAAAGACTCATGAGTGGGACCTGAGTTCTGGCTACTGCTACTTGAAAGTTTGGGTTGGCCAAGTGGGGGTTCACAGATTCCCGGGAGTTGTACTTAAGAGACAAATTCTTCTTGGAATCCTGGATTGAGATTCCAACACTCAAAGGCCATGTGTCTGTGATGGATTCCAGGTTGAAGGGTCAAACTTTCTATGCCTTCATATATACATTGGGTAAGAAGATCATGGAAACTGGTGCTTTGGTGCCCCCTAGTGCCATATTCCAGATTAGCATGGCAGTCTTGCCATGTATTGTTTAGGTGGGCTTTTGTTTGGGGGGGTTTTCTTTTTTTCAATTATGTCTGACTCTTTTTGACTCTTGGAGTTTTCTTGGAAGAGATACTGGAGTGGTTTGCCATTTCCTTCTCCAGCTCATTTGACAGATGAGGAAACTGAGGCCCAGGGAAATGGCACGATTTGCCCAAGGTCACAGAATTGGCCAACATCTACTGGCCAAGGGATTGACCAATTGACTGCCCAGTGATTCCTACCGTACCTCCACTCCCTGTAACTGTTCTCACCTCCAATTCCCTCACAGTCCGTTGGCCTTCATCATCAGAAACTTGCTGCTGAGATTTCAAGAGGTAAATTTCATCCTACACCAAAGAGAACCATACTGTGAAGATTATAGCACACTTCCCTCCCCCCTCCCCACCTCGACTTCCCCCTAAAAATAAATCTGAGTGTGATTATGGATTATAAACTGTATCATTATTAGCTTCTCTAGGCACAGCAGCCAAACCAGAAGCTAGAGCTGCCTCCTGAAACAGTCTGTCTACATTGAGGCAGTTCCCTTTGTCACTGGTGGAGAGGGACACCTGGTCTTCTTTTCATGGGCTGTGGAGCTCAGAGACTTTAGGAAGCATTGAATCAGATCCCCTCATTTTCCAGAGAGAAGCCCAGCCTAGAGAAAAAGTTTTAGTCCTTAATTTAGAAGACTTTGCTTAGATCCCACCTCTGATACTTACTAGCCTGCGTCACCCCAGGCAGGTTGTTTCTGAGCCTCAATTTTCTCATCTGTAAAAGGGGTATAATAACAGCAGCTAACATCTATCTAGTGCTTTAAGGTTTGCAAAACATTTTACATGTTATTTACCTTAATCCTTACCTCTTAGGGAGGTAGATGCTCTTATTATCCCCCTTTTACAGATGAGGAAATTAAGGCACACCAGAGGTGAAGTGACTTCCCCAGTTTCTCAAGCTAGTAAGTGTTTGAAGCTAGATTTGAACTGAGATCTTGCTGATGCCAAGTCTAATGTGCTATCCAATGCCACCAGCTATCTCTAACATATATATATGTATGTATATATATGTATATATGTGTACATATACACACACACACATATATACACACATATATATTCACACACACATATATGTATGTGTATATATGCATACATACACATATATATGTATATACTGAATTTAAAAGCAGCTGCAGACACTTTATTAGCTGTGCAGTGCTGGGGCAGTCACCTCACTTGTCTGCCTCAGTTTCCTCAACTTAAAATAGGGGGAATAATAGCACCTCAAAACATTATATAAATGTTAGCTATGGTGATAAATAAGAGTTATCATTACAGAGGGGGAAACTGAGTCAGCCCAGAGCTGTCATTTCCTTCTCCAGCTCATTTTACAGATGTGGAAGGTATGGCACACAGGGTTATGTGACTTGCCTAGGGTCATACAGCTAGTGTCTGAGGCCAGATTTGAACTCAATTCCCATTGGCTCTAGACCCAGAGCTCTGTCCACTGCAACACCGAGATACCCAGCTAGGGCATTTAGGAACCAACAGAATGGTTAGAACTCTTGCCCAACATTTTGTCAATACCTAAAGGAGGTAATATCTTACTTTGGAAAGAGCATGAACTCTAGAATCAAAGAACCTAGGTTCTAATACTGTTACTAACGATGTGACCTTGACCACAAGACACTTCAATTCACTGGGCCTCAGTTTCCCCATCTGTAAAATGAGGAGGTTGGATTAGATAGTCTCATCAAGGCAGATCTGTGTTCCCAGAAGGACCTGTGATTTCCTGGCTATACCAATCCACCTGTCCCTGGCAATCTCAGAGAGTTGCCTAAAGCACACAGTGCAAGAGGCAAAGTTCACACCCAGGTCTTCCCAACTTCCTAACTCCATGATCAATCCTTTATTATACACCTCCAAGACCATTTCTCTGCTCAACGTGGCCAAGTGAAAATCTGGGGCCAAGGACTGTCATTTTCCTTCAGTGAGGACAAAAATGCACCAGTCCCCAGCCTATTTGTACAATGAGAAAATATGCTGATCCCCCTGAGGTCCCTTCCAGCTCTAAGAGTCTGGGAGTCTGTAATAGCCTAAACTTCTTTCAGGTGGAGAAATCTCTCCTAAAATACTTTGGTCAGCAGATGGCACTGCCAGAACCATCCATTTAGAGCTGGAAGGGATCTTAGAGGCCATTGAGTCCAACCACCCTTTTTACAGATGAGAAGACTGAGGCTTGGGGAGGTGATGAGATTTTCACTAAGCCAGCTAGTAAGTAGTAAATGTGGGATTTAAACTCAGGTCTTCCTGACTCAAAGGACAGTACTAGCCAGGATGCCACCTGCCTCTCTGGAGCCTTGATATTGGTGATGGTTGGAGAGGATTGCTTTAAACCTGCTTCCCTTTACAAACCATCATAGGTAATGGATCCCCTCCACCCCTACCCCCCAGCTTGCATGGGCTGCTTGGGCGGAATGTAACCCTGACCCGTGGGGTGGGAAAGGGCTCTGAGAGGGGGCAGAGACCTGGATACTCTGAATTTTCTTGTTCAGCATCTCCATGTCATTGTTCAGCTCTGTGACATAGTTGAACCGAGCAAAGTTCTTCTCTTCCTGGGCCACGAAGTCCGTCACCAATTGCTCCAAGTCTCCTTGCTCAGACAGCTTGAGCAGGCGCATGTGGGCCACCTCGTAGCTCTGGAAGCTCTCTCCCTTCAGCGTCTTGTGATGTTTGCTGGCCTTGAGGGCTGGACAAGACAGTGAGCCCACCCCTCGCTGGCATCTTCCCCTCAAGGAGAGGCAGCCCATGGCATGGGGACATGTCCTCCATTCTCCCAAGGGAGAATCTGTGGTCTTGAGGGAACACTTGCCTTGAGGGCAAACCCTTCACCTCGGGAGAGGGGTGTCTTCACTCTCCCCTGATAAAGAGCCTGTGGCCCTGAAGGACCCTTGCCTCTTGAGGGATTTGCTTTCCTTCCCCCTGAGTGAGGACCTAAAGGCCTGATAGACCCTTATAGCCGACAGCCTGCGGGAGGTGAGTTTGCCTCCATTCTTACCTGAAAGACAGCCACTGCATGCCCCAGGGTACCTTCCCCTGTTCTCCTAAGGGAGAGTCTACAGTCCTGAAGGGCCATTTGCCTTCAGGGTCACCTCTGGCACTCATACGGTGGCAGGTTTGCCTCTCTTCTCCTCTGAGGGAGAGTCCAAGCCCTGAAGGACACCTGGATACCCCCAAGGCCCTGAATGGCTGTGGAGGCCCGCTTCTTCATTCTTTTCCCAAAGAATTGTAGCCCTGGGATTCTTCCAACTTTCTCTTTCCCCACAGAAAGACTCCCTCAACCTAGAGCAGGGGTTCCTAATTATTTTTGTGTTATGGACCCTTTACAATCTGGTGAAACCTATAGATTCCTTCTCAGGATTTTGTTACTCAGTTGTTTCAGTCGTGTCCTACTCTTTAAGACCCCATTTGGGGTTTTCTTGGTAAAGATACTGGAATGGTTTGCTATTTCCTTGTTTGGCTCATTTGACAGATAAGAGAACTGAGGCAACCAGGGTTAAATGACTTGCTCAGGGTCACATAGCTAGCAAGTGTCTGAGGCTGGATTTTAACTCAGGTCCTCCTGACACCAGATCTGGCCCCACCTTGCTGCCTCTTTTCTCAGAATAATGCTTTTTAAATACATAAGACAAAATACATTGGATTATAATATGGAAATAGTTGTTCTGTATATATATGTGTGTGTGTGTGTGTGTGTGTATTTCCCAGACCCCAAGGTTAAGATTCTCTAGACCTAGAAGGCCTTCTTCCCTTCTTTATCCAGTAGAGGTGGTGGGGAACCTCCTGGAAAATGGAGGAAACTAGCTTAAGTGGAATCCATGCACTTACTGTGTAATGTTATGTACTATACAGAGGGATAGGGACAGGTGCTGTGATTTCATAAGTACAAGGAACTCCTGGGTGAGGAACTCCGTACAGGTCAGCTCTTTCCTCTGCAATTTCAATAGTCTTAGAGAGTTACCTAGAGCATCGAGAGGTCAGGAATCTTGCCCAGCATCCTATAGCCAGTGTGTGTCCTAGGTGGGACTTGAACCCAAGTCTTCCAGAATTGGAGGCCAGGTCTCTATCCACCCATGTACCTACACAGTAGGGGCTAAATAAATATTTGCTGATTGATTTGCTTTGTTTCTCATCACCATCCACTGCCTTTTTACTAGGTAAAGGCAAGGACCACACTTCTCTCAAGGTTGTATTTCCCTCAGGCTTCCAGTAGGCCCACAGGCACTTAAATTTGTTTGTAGAATGAATTAAGTTACTTGTGCAGAGATCAGCTCAAAAATAGTAGAAGGGATGGGGAGAAGGATGCTTGAGGACAGGCATATAAAGCCCAGAACCTGGTAGAAAGGGCTGGACTGGAGTTCTTTTTTCTGTATTATTCTATTATCATTGCCACAAGAATGCTCCAGGTGGGGATGATAAGTTCCTCAGACCTCCTCAAGGGCCAGCATCATTATTGTTATTGGCAATAGTAATGATGATGGTGATGATGACTAGTATATTTTAAGGTTATAAGGCACTTTATGAATATTATCTCATGTTCTCCTCATAACAATGCTGGAAGGTTGGTGCTGTTATCATCTCATTTGACAGATGAGAAAACTGAGGCAGACAGGTTAAGTGACTTGCCCAGGGTGACACAGTTAGTAAGTGTCTGATGCTGGATTTGAATACAGGTCGATTTCTCTAGCCACTGTTGCCTCTCACCAGTAATGACAGCAGAGCTGGGATGTGAAAACACGAGTCCCCCAACTCTTCCCTTCACCCATCCAGGGTCTGTCTTTCCATTACACCACACTGCATTAGCACGAGATTAAAAATCAGCAGTAATCTACAGACCATTCCCTGAGGGGTAACTGTACCTTCTTCCTTTTTGGCCTGTTCCTCAAATTCACTCCGATCCATAAGTTTGATAAATAAGAAGGACTTCAGCTTTGTTTCATGATCATGAATGCGCTCCAGCTCCCTAATCTCCATTTTGTATTGGGAGATGTCTTTTTGTCGTCGATCCTTCATGGCAGCCATTCGGGCCATGGCTTCCAGCCTAGGCAGGGAGAGACACAAAGCTGGGGACCTCAGCAGCTTTCCTCCATCCCTATCTCCATTGGCAACTACAGCCACTCTCCTCATCCCTGCCTTCCCCTAGAAGAACCAGCCATCCTTCCCACTGATCAGAGACACTCAACTTTGCCCCAGGTGAATGCTGGCTCTTCTAACACAGGAAGTCAAGAAGCTTCAGAAGTTCCCTATTGCCTCTCGAATAATATGCCAGCTCCTTTGCTTGACCACTTAAAAGCCCTTTACAGTCTGGTTCCAAGCTATCTTTGCAGACTGATTTCATCTCCATTTCATATATGCTGGGTTTCAGCCAAACAGACTTACTTACTATTCCCCATACATGACATTCCACCTCTCAGTTCCATGTCTTTGTACAGACTGTGCCTCCTACCTGGAATCCATGCTGAATTGAGCTGTTTGTCTCTTATTTGGACCTCCCCTTCCCACATAGCCAGTATTTATAAAGCTCTTTAAGGTTTTCAAAGTACTTTATATAAGTTAACTCATTCGATTCTTACACACCAACCCTATTATATCATTATCCTCATTTTATAGTTGAGGAAACTGAGGCTGAAAGTGTTGAATAAAGTGACTTCTCCAGGACCACACAGCTAACAAATATGTGAGGCAGGAGTCTAACTCTAGCCTTCCTAACTCCCGAGTCTTGAGCTCTGTCCACTGTACCACCTAGGTTGCCATAAAACCTCAAACTCAGGAACCACCAACTTACATATGAAGCCGTTCCTGGTTTCTCTCCCCAAACTCCTGCTAAACTGTTACTCCTCTCCATATCTACCCTGGAAAATTATTTTGTATATTTAGGGCACCATCTAAGACTGTAAGTGCAGAGAAAGCACCAATTTTGGTAGAGGGGGTTTCCTTAAAAATGGTCTCTTGTGCCAATGAAATTATAGGTCCCTATCTTATCATACGTTCTATGTTTACTTAACTTTCTAGATAAATGGTATAGAGCATAGGGTTAGGAAAAATCTGGGTTGGAATTCTGCCCCAGACTTTTACTAGCTATGTGACCCTTGGCAAATCACACTTCATTTATCACTTTCAGCCTCAGTTTCCTCATCTGCAAAATGGAGATGATAATAGCACCTACCTCAAAGTGTTGTTGTAAGGATCAAATGAAGATAATCTACGTAAAGCACTTTACCAACCGTGAAGGGTCATATGTTAGCTATTATTGTGTTGTATCTTTCTGGTAGAATATGAGCTCCTTGAGGGCAGGAACTCCATTTTTGTCTTCGTATCCTGAGTGCCTAAGCATAATGCATGTCATATAGGAGGCCTCAAAAATGGCTAAATTGGATTGGATTGGACTGGACCATTGTGTTTTGAATTGTAATTTCCTGAAATCTGTTGCTTCTTAGCAGCTCATGGTGTGGTTGACAAGGGTACATGAGAAGACAGTGAGCTCTTATTCCCACCAAAGAAACATTTCATTCAATGCTCCATCAGTCCTAGAGGGTCCAAGAATAGAATCAAAGAATATCAGAGTAGAAGATCTTATCCATTCTCACCATCCCATTTTAACATAAGGAAACTGGAACCCAGAGAGCTGAAAAGACCTTCCCTAAGGCCACACAGTTAAGTTAAAACCAAGGCCCCCTAGAACTTAACTTTCTCTCATTTAAGCTAGTCCTTTCCAAATCAGTCTTGATATTATTATATCTTAATAGAAAAGTAATAGAATTGGTTACTCCCAAATCTATTTCAGTACTCACTGAAACCAGACAGGATTTGCTCAGAATTTAAAAACATGAATAGGGCCTGTTCAGCAGACTTTATTGGCTTGGTAGCTAATTAAATTCAAGAAGCGTTTATTAAGTAATTACTACATGGTAGGCACTCTCCTCTAGGTTTTGGCAACACAAAAACAAAGTGAAATAGTGTCTTTCCTCAAGGGACTTACATTCTGCTAAGGAGATAAAGACCCATATACACAGATCAGTGAGCCCTTCCATCTCTCTGAGTATGCCAAGTGCCCCAAATCAGTTGATCATATCCTAAAAAGGAAAGGACTTAAGAAAGGGAGGTGAGATAAAAATAGCATTTTTTAGAAAGGGATGTTACAAAGTTATGTCACTGAAATTAAGAGAAGATAGAAGCAATTGATGCAAGAGAGCAGTAAATGATCAACAGGAAGATGCCACACTCTTCTCTTGACTAGGAAAGAGAAGGATAAGATGAGAAAGAGAATAACAAAAGCAACTAAAAGAAATAGAGGTTGGCAGGATAATGGGAGGGTTATTAGATCTCTTTCCATGGTTATTGGGAAGAGACCTGGATCAGATTTGTGTAAGCGAAACAAACCACAGGAACAAAGTGCTAACAGAAAAGAGGAGAGGAAAAACAACATAAAAGAGTTTAATAGGAAAAAAATACAGATTTAAAAACTAAGATTCTAAATGTAAATGGATTAAACTCCCCATTTTAAAAAAAGTGATGGAATGGATTTTTAAAAAATCCTAACCATGTACAACATACAAGAAAAATATTTAAAACATAGACATACAGTGAAAATAAGGAGATCAAACTAATTCTATTATTCTTCAGGCCAAACCAATTGATTAAGATCAGTCAGTTGCAGACTCAGACCTTAACTCATGTCCCTTCCCAGCAGCCCACAAACTTTTCTGCTGGGGAAGGATATGTTACTTTCTAGCCCTCATGGTGGAAATAGAGGAAGCTATTGACAACTCTTCTCACCAGCATCAGTAGGGCTTCCTACTGAGGCTTCAGGTCTCCCAGTAACAAGGCTCTTTGTTACTCTGGCAACAAGTTAGCATCTGCCACTCATCAGGGAGGATTCAGTTAAACTATTTCTGTCATAACACCAAATCACTTACAAGGCAAGACTCTTCTACACTCTTTCTCTGTCCTAAATCCAAAGTACCTCAAATTATTCAGACCTGGCAGACAAATGGAGGGTTCCTAACCTCCCAATCTTATAGCCTAACTCCTTTTATGAGAAAACAAAGACAAGAGCTTTGACATTGTGAGATAGCTATCGATGAGGACAGTGCCTCATGGGGAGCAAATGTCTGTCACTCAAGGTGGCTGCAGAAAATTTCGGAGTTTGATCTCATTTCCGGCTGGAGAAGTAGACAGAGAACAATTGCGATTATCCTTGTTTGACAGAAAAGAAAAAGACTGAGGGAATGGCTCAAGACCCCATTGTAAGAAAGCAAGTCTGAAAACTTGTCCATGGACATAACCCAGAGTTCTGGACTGGCCATCCACTACTTTTCTTCTGTCCTTTCTTTTTTAACCAACAAATAACCATTGTAAGTGAGTTTAAAGTAGTTCTTCATTTTAAGCAAGCTCCATTGAACAGAGTTTGGAGCTAATATAATATATTTATAATAAATATATAACAAGATAACCCCTGATTCATTAAACTTGATATCTGAATTTCAGGTGATCAATATAATCTCATGTTGGTTAGCCTCCAACTACCCATGTGACCTTGGACAAATCACTTGACTTCCTTGGCCCTCAGTTTCCTTACCAGTAAAATGAGAGAGTTGGCCCAAATGAGGAGTTTAAGTGACTTGCCCAAGGTCACAGACAGTAACCATCAGAGGTGAGATGTGAACGTTAGCAGTACTCTTTCCACTGAACCACTCTAATTCTAAACTAAAAAAAAGGTGCAAGTTGAGTGAATCAAGCCCCTGAAACAGGACTCCAGAGGAATCAAGGGAGCCCTACACATTCAGCTGAATATTCTATTTATTAAGCACCTATTATGTGCAAAGCACATAGGTGAGAGGTAGTATGGTACAGCTGTAAACTTGGAGTCAGGAAGACCTGATTTCAAATCCTTCCTCTGACACTAACTATGACCCTAGCCAGGTCACTAATCCCTCAGGGTTTCAGGCCATTCTCTAGGACCTAGTTTTCTATATGCATGGGTGGAGGAAGTTCCCACACCAGAACTTTCCCATACTGACAAAATCACAGCCTCTTCCCATATAGGAATATAAGCAAGTCATTGTGTTAGGTACTAGGGATGCACAGAGCCCAACAGTCTACAAAGTACTAAAAACAGGATTATGATATCATAGACTTGGAACTAGAAGAGATCTCAGAGGAAATCTAATCCAACTCACTCATTTTACAGATGAAGAAACTGAGACCTAGAATGGTTGGTTGTTCTGCTCTAGGTCACACAGGTAGCAACAGAACCTGGATTTGAAGCCAGGACTACAGAATAGAATATTCTATTCCTGGGACCCAAAACTAAATATTCCCAGAACTACAAAAGCCAAGAATCCATGGGCTTGGCCACCATATTCACCCTCTTTTTCACTGAACGTTTCCAGCAGAGAGGGAGAGAGAGAGAGAGAGAGAGAGAGAGAGAGAGAGAGAGAGAGAGAGAGAGATGGATGGATAGATAGATAGACAGGATCATAAGTTATTGTGTTTGGTACTAGAAGTAAAGAGGGAAATTATTCCCCTCTGCAAACATATCTCTAATTTTTCCTATAGAACTCTATGGAGTTCTACTGGATTCTCTTTACTGAGATATTTTGTTCTAAAGCCAACTTTGCCACTCAAAAAACATTGATTTGTAAGCAACAGAAACCTTTCTACACAGAAGAGGCCAACCTCTGTATAACCAAAATGGAGGTGGATTTTTTTTCCCTCTTGGTCCCAAGAGGGTGCCAGATTCTCAGCCAAGCCCTGCAAAGGCCCTCTTCCAACCTGCCATCTTTCTCTCCCTGCCTACCACTGGTTGTAGGCTTGTGTAGACTGTTCAATGGCCACATGCATCGTTTTCTTCTGCATCACAAGCCGCCGATGGAGCTGCTGGTAGACATGGTCATATGCTGCCTTCTCAAATCTCAGATCCTCTATGTCATGCCGAAGCTTGGAGTTGGTGGTCAGCAACGTGTCAAAGTGGACAGTGACCTACCCAAGAGACTACCTGTCAGGGTTTAGTGGGAAAAGGGAGCAGCATGGAAACATGGTATATGACTCGAGTAGTCCAGCTTCTCTGCCTCCAAGTCTAAGTCTAAGGCTCTTTCCCCTACATCAGCTGCCTTTCATGCAAGAAGTTTAAAGACACTCCTTTTCCTCCCCTTTGGAAACTGGAACTAGGATCTCACAGTCACTCTGTCCTAAGAAGTGTTCCAGTCATTCTGATTGTAACCATGGCTCCATTCTTGGAATCCCAGAGTCTCCCAGTGGCCATCCACCCTTGAACTGAAAAAGAATTTCCTTTCCATCCCACCCAGCATGTGCTCACCCAGCATTTGCTTAGAGATTACAGTGAAGGAATAGCTGATCCTTCCCCAGGCAGGCCAGTCCACTTTGTCACAGCTCCCATTGCTGGGAAGTTTTTCTTATTCTCACTCCTAAACTGGCCTCTTGGTAACTTTCACCCATGGCTGCTAGTTTTAACTTGGTGGAAGGAAGGAAGGAAGCAGAATCTTCTTTCACATGCTAACCTTTGGGACTCTTCAAGTCCTTGAAGAGAACCCTCATGCCCCCACCCACCAACTCACCCAGACCCCCAGACTTCTCTCTATTTTCTAAGCTAAACAACACTACTTCCTTCTACTGACCCTCCATATGGAATGATCAGGAGTCTATTCCCCATCCTCATTGCTCTCCTCTGGACACACTCCAGCTTATGAATGTCCTTTCCTCATGTGTGGGGTTAATTAGCTCATTCCTGTGCCAATGGAAGAAGAGAAGGTGCCCTGCTCAGGTAGGACTGTGGCTTTATTTTTAGGGACCAGAAACATGATTGAATTGGTACAGGGAATTTCCAAGGAGAAAGCCCCCTCAACCATTGAAGACTGTCCCCTACTCTGAAGCTTAAAGACTTAGAGAATTGTCTGAGGCACTGAGAAGTTAAATTATTTGCTTCTCTTGACAGTGAATAGCAGTTTAAAAACAAAAACAAAAACAACAATGTTTTGCTTCAAAATGTACTCCATTGCCAGAGTCATCTTGTGAAGAATACTTGGCACTTTTCAAAAGATATTCACAGAAAATAATTCATATGTTCCTCACAACACACACCTAGGAGATAGGTAGACTAAAGACAGTACTGCATGGAAGAGTGCCCAGACAACCTGAGTTCTCCTTTTGGATTGGTCATTAACAGCTTACATTCTACAGGGAGGAGGAAAAACAACACAGGGACATAGAATGTCCATACAAAATAGGTACCTTGGGGGCAGCTAAGTGGTACAGTGGATAGACCTCCAGCCTTGGAGTCAAGAGGACCTGAGTTCAAATCCTGCCTTAAACACTTGACACTTACTAGCTGTGTGACCCTGGGCAAGTCACTTAACTCTGATTGCCACCAAAAAACAAAACAAAAAAAATGGGCATCTTGTGATGTCAAGGGGTGAGATAAGGAAAATGATAACTGGAAAATGGAAGGTAGGTCCCACCTGAGTTGCACTTTAAAAAGTGCTAAGGATCATGGTGTATCTTCTTTAAACACCCAGAGAGCCCCTGGCTCATTCATCCCAGGAAAGGACCTGATTTTTGTTGTTCAGTCATGTCCAATTCTTCATGACTCCATTAGGGGTTTTCTTGGCAGAGATATTGCAGTGGTTTTCCATTTCCTTCTCCAGCTCATTTTATAGATGAGGAAACTGAGGCAAACAAGGTGAAGTGGCTTGCCCAGGGTCACGTAGTAAGTGTCTGAGGACGGATTTGAACTCAGGAAGATTGAGTCTTCCTGATTCCAGGAATGGTGCTCTATGCACTACAGCACCACCTAGCTGCCCCATACAAGTCAGTTATCCCCCAGTGGACATTTTCCAGTGAGTTCCTTCTCCAAAAGGGAGCTGCATTTTAAGCCTGATGGATCACTGGGAAATAAAAGGCATTATACCTTGGGAGAGAGAGAGATAGTTATATTTTGGGTACCAGGGAGACAATAGGAGCATTATTTAGGGGGAACTCAGGGCAATTCTAAGGATTCTTCATGCATCATCCTTCCCTGGGCAAAAGGCAACCAATGTGAGATGAAAGGTCACAAAGAAAGTCATTTCCCCACAGAGCATTAGGACTCAACCCCAGGATCCCCAAAAATTGATAGCCCAGTGTCTATTTCTACAAGCTCCTGCCTCTTCCATCAAATTATAACTTGGCTTTCCTAAGCACTTTAAGGTTAACAATGGTTCTCCCTCTTCACAACCCTGTAAATGGGGAGTATGAATATGATCACCCCCACCTTACAAATGAAAAAATGAGGCTTCTCCTGGTCACAGGATAATAGGATCCCAGGACTAGAGCTGGGACTCCAGAAGCCATAGGCTCTAATTTCCTCGCTTTTATAGACTCCCATAGACACAAGGACTTGACCAGAGTCACAGAGATAGTAACTATTACAGGTAGCATTTGAACTCAGGTCCTCTGACTGCCCAAGTGCAGCTCCCATCATATCCCATTATGCCCATTGAAAGGGAAAGGGGTGGTTTGGATAGTGAGGCCAATGACATCACTTACCAGATTCAAATGGGTCTCCAGAATAGAAATTTGCTTTCGTAACTTCTGGGGGTTTTGGGTTTCTTGTATTTTCACCAAGATCCGTTTTTGTCTCAAAATTTTGTTTTCTATGTCCATTATCTTGGAGTGGGGGGGGGGAGGGAGGAAGAAAAGAAATCCAGCTGTATTGATGCCCATGAAAATTTTGCCCGCCTTTTTCTTTGATACTTAGCGACCCGTGATTTGTTTCCCATGATAATGACACATAATGGGGAGTGACTCCCCCTTCACCAGTGCAGATCTTGTGACTTGGAGGTGACTTTAAGAGCTACTATGGCAGAAAAACATACCACATCATCCTCCAACCTCCAGCAAACCTGGTGATGAACCTCTGTAAACCTAGGTGGGCTGGCCTTAGACAGCTAACACACACACACACACACAGAGTCAATCAATAATCAAACCATTGACAGTAATAATAATGATGGTAATATCTGACATTCCCATAATGCTTTGATGTTTACAAAGCACTTGTCATACATTACCTCATTTGACACAACAACCCTGTGAAGGTTATTAGGGTTATTTTACAGATTTCCCTTGCCTCTCCCTAGTTTTCACAGATTGAGATTTACATATAGATGTACATTGTACATATGAGGAAACTGAGGCTGTGAACAATAAAATGACTTGCCTAGGTTTATACAGCTAGTGGATGTCTGAGGTTGGATTTGAACTCAGGTCTTCCTGACTCTGAGTCCAACACTATCTACTATGCCACTGAGCTGCCTCTGAGCATTTATTATGTTTCAGGCATGGCACAGCAGTTTTACTGGGTTGAAGTTGAATCTCTGACACTTCCTAGAAAGTCATGTTAACCCCTCAAGGACCCCAGGCAACTCTAAGACTCTCCCATCCAGAGCAGTTGTTGATCTGCCATAGTTAAAGGAGATTCAATTTGGGAGCTCTCTGCACTGATAAAATCCCAGGGAAAGAAGGAAAAAAGGAAGGAAAGAGAAAATTAAAGAAAGAAAAAGAAAGGAAGGAAGGAAGGAGAGAGAGAGAGAGAGAGAGAGAGAGAGAGAGAGAGAGAGAGAGAGAGAGAGAGAGAGAGAGAGAGAGAAAGAGAAAGAAAAAGAAAGAAAGAAAAAGAAAGAAAGAAAGAAAGAAAGAAAGAAAGAAAGAAAGAAAGAAAGAAAGAAAGAAAGAAAGAAAGAAAGAAAGAAAGAAAGAAAGAAAGAAAGAAAGAAAGAAAATTGTTCCAGGCAGTGGAGATACAAAGACAAGAGTGAACTAGGAAACTGCACAGGCCACATCACATTGCAAACAAGGAATCACATGGGGGCATTCTCTAAGAGGATGCCAAATGAGAAAAGTATGATGAGAAAAAATAGTGGGATGCTCGTACTAAGAGCTCAGGAAGACCAATGGACAGCCCGTGGGCCCCATGGGCATCCGTGCCATGTCAAGAAAATTTGGAAAAGGCCCCCAGCATCAGGTAAATCCCTCCTGTGGAGAATTCCTTTGAAGCATGATCTGTGTGGGTCCTTGGAGAAAACTCCCACACTGATGAGGTTACAGATCCATTGGAGTCAAGGAGTCTTGTTTCTATGTCTTATTTCCTCCAATCAGTTATAATCATTAATAGTAATAGTTAGAATTTATATAGTCCTTACTATGTACCAGGCACTATGCTAAACATTTTATAAATATCTCATTTGATTCTCACAACAACCATGGGATGAGGTGCTATTATTATCCCCACTTTACTGATGAGAAAACTGAGGCAGAGCTGATGTGATTTGCCCAGGGTCACACAGCTATCAGGTGTCTGAGGGTAGATTTGAACTCAGGTCTTCCTGACTGGACCCAGCATTCTATTTTCTGTGCCACCCAGCCAACTTCAAATTTGCATTCAGTGAAAAATTAAAAATAATCCCTGCCCTCAAGGAGCTCATATTCTCATGGGAAGACAAAATGTGAATAACTAGGTACATATAAGATCTGTACAGAGTAGATAGAAGGTTGTCCCAGAGGGAAGCCAATAGAAGCAGGGAAGAGGGGGAAGGCCTCCTGCAGAAAGTGGGATTTGAACTGAATCTTAAAGCAAGCCAGGAAGGGGAGGTGAGGGGGGGCAGCATTCCAGGCAGAGGGCACAGCCAGTGCAAAAACAGAGTCAGAAGATGGAAGGTCCTGTTGGAAGAAGAGCAAGGAGTCCAGAATAGCTGATCACAGAGTATGGGCCAGATAGGGGCCAGGTAGGGAAGGACCTCAAATGCCAAAAGAGGATTACATTTGATCCTGTAGGTATTAGGGAGATGCTAGAGCTGACTGAGTAGGGCAGTGACATGGTCAGATCTAGCTTTAGGAAAACCATTTGGTATTGAAAGATAGACTAGAGTGGGGAGAGAGTTGAGGCAGGGAGACAAGTCAGTAGGATATTGCAATAGTCAGAACACGTGGTGATAAGAACCTGTACCAGTGTAGTGAAACTACCACCACCTCTTATACTGCCAGAGGAGCAAAGAGAGCATTTATGAGACATATACTCCAGATAGAAATGGTGAGATTTGGCAACAGATTAGATATGTGGGGTGCATGTGAGTGAGCAGTCAAAAATAAAACCGAGGTTGCAAGCTTGAGTGACTAAGAGGATGGTTGTACCTTAATGGTAATAGAAAAGTTAGGAAGAGAGAAGGTTGGAGGATGGGAAGCAGAAAAGTGGAGGGAGAGATAACAAGGTCTGTTTTAGACATGTTGATTTTGAGGTGCCTATAGGGCATTTGGTTCTAGGTGCTGAAAAGGCAGCTGGTGATGAGAGACTAGAGCTCAGGAGAGAGATGAAGCCTGGATATATAGACTACAGAATCATCTGCCCAGATGGTGAGGGGAGGAGGAAAGGGGAAATGAGATCACCAAGCAAGATAATATAAAGAAAGAAGAAAAAAGGGTCCAGGATAGAGCACTGGAGGACACCCATAGTTAGCAGGAGAAATTTGGATGAAGATCCAACAAAGGAGAATGAGAAATGGTTAGATAGGAGACTCAGGAGAGGAAATATGAAAATAGAGAGAGGAAAAAGAGATTATAAACAGTGTCAAAGGCTACCAAGAGGTCAAGAAGATTGAGAAAAGGCCATTAGGTTTGGCAATTAAGAGATCTTTGGTAACTTTGGAGAGGGTAGAATGAGGAAGTTGGAAGCCAGATTGCAGAGGGTTTAGAAGAGAGTGAAAGGAAATGTAGAGAAGCTAACCTTACTAAGGAGTTGAGCCTCATCAGACAATAGCCATGGAGGAATGGTCAGAATAAGAGGAAGGTTTTTTTTTTCAAAGATGGTGGAGATATAGACATGTCTATCTATATCTATTTAGAGAGAGAGAAAGGAGAGCCAGTAGATAAGAAGATATGGAAGAACAGAGAGAAAGATAGAGTGGGAATGATTGAGGGAGATATTTGTTGAAGAAAATGGGAGAGAGTGGGATTCTGGGTGCACGTGAAGGAATTTTCCTTGGCAAGGAGAAAAATCACCTCTTTATTATAGCTGGGACTGAAAGAGGATATGGTGGCAGATGTCTGAGTGACTCGAGATGAGTAGGAGGAGAGAAGAGTTAGCTCTTGGTGAAAGACAGCAATTTTTTCAGTAAAGTATAAGGTGAAGTCCTCACTCTAGAGGGTGGAAGGTGGGTGGAATACTTGAGAGACCAAAAGGTTTGAAATAGACTCTGTGCTAATTGGAATAGTGAATTGACTTTGGAAGGGGTAAGAGGATTGCCTTGCCATGGTGAAGGCGGGGCTGATAATATATAACATGCTTTTGGATGGACCTAATTGGCACAGTTTTTGTCACTTTATTCAGCAGCAAACAAAGGCAAAGAAGGTAGATGGCAGCATTAACCCAGGGATGAGTTTTGAGAAGGCATAATAGGCAATATAAGACACAGGAGTAAGAATTCCAGGCTCACAGATCCACAGTTGGGAAGGACATTCAAGGTCATCTAAGTCAACCCCCTGCCTCCTTATTTTACAGGTGAGGAAATGAAGGCCCAGTGAGGTGAAGGGACTTCCCTAAGCACAGTCAGTCAGTCAACAGGCAAACAGCTATGTACAAAGAAACTATATACAGGGAAATTGGAAACAACCAGCAGAGGGAAGGCACTAGAATTAAGAGGGATTGGGAGAAGCTTCCTAGAAAAAGTGGAATTTTAGGTGAGACTTGAAGGAAGCCAGGAAGGCTGAGAAGGAGTGGTCAGAAGAAGAGAGAGAGAGAGAGAGAGAGAGAGAGAGAGAGAGAGAGATGTCCCAAAAACCTAGAGAAGAGAGTATCAAATTGGAGAGAGCGATGGACAGTGCCAAAGGCTGCAGAGAGGGCAAAGAGAATGAAGATTGAAGAAAGGCTGTTGGATCAGCCAATGAAGAGATCCTTGGTAACTTTGAACACAGCAGTTTTGGTGGAATGATGAGGTCGGAAGCCAGGATGTAGCAGAGAGTGGCACGGGTAGAATTTGAACTCAGGCCCTCTACCTCCAAATCTTCTCCCTGCTCATCCTGATACAGGAAGATGTGTGATTCCAAGACAGCAGCAGCAGCACTGAGGAGGCCACATCTGGCACAGAATCACAAAAGGAGATCCGAGATTAAGGGTAAAGAAAGATTAAGAAGGAGAATATAAAATCATAGCAGAGAATATACTTTCCTTAACTATATATATAGTCATGTGGCTAATTAAGAGATTCCAGCATCTGTATTAGGGCAGAGCGATTCAGGTTTGTATTCAGTTGTTAAGAGACTCTGGAAGTCACCTAATCTAATCTGTACTGAAAGGAGGATTCTCCCTCCCCTGCCTCCTCCAACATGTGGTCATCCTCTGCTTGAAGACCTCTAAGGAAAGACTTAGCGACAAGTGACATAATGGAAAAAGAATAGGGAAGGGGACAGCCCAACATGGCCATTAATTGTACGGTTGTTTAAACAAAATCAACCTCAAGTTGGTTCAACATTCATTCAGAGCCAGGCACTGGGATCCAGACTGGGACTGTGAAGATTAAAAATGTAAGTTCTTGTCCTCAAAGATGCAAGGTAGAAAGTGAGGAAGAGGAAAAAGACCCTTAGAGTGCTCTGGGGATGTTTGAGGATGGAGGGCTTCAGAGATCATCAGGAAATGCATTAAAGAGATGGCTCCTGAGCTGAGCCTTGAAGGATGAGAACAATGTAAGCTTTCCTCCATTAGAATATGAGCCTATGGCCTCTCTTCCATCTAGTCTCCCTCTTGTCTCTTCTCCCTGCCCTTCTGTCTCCCTCTCCCTCTCCCCCCTTTCTCTCTGTCTCTATCTCTCTCCATTCTCTATCTCTGCTCTTTCTGTCTCTCTGTCTCTGTCTGTCTCTCTGTCTCTCTCTCACCCTTCTCTGTCTCTTCTCTATCTCTATCTCTGTCTCTCTGTCTGCCTCTCTCCCCTTTTCTCTGTCTCTGCTCTCTGTCTCTGCCTGTCTGTCTCTCATTCTCTCTCTGTCTCCCCTCTCTCTGTCTCTGTCTCTGTCTCTCTCTATCTATCTTTCTCTCTCCCTTCTCTGGCTCTCCTCTCTCTGTCTCTCTGTCTGTCTGTCTCTCTCCCCCTTTCTCTGTCTTGGCTCTCTGCTCTGTTTGTCTGTGCCTCTCTCTGTCTATCTTTCTCTCTCACCCTTCTCTGTCTCTTCTCTATCTCTCTCTCTCCCCATTTCTCTGTCTCTGCTCTCTCTCTCTCTCTGTCTGTGTCTCTCTCTGTCTTTCTCTCTCACCCTTCTCTGTCTCTTCTCTATCGCTCTCTCTCTCCCCCTTTCTCTGTCTCTGCTCTCTGTCTCTGTCTGTCTGTCTATGTGTCTATCTTTCTCTCACCCTTCTCTGTCTCTTCTCTCTCTCCCTTTCTCTCTCTTTCTCTCCCTTCTCTGTCTCTCTTCTCTCTGTCTCTGTCTCTGTCTGTCTCTTCATAGGATCATAGATCTAGAGCTGGAAGAGATCTCAGAAACCTTCTAGTCCAACCCGCTCATTTTACAGATGAGGAAACTGAGGCCCAAGGAAGCTAAGTGACTTGCCCAAGAACACATAAGTATCCATAGTAAGTGTCAGAGGAAGGATTTGAACCCAGCCCTTGGATGTCAGAGTCAGTGCCCCTCCATCTCTGTCAATTAGCCAATTCCTTCCTGTCTTCAACTATAAAATGAGGCAAGGATTCACTATTTGATTTAAAAAAAAATACAAACAAAAAACCTGCTGGGAAAATTGGGCAGTGGTATGGGGAAAAAAAATAGATTTAGACCAACATCTCACACCGTATACCAAGATAAGCTCCGAATGGATGTGTGACTTAGATATAAATGGTCACATCATAAACAAATTAGAGAAGCATGGAAAAAATGACCTCTCAGATCTCTGGATAGAAAAAAGTTTGTGACCAGGCAAAGGACAAAGAAGATCACAGAAGATAAAATGAATAATTTTTATTACATAAAAGTAACAAGATTTTTTTTTGCAAAAATCAAATAAAGCTACAATTAACAGGGAAACAATTAACTGCAGAAACAAATCTTTGCAGCAAGTTTCTCCAACAAATGCTTTATTTCATAGATACATATATTTATATACATATATACATACATGTGTGTATGTATATATACATATACATGTATAAATATACACATATCTATATAATACATATATGTGTGTGTGTGTGAAATTGATTCGATTTTATAAGAATAAGAGTCATTTTCCAGTTGATAAATGTCTTAGGATATGAACAGGCAATTCTCAAGAGATAAAACCAAGGCTATCTATATAAAATGTTCCAAATCACTAGTAATTAAAGAAATGTAAATTAAAGTGATTCTGAGATTCTACCTCACATCCAACAGATTGGCAAAGATGACAAATGTTGGAGGGGCTGTGGAGCATTAGGTGTATGGATGCACTGTTGCTGGACCTGGGAATGGGTACAACCATTCTACAAAGCAATTTGGATTCATACACAAAAAGCTACTAAACTATGAATGTGTTTTCACTAAGCTATATCACTCCTAGGCCTACACTCAAAAGAAATCAAAGAAATATGAAAAGGTCCTACAAGTGCAAAAATATTTATAGCAGTTCTTTTTGTAATGGCAAAAAATCTGGAAACTAACGTTTGAGGAACGGTTGAATTGTCATAAGTGAATGTGATGGAACACCATTGAGCTATAAAAGATGGTAAAGGGGATGGTTTCAAAGAGATATGGAAATAAAATTTTAAAAACAAAAACAAAGACACATGAGAAGACTTATACATACTGATACAGTGAAATAAACTGAACCAGAAAAAAACTTAAACTATGATCAGTTCTGCTATAACACGACGTATACTTTCCCCAAAAGTGTAACAAGAGGCAACATTACTTAATAAAAATCATAGACTTAGTGGGGAAATGGAATTAGGGGCACAATACTAAAAAAATTAGCCAGTGACACATTAAAAAGATAGGAACCTCAAGTCTCTCCCCAGTCCAGTCCAGCTTCCATTTAGCCACCAAAGTGGATTTCCTAAAATGCAAGACTGATCATGTCAGTAAACTGCAGTGGCTCCCTATCACCTCCAGGATTAAATACCAAATGCTGTGTTTGGCATTCAAAGCCCTTCCTAACCTGCCCCCTCTACCTATCCAGGCTTCTTACACCTTACTCCCCACCTCATATACTTACTATCTGTGTGACCCTGGGCAAAGCATTTAACCTCTGTTTGTCTTAATCCACCGGATTAAGTTTCTTTGCCAAGAAAATGCCATGGACTATGTGGTCCACTGGATCACAAAGAGTCGGACATGACTGAACTGAAAAACAATGTGCCAGACATTGTGCTAAGCACTGAGGATACAAAAAGAAGCAAAAGATAGCCCCTGCCCTCAAGGAGCTTACAATCTAACGGGGGAAACAACATACAAGTAAATATATAGAAAGCAAGCTACATACAGAAACAGGAAATAATCAAGAGAGGGAAGGCACTGGAATTAAGAGGAGTTGGGGAAGGCTTTCTGGAGGAGCTAGGGTTTTAGTTGGGTCTTAAAGGAAGCCAGGGAGGTCAGTAGTCAGAGCTGAGGAGGGAGAGCATTCCAGGCATGAGGAATAGACAGAGAAAGTGCCCAGAGCCAAGAGATGTTCATGAAACAGCGAGGAGGCCAGTATCACTGGATGGAAGACTATATGGTATATGAGGTAGAATTTGAACTCAAGTCTTCCTGACTCCAGACCCAGTGTTCCCCACCTCAGTTCATCACCTGCCCCCTTAATCCCTTCCCCCAACACATACACACACCTTTTTAGTCTTTTGTGCCACCTAGCTGTCTCTCAAAAAAAAGGGACCTATCATGAGATGAAAATTTTTATGATGAACAGAAAAAAACTATCTAAACACATAACAGTCTCTTAAGACCTCTCATTCTGGGGCTGCCACGGATCAGCCAGAAAGTGTCCAGAAAAAGGCTACCATAACAGTCAAGTTCATTTATTCATTTATTAAGCACCTACTGTGTGCCAAATACAGTGTTAAGTACTGGGGGTACAAAGAAAGGCCCCCCAAAAAAATCATGGGGAAGGACCCTGAGTTTTTACAAAGATCGAATGAAGGAAATGGTGATGTCTAATGTAGAAAAGAGCCAACGTGGATGGGAATAAGGTATGTGAGAGCCATCCTTAAGTACTTGAAAGGCTGATATTTGGAAGAGGGATGCAACCAGCTCTACTGTCCAGAGGATGGAACCAGGAGGAATAAGTAGGAGCTGGACAAAGGCAAACTTAGGCTCAACAGAAAGGAGAGCTTGCTAACATTATGGCTGTCCAGTGGTGGGATGGGTCTCCTGGGCAGGGAATGGGCTCTCTCATGGTGAGAAGTCTTGAATTCAGTGTTAGAGAGGGAGCATGGTATAGCACAAAGGAGTCAGGAGACTTGGGTTGGAATCTCAGCTTTGCTACGTTGGGCTTCTCCTTTCTGGGACTCAGTTTCCTCATCTATAAAATGGGGATGAGATGACTTCTAAGGTCCTTTCTAGGGCTACATCTCTGGGCCTCTTTTTTTATTTTTGTTTTTTTGGTAGGCAATGGGGTTGTGACTTGCCCAGGGTCACATGGCTACTAAGTGTTAAGTGTCCGAGGCTGGATTTGAAGTCAGGTCCTCCTGATTCCAGGGCTGGCGCTCTATCCATTTTACCACCCAGCTGCCCTCATCTCTGAGCCTCTTAAGGCTGAATGGATACTCTGGTGGCAATGCTTAATCAGGTACAGATGTCGCCTGGGATTCCTTCTGACTCTGAGACCCTGTGAAAGGATGTGGTTGTAAACTCAGCAATGCAGAATAGCCTGGGAATGAGGTCAGAGAAGACTATGTAAGAGAAAAAGGGCCTCGAAGACAATTCCACAGGGAATGATAACTCCAGGCAGAGAGCTGTAACTAGCATTTTTCACATCAGGGTAAGCTTCACAAAACACCCTTAAGGTCAAATTACCTCTTAGAGACAAATTCATTTGTGAGGGGAAGAAGACAGAAAACCCAGAACATAAGGAGGGTAAAGGCCTAGAGGAAGTGATATATCTGGGATCCTACAATTTTAACTAACTATTCTTGCTGACTAGGTGCTAAAGTGAGTGGTTTCTACATTGCTAGAGGAGTATAAGTATAAGGGTTGTCAGCATCCCCCATAAATGTCAGTGCCCTAAGGCATAGACCCAGTTTCCTCATCTTAGTTATAACTCTATCATCCACTTTCAGATAGCCTAAGGGAGATGGAGACCCTGAGTCTACTCATCTATGATTATTCTAAGCACAAGTCTATGGAGTTGCAGCATCAAGTGAAAGTCTTGACTTGGTTACTATGGTTTTTCTAGAATATGAGGGCTAGAAAGGGCTGTAGAGATCATTTAGCCTAGGGGTCCTTAATCTTTTTTGTATCTTGGACCCCTCTAGCAGTCTGGTGAAGCCTGTTCTCAGAATCATATTTTTAAATGCATAAAATAAAATATACAGGGGTACAAAGGAAACCAATTATATTGAATGCGATGATCAAAATATACTTTAAAGACCCCAGGACCACGGGTTAACAATCAAGAGTATTCGAGGTAGAGAAAGCAGATAAACAAAAATACCAAGGCAAGAAGGACCAGAGCATGGAGAAATATGAGGAAACTGTGGGAAAGCATAAGGTCAGAAATACTGACTGTGGCATGATCCTGGAGGGTCTGGAATGCCAGGCCAGGGGCTTGAATTTTATTCTTCAAGTTATTCAATGTCCTTTTTTCAATTTATGTAGAGAAAAAAATCTTTTATTTGTTTTGGAGAGTGGAAAGTATGTCAGCTTTTATTTCAGCCTAGATGGGGTGGGGGGAGGGTTAACGAACAAATACAGAAACAAGGCACTGAAAGAGTTTATCAGCCCCATCCCCCAAAGGAGAGAGAGAGAGAGAGAGAGAGAAGAGAGAGAGAGAGAGAGAAGAGAGAGAGAGAGAGAGAGAGGAGAGAGAGAGAGAGAGAAGAGAGAGAGAGAGAAGAGAGAGAGAGAGAGAGAGAGAGAGATAGGCAAATGGATGGCTAGATAGACAATAGATGAATGGATTGATAGATGATGTATAGATCAATGATTAGATAGGCAGATGGATAGGTAGATGGTATATAGATGGATAGATAGATGATGAATGGATGGATAGACAGATAGATAGACAGACAGATAGATAGATAGATAGATAGATAGATAGATAGATAGATAAATGGATGGATAGATAGCATAAAGCAGTTAAATGCTTCTCCCAGAAGGCAGCTAGAGTGCTGGAACTGGTGCCAGGAAAACCTGAATTCGATTCCAGTCTCAGAAACTTACTTACTGTGTGATCTTGAGTAAGTCACTTAACCTCTGTCTGCCTCACTTTTCTCATCTGTAAAATGGCAATGATAACAGTACCCACTTCCCAGGGTTATTTTGAGAATTAAATGAGATAATATTTTAAAGAGCCTTTTAAATCTTAAAGCACTATATAAATGCTAGCTATTAGCATTATACTTCTAACTTGTAATAAGTTCATTCTCTGCCTATATCCACAGGATGCTCCCAAAAAAGAGTCAATTTATTCAAATAGCAAATCAATTTCAGTAAGAGTCATAATAGCTAACATAATATGTAGTGCTCTTAGGTTGCAAAGTACTTTACAATTATTATCTCATTTGATCTTTAAAACAACCTTAAGTGCTATTATTATCCCCATTTTAAGATGAGGAAACTGAGGCAGACAGTGATTAAGTGATCCAAGATCACACAGTTAGTAAGTAACTTGCTCAAAGTCACACGGAAAATTGTCTAGGGCAGGTTTTGAACTCAGGTCTGCCTTACTCCAAGCCCAGTGTTCTCTCTACTGGGGCCCCTAGCAGACTATTATGAAAATTTTTATTGGCTCTACTGATTTCTTAACTCTGTGTAAACATTTAAACTAGGAGCTCTTTGTAGGCATAACTATATCAATACTGATTCATCATAAAACTGCTCACTAAAGTTTCTTAAATAAAATATTTAATAGTCTTCATTCCCCTCCAGGATGCACTGTTGAGTCCTGTCCACAGGACTTTTTTGCCAGGTACCTCCTCTCCTCCCTGCCCTTCCCTTTTCAGCTCCATTTGATGTGTGCTAGTCCCCTACTAGAACGCTGCTGGAGGGCAGGGACCAGCTTTCTTTCTGCATCTATTTGTATTCCCAGCAATTAGCACAGTGTATGGCATGCAGTAAGAGCTTAATAAGTGCTTGTTGACTGACTGAGTAATTTATCAAAGGAGAAGGAAAAGGAGGAGGAAGAGAAAGAAGAGAAGCAGGAGGAGGAGGAGGAGAAGAAAAAGAAGGAGAAGGAGGAGGAGGAGGAAGAGAAGGAGGAGGAGATAGAGAAGGAGAAGAAAAGAAGGAAGGAAGGAAGGAAGGAAGGAAGGAAGGAAGGAAGGAAGGAAGGAAGGAAGGAAGGAAGGAAGGAAGGAAGGAAGGAAGGAAGGAAGGAAGAAGAAAGAAGAGGGAGGAGGAGAAATACAGTGATCAAAATATTTTTAAAACCAAGTTCCCAGACTCCAGGTTAAGAAACCCTGACCTAGTTGAACTCCCTGCATGTTACAATTGAGAAAACAGTGCCTGGGAGCCACCTTTTGAAATGACTTGCACAAGATCACACAGACCAAGAACCCAAATCTTTTGACTAGCTCCTGGTCCTAGACTTTGTCCATTCCTCCTCCACTAACATTTCTCTGAAACAGGAGAAAAGGAGAAGAGACTGAATGGCACTACCGAGAAGGTTTGAGGTGACAAGACAGAGGGGAAGGGAGATCGCACTAAAATCCAACCCCCTCCCTTTTTTTCCATCCTTCACTATTTGTAGCCAGACATTGACTCTTGCATCAATATCTGGGGACAGAGTCGATCTGTTTTAGCTTAAATCCACGGCTTAATTCTAACAAAATTTCTTGTCAAGGTATCTCAGATATTAATAATAACTAGATTGTTTGTTTGTTTTTTGAGGGGGTGAGCCCAGACCTATGATTTCATTAGTCCAGGTAATTCCTAAATGAAGTTCCTTCTATTAATTTAAACAGGTGCCTTCTCTACAGTTTAGCATGAGATAATGGTCTGGGGCCACCGCTAAAGGTTAAGGCCCTTGACCGTAGTCTCCTTGCCAGCATTTTTCTAAAGCCAGGCTTGTGTCCAGGTCTTCCTAATTCTGGAGCCAACTGTCTACCCACAAGTCCTAGAAGACTGAGCCTTTGCATGCCTCGACCTCCTGCCCTGATGTCCTGATATTGGGAGAGGGGTCCTGAGCCACCATTATATCCAGCCTGCCATCTCACAATGTTTTACTATACCTTTACACTGCTCCATCCCTCTTCCCATTCTGGACTATAATCAAATCAATTCTGTCATTCTTCCTTTAAAAGGCATGTCCATCTGTTCCCCTATGGTTCCACTTATCATTACTGTTCCCCTTCTCCTCTTTTTTTGATGCTAGGCCTCCCCAGCTCACCCTGTCTGGAAGTGCGGTGTACACTTATAGGCCAGACCCCACTGCTGAATGACAAGGGAGCTTTGACCTGCTCCATTTGAGGGGGCAGGGGTGGTATGCAGTTTGCCTATCCTTAAACAGCCTGACGTCCTCCTGCCCCATCCTGCATGGGAAGGGGACTCACCATATTGATGTTACTAGTAATGGGGACACAAAATCAAGAAACTGACTGGCTTCAACCTCCCTGGTGACAGGGATTACAGGGGTGTGGGTGCACACCACCCTGTGGTCACTTTCCACACCAGAGCATACCTCCCTGGCCGACATACTCTTCTATGTGCTGTCTCCTTTATTGGAATATAACCTCCTTAAGGGCAAGATTTTTCCTCCATTTTGTACTTGTATCCCCAGCAATTAGGATCATTGTCACTAACAAATGCCTTTTATTTTCACCCATGCCTCTAAACTCATATTTCTATAGTGTGTTAAAGTTTGCAAAGTCCCTTACATATGTCATTTGAACCTCACAACAAACCTGGAAGGTAGATGCTACAGTATTACATCCTTTATTGCAGGTGAAGAAACTGAGTCTCGGAGAAGTAATTTGTCCAAGATCACCAAACAAATGTCAGAGAGAGGACTGGAACCTAGGTCTTCCAAGTCAGCCAAGGGGGAAAATAAGTTAGAAAAATTTAAAATCACTTTTGCCTGTCCAGATTTGGTCTGTATGACCCACAAAAAAAGAAAGAAGCAAAGTAGAAGTGGAATCCAAACCAGAATCCCCCAAGGCATCTATCAGTAGAAAGGGGGATTCAATAAAAGGTTTTGAATTCTCCAGACTGACTGTTAAAATGGAAGGAATCTATGCAAGTTGGGATTTTTTTTTTTTTTTGCCTTATGTATCTGGTGACTTGTAGGTACAAACTAGCTCTTTCGAAGGCAGTGCCAACAATGGCCCAGGAAGTGGGCTGCACATTCGAATCAATTCAACAAACAAATGGTAGCTACTCAAAACCATTAGGTGAAACAAAGACTAGCCTGGAGTAAACAATTCTGGTGCTTCTCTCCAAGTTCCTGAGTCAGCTTTCCCACCACCTCCTCACAAATACCTCCTAATTGTGTCCCTTGTTTTGTCTGTTATGTGAATCACAAATGCAGATACTTGACATGTGCATTCCTAATAATCCTCTGTTAAAGCCTGGCTGGTACATCTTGATTTGGAACCACTTGCAGACAGGGAGAAAAGCCCCATCCCGGATAGGTACACCCACCTGCAAATAAAATGGCTTTGCCCGTGGTCATAACCGGTCCTGTAGCTATACACAGGTGGTCAATTGTCCATCGACAAGCATTTATTAAGCCCTTACTACAAGCCAGGCTCTGTGCTAAGTGCTGGGGATACAACGAAAGGAAAAAACAGACCCTGTCCTCAACAGGCTTGCATTCTAATAAAGGAGACAACATGTACAAACTGAACAACAAAAATGTACAAACTGTACATACATATTATCTGTACATATGCACACACATATATGCATACATACATATACACACACACACTCACAAGGTAAATTGGAAGTAATTTCAGAGGGGAGGCACTAGCATTAAGAGTGATGGGGGGAGGGGCAGCTAGGTGGTGCAGTCAATACAGCACCGGCCCTGGAGTTAGGAGGACCTGAGTTCAAATCCAACCTCAGCCACTAACTAGCTGTGTGACCCTGGGTAAGTCATTTAACCCTGATTGCCTCAAAAAAAAGTGATCGGGAAAAAGTTTTTTGTAGAAGGTGGGATTTTAGCTGGGACTTGAAGGAAGCCAGGGGGCAGAGATGAGGAGGGAAAGTATTCCAGGAATGGCAGACAGTCAGAGAAAATGCCCAGAAGCTTGGAGATGGAGGGTCCTGTGTGAGTCATGGAATCACAGAATTGGAAGGAAGCTTGAGGTCCATCTGGTCCAACAGGTAACTGAACAAGAGATCCCCCCCTCAGCATTCTTATACCTGCTAATGTCAACATTATCTAGATAAAATTCATGTGGGTCAGAAATACCGTATTCATGCTGAATCTTCCTATGTGCTGGAAGAAATATTCGAGGTTATGTGTTCTAACCCCATCAACTTCCAGATGAAGAAAGTGAAGCCCACTCAGAGAGGGAAGGGATTTGCTTAGAATCACACCGTTGGTAAGTAAGCAGAAGTTTCATTCAAACTCAGATCCTTAAACTCTGAATCAGAGCTTTTCCCAAGGCACCAGGTTTTGAGTGGAGGAGTAAAACTGGGGAACTCCTTCTGTACAAACATATGGCTGGTGTTCTCTCAGTGAAGCTGGAAGCTGTTATGAGCACTGTGTATAGGGCTTAGAGATAGGGTTCAGAGCTTGAGGATAAAAGATTTAGAAATATATATAAATATATGTGTGTATATATATATATATATATGTGTGTATATATATATGCATATATATATATATATATAGAGAGAGAGAGAGAGAGAGAGAGAGAAAGAGAGAGAGAGAGAGAGAGAGACTATATATATATTCAGTACAGAAAATAAGATAGGGAGGGACCTACATCTACGAGATTTTTACTGATTCCTTTAATGTTCCGAAACATTTCACCTCTAGACAAACGTCTTAGCGTATTGTATTCATTATATTCAAAAGGTTTCCTGGTGTTATGGTAGCCAAAATGTTAAACTAGTGAGTAGGTAGATGTCAAACATGGGGCCTCTGGGCTGCCAGCTACTCTCCAGAGTGAGGGGCCAGAACCAGATTAAAATATAATTGGGAAATTTTAACAAAATAAATAAAAATACAATAGAACATAGATAATGTTAATATGTAGTTTTCTAAATCACTATGTGGCCTGCAGAGACCCTTATGTATACAGCCTCCATTTCCATTTTAATTTGGCACAATCTTCAGCTTAGGGCACAAAACCTGATGCTACATCTACCTGGTGGTTTATGAGAAACTCCATTCTCTTTCTAACCCTGACTTGGAAAGGAAATGTATGGATCTCCTAAGGACTGATTGCTACTTAAATGTGGTGGGAAACAGAGGGAGGAAAAAGAAAGAAAAGAGATAACAAAGAATTATAACTATTGTTGATAGAAAAAGAGAAACTGGAATCCCAAGAAGAAGGGGGGAACCTTGCCTCCGAAATAGGAGAAACATCTTAAGGTGTGGTAAGGGGGGATAGCCTGTGCATTGTAATAAGAGACTTGGGGATGGGAGCTTTGTGGGGAGGGAGGGGCAGATGGCACAGGGGGATGGGTAGATAGGTAGGTAGAATGCATCATAAGGAAAGCTGGTCAAATGCTATCCATCCCCAGAGAAAGAGCTGATGGTGTCTGAATACAGATTGAAGCATACTTTAAAAAAAGAAAAAGAAAAAAAAAATGAAAGCTGGTCTAAGAGGAGCCATGTGGCCCCGGGAAGGAAGGCTGAATTGGGCTGTGAATGTCTGATACTTTGAGCTTCCATAACTAAAATGAGTTATATGGGACAATTAAGTTACTGAGAACAATTCTTCCAAGCAAGTATCTTGGCAAAGTTTCATCTCTACTGGAGGCATCATAGTATTGTAGATAGAGCATTGGTCTTAGAAATAGGAAAACCTGGGTTTGAATTGTACTTCAGATCCTAGGTCGCCTCACCTATATGTGCCTCAGTTTCCTCATCTGTAAAATGAGGAGGTAAGACTCAATGATATCTTTCCAGTTTCCTCCAGCTCTCAATCTAGAATCCTGATCCTCTCACAAAGTTATTGTGACTAGGCAGCTACATGGCGAAGTGAATAGAGCACAGAAATTGGAGTCAGGAAGACCAGAGTTTAAATGCTGCCTCAGATACTCCCTAGCTTCATGACCCTGGGCAAGTCACTTAAAACTCTTTCAGCCTCAGTTTCCTCATCTGTAAAATCAGGATAATAATAGCATCTACCTGACAGGGCTGTTGAAAGGATCAAGTGAGTTAAAGTGTGTAAAAACACTATATGCCTTAAAGGGTTGTATAAATGTTAGCTATTAGAATCACTTTTAAACTGTAAAATGCTATAAGAATATAACCACTCCATTAACCTATGACCCTGACCCTCTCTATAGGAAGAGAGGCCATAAGCCAAATCTTAGGTTCAGGGGCCAGCACTCTGGTGGATGAATTAATTCTCCTAACAGTAAGTCCTACAGGTAAAATCTTTCCTCATTTAAACTCTCTCCAGTAATGAAGCTTGCTGAATTCCCATGATAGAAATTCACAGAGTCCTTGAAATTGACAAAGTATTTCCCTCTCCATATTGGAAAAGCAAATGAGGCAAGTATCATTGGTTCCATTTTACATAGTATACAGAGAAATATAATGACTTTCTCAAACTTTAGAGCTAGGATTTCAACCGAGGGCTCCTGGCTCCCAGACTAATATTCTTTGCACTCTAGCAGAAGAATCCAACATGGCGGCCTTGGGCCCATAAATCTAAACCGATCAAAATGTGACTGGGAAATAGTTAACAAAATAAAAATACAATAGAACACAGATAATGTTAATATGTGGTTTTCTAAGTCAACATCCAGCCTGCACCAGTTCTTATATATTGAGCAAATGGACCCAGTCTCTACTTGAATTTGACCCACTATTCTAAACTACAGTGCCTTTGCCTGTCATTAAATTAGGACCATTCAAAGGCATCGACTTTCAATATTTAGGTGAATAAGGTGATGACTATGACAAATTTGCAGATTCTTCAAAATTCTTTACAGGCTGTTGATTTACACAGCTCCTATTCCAAAATCAGAATTTTATAATTCTATGTGTTTCTGCTTTTTCTTGTTGCATCCATTATCATGACATATTTAACATGAAATCTTCCAAATTAGCTGAAGGTAGTAAGTGGAAGAGCAGTAGAAAGACCATTGGTATTGGAGTCTGAGGTCCCAGGTTCAAATCCTGTCTCTGTAATTTACAACCTGTGTGACTTCGGACATGTCATTTTCCCCTCAGTCTCCTCATTTTTAAAAGGAAGGGGTTGGACTAGATGCCATATGGTGAATTGATTTTGGAGTTAGAGGGCCTGGATTCAGAGCTTACTCCTGATACTACTTATGGGACTTTTTGGGCCTCAGTTTTCTAATCTGAAAAATGGGAGGATTGGCCCAGCTGCAATTTAGGAAGAGAAAGAGGGGCAGCTAGGTGGTGCAGTGAATAGAGCACCAGCTCTGGATTCAGGAGGACCTGAGTTCAAATCCAGCCTCAGACACATAACACTTACTAGCTGTGTGACCCTGGGCAAGTCACTTAACTTCATTGCCTAGCCAAAAAAAAAAAAGAAAGAAAAAAGAAAAGGAAGAGAAAGTGTACTCACCGGCTTTGGCGTCAGAAGGCTAGCATTCAAATCCTATGACTTATGCTCATTGCCTATGTGACCTTGGGCAAGTCACTTAGTGACTAAGACTCCTCAGTCTCAGTTTCTTCATATGTAAAATGAGAGAGTTCGACTAAATCAGAAGTTCTTAACAAGAATAAGCAGCATTTATATAGTGTCTGCTATGTTCTAGTCACTCTGCTAAGCACTTTATAAATATTACCTGATTTGATCCTCACAACAACCCTGAGACACAGATGTTATTATCCCCATTTTACAGATAAGGAAAATGAAGCAAAGAGGGGTTAAGGGACTTGTCCAAGGTCACACAGCTAGACTGTGTTTGAGGGTGGATTTGAGCTCAGGTCTTCCCGACTCCCAGCCCAGAGCTCTGTGCACTATGGCACCCCATAGCTGTCTTAACTCTTTTTGAGTAAAAGACCCCTTTGGCAGTCTGGTGAATCATGTTTTTAATGTATAAAGTAAAATACTTAAGATTATAAATCATGTATTCTCAGAATCATGTTTTTAATGTATAAAGTAATGCTTAAGATTACAAATTCTATTGAAAAATAGTTATAAAAAAAACCTTTTTTTTAAACAAAGTTCACAGATCCCAGGTTAAGAACCACCGAACCAGATGCAGGGTGGTACAGGACAAAGAATCCTGGATTTGGAATCAGAGATTTGGGTTCAAATCTCACCTTTCACATTACTATCTATGGAACTTCAGGCAAGCCACTCAACTTCCCCAACTCAGTTTCCCCATCTACAGAAAGCCGGGGAGGGGCAGGGGATGGACTAGATGGCTGCCAAGTTTTTCTCCAAATTTAGTAATGACATAAAATAGAGTCTTCATGTTTCTTTGTAGCTGTCATCTCCTCTGCTCCGTCCTTAGCCCATCCCTAAAGGGATCTTCAGCTTTCAGCATCTTTAATTAAGAAGGAAACAGCAGTATTTCATACTGTTCAGAATCACTCTCCAAGCCCAAGCGCCTCGGCCAGGAAAACTGCAGACTCAGCAATTTTTCTGAAGACTCCTGTGATTAAATTCTGAAGTTTGTCCCCTGGGGCAGCTCAATGCTTGCGCACTGCTCCTGGGATACTCTGAGTAATTACAGCGTCAGCCAATGAGAGATGTTGGCAAAGACTGCAGCAAAGGGAGAGGGCTTTCCCCCAACCCCAAGCCAGTTGTGGTTTCCCAACCAGCTTGTTATTTCTTTCATAAGATAATAATAATAATAACTAACATTTATATAGCACCTACTATGTGCCAGGCACTGTGCTAAGTGCTTTACAATCATAATCTCATTAGATCCTCACAACAAGCCTGGGAGGTAGGTGCTGTTATTATCCCCATTTTGCAGATAAGGAAACTGAGGCAGACAAAGGTTACATGACTTGCACTTACAGCTATTAATTGTCAGAGTCCAGATTTTGAACTCAGGTCTTCCTGACCCAAATCATTAGGAGTTCAAATCCAGCCTCAGACACTTACTAGCTGTGTGACCTTGGGCAAGTCACTTAACCCTCTTTGCCTCAGTTCTTCATCTGTAAAATGAACTGGAGAAGGAAATGGCCAGTATCTCTGCCAAGAAAACCCCAAGTGGGGTCAAGAAGAGTCAGACATCATAGGGGCAGCTAGGTGGCACAGGGCACTGGCCCTGAAGTCAGGAGGACCTGAGTTCAAATCCGGCCTCAAACCAAACATTTGACACTTGCTAGTTGTATGACCTTGGGCAAGTCACTTAACCCCAACTGCCTAAAAAAAAAAAGAGTCCAACATGACTGAAATTGACTGAAAGACAACAACTACTTCCTGAGTCAAGGCCCGTGCTCTGTCCATTGTACCATCCAGCTGCTTCTGTCCAGAGGAAACGCTTCCCCTGTCTCCGTGCTACTCCTACAAGTCAGAGGATTCAGGCTCAGGGTCAAGGGGAATGTAAATACGTGTTCTGGGAAATGAAGGCCCACAGTCAACGGCATGTTGAAAGAGCCGGACTAAATCAGAAGTTCTTAACAAGAATAACTAGCATTTATATAGTGCCTACTGTGTTCCTCTTGAGTTGAGAAGACTCCAGGAGCCTTCAAAAGGATTTCAGGCTAGAGGGCACCTTATAAGTCACCTAGTCCACTCCCATCATTTTGTGGACTAAGAACTGTAGGTCTGCAGAGAGGAAGTGAGACTCCCAAGGTCATAGATTTAGAGTTGGATGGGACCTCAGAGGCCATATAATCCAACTCTCTCAATTTACAGATGAGGAAACTGAGGCTCAGGGAAATTAAATGTCTTGCTCTGGGAAGTAAGTACCAAAGGATGAATTGGATCCCAGCTCTTCTGGCTCCTGAGCCAAGGCTCTCTCTACTGTGTCATGCTGACTCCAGTAAGCGGCTGAGTCAGGATTTGAACCCAGGTTCACCAACTCCAAATCTAGGGCTGTTTCCACTATGTCACCCTGCCCAAGCCCTTCATTTGACAGGGAAGGGAATTGGGGCCTAGAGAAGTTAAGTGTGGCTGAGGTCTCACAGGGAGTAAGTCACAGGAGTCTAGCCCAGGTGCTCTGACGGTGCTCTTTCCTCTGCAATCAATCAACAAACCTGGATTGAAGTCCTACTGTGTGCCAGGCACTGTGCTAGTTACTGGGGCTGCAAAGGCAAAAATCAAACAGTCCTTGATCTCAAAAACTCCACTGACTTCTGAGGGATACGGCTTTTTATTTTTCAGGAAGTCTTAATTCCTCCTTTCCCTTGCTAACAGGTCTAAGGCATCTTGTGATGGCATGCTTTTCCAGCCTCTCTTCTTCATCCATTTCTCTTTCTTCTTATCCCCCTTGTTGAGATGTGATAATGGTGGAAGCTACAGTCAGTTGTGGACACATGAGAGTTGATTGGAAAGATTCGGGAGAGGGGATGAACAGATCGTGCAAAGTGGGTTTAGAAGTAGGCAGAGCTGAAACTAGGAATTTTTTTGTGCCCAGAGTAACTACCACAAACTGTGCCCTTTAAGGGGAAGGAATGGGGAGTTGGAATGAGAGGAACTTTGCCCTGTATTGATCTCTTTTTAACTAATTTTAACTACTTTAACTAATTATTCTTGCTAACTAGGTGTTAAGCATTTCAAATTTTTCTCCTTGGGACAAAGTACCTGTGTCCCTGCCCTGGTTATGGTTCTGGAAACAGGGCTTTCCCCAAATCATCCTCAGTTCCTTTCTTCCTTTGCTTCCCCCGCTCCCCCATTCACCCATCCCTACCAACACAGCCTGATTAGCTGTTAAGAAAAAGACTGCACCTTCTCATCCAGTTCTGTTAATAGGGATTTCATTGCCTTAATTAAGGCATCATATTCATCCTTGGTTTGTAGCAAAAATTTGAGTTCGGCGTAATTCTTATCGTCCAGCTCCAAGTTTTTGGGTGATCTCATAAGACTCAAAAGCAGCGTGATCTCGTCTTGTTCCTCTTGTAAAATACTTATCTCTTTACTGTTAAAAAAAAGCCAACATGATGTGATCAATTTTGGGTATGCAGGCTATTCCTTTATCATAGATGTTAGAGGCAATGTGGCATAATGGTTAGAGAGATGGTCTCAGAACTAGGAAGGCATGGGTTCCCATGTTGCCTCTGACACAACATGGATTGTTTGAGAGGGACCTCATCTCTCACTGTTCTAGGTAAGACTTAGGGAAGGGGCTGACCTGCATTGGTGAAGGGAGATTCCTTAGCCAGGAATTGCAAATACCAGTGAAATCACAGGCTCATGGCTATCCCCAATCCATAGGCTCTTAAAGCCAGAAGGGACTTTATTTACCTTTTTTGTTTAATATTTTATTTTCTTCCCAATTTCATGTAAAAAAATTTTAACATTCTTTGTTTTTTTCCAATTTTGAGTGCCAAATTCTCTCCCTGCCTCGCCCCCCCCATTGAGAAGGCAAGCAATTTGACATAGGTCATGCACGTGTAGTCACGCAAACACATTTCCTACAAGTCAAGCTGTGAAAGAAAACACAAACCAAAACACAACAACAACAAAAAAAAATAAAGTAAAGAAAAAGTATCTTCAATCTGCATTCAGGCTCCACCAGTTCTTTCCCTGGGGGTGGACAAGTACCTTCCATCATAAGTCTGGAAGGAACTCTGGAAGGCACTGGAAGATTTTTCTAATCCCATTTTCTCATTTTATAGACAATCACTTCCCCAGAGAAGGGGGATCGCACTGGGAGTGGACATCACAGCCAGAATCCAAACCCCAGTTGTCTGATTCCCAACATGGTGTAGATTGTGAAGACATCAGTGATCTGTGATTTGTGTGCATGGGAGCTTCCTCCACCAATACTACCTGATGACCCATCTATGACTTAGTAACTAAAGCAGTTATAGGAGGATCAGAGATTAAGGAATTTGCTCAGTGTCACACAGGTAGCAAATAAGAGACCCAGGATTTGAACCTGTCCCCTGATTCCAACTTTTTCCTCCCTGTCAAGTCAATGAGCATTTATCAAATGTCTGTTATGTGTCAGTTATTGTTGTTCGGTTGTTTTCAGTCATGTCTGACTCTTTGTGACCCCATTTGGGGTTTTCTTGGCAGAGATACTAGAGTGGTCTTACCATTTCCTTCTCCAGCTCATTTGACAGATCAGAAAACTGAGGCAAATAGAGTGAAGTGACTTTTCCAGGGTCACAAAGCTGGTAAGTATCTGAGGCCAAATTTGGACTCATGAAAATGAGTCTTTCTGACTCCAGGCCCAGATCTCTACCCACTGTGCCACCTACTATATGCCAGGCATTGTTCTAATGATGTTACACCACTTAACCTCTCCCTCTCCCTCACAAACACTTCAATTTAGGCTTTAGATTAAATTTATAAACCTATAGACAAAAATTACATGTCAACCACCACCCATCATCTGCTTCAGCTTCCAACCACTTACCAAATTATCTGTATTTCACTTCATTTTCTTCCCCATCTAATCCCTCTCCCCTTCTCCTCCTCACCCACATGCACTCTGCTGGGAGATGCAAATGGGTAGCAGTCAAGTCAGGTTGACAAGCATTTATTAAGCACCTACTATGTGCCAAGCACAGTGCTAAATGCTGGGGATACAAAGAAAGGCAAAATATAGTCTCTGCTCTCAAAGAGCTGGCAGGTTAATGGGGGTGACAACATGCAAGATATAGTCAGGATAAACTGGAGAGAATCCCAGAGGGAAGGCATTAGCATTAAGGGGGGTAGGGATGATTTTAGTTAAGACTTGAAGCAAGTCAGAGTAACCAAGGCAGGGAGAGGAGGAGAAGAGTTCCAACTATGGAGGACAGCCAATGAAAGTACATAGACGCTGAGATAGAGAGTCTTGTTTGAGGAAAGGCAAATAAATAACAGGGGAGAATTCAGAAAGAAGCCAATGCAATGAAAGCTAGTGAGTCTAGGTGGCGCCATAGTGGATAGATCGCTAAGCCTGGAGTCAGAAGACCTGAGTTCGAATCCGGCCTCAGACACTAACTGTATGACCATGGGCAAGTCACTTAACCCAGTTTCCTTATCCGTAAAAAGAGCTGGAGAAGGAAATGGCAAACTACTCCAGTATCTTTGCCAAGAAAACCCCAAATAGGGTCATGAAGAGTCGGACATCACTGAAACGACTGAATAACAACCTTCTGACCACCAGTTCTGCTCTCTAGGGACCAGAATAATCAGATTAATCCCTTTTAGGTGTTCATTCCATGATGAAGGAATTTGGAGGGGGGAAGGCTAGAGAAAAGTTCTTTAAATCCAGAAAGGTGTTTCCCCCATTGTTCTGTAATTCCAGGTTCAGAATACAAACAGAATCAATTTCTAGAACAAATTCAATCGTGAGAGAATTGGAGGACACACCCCACAAGGGAAAAACAGAGATTTGAGTAAATGGAGCTTGAGCAGAAGGGAGCTCACCTGGAGTGCTAAGTTCAGTTGTTTCTATTTGCTGAAGAAGTGCAAGCACTGGCCGTGCCCCCTTCATTTTGCTGCCCTGGGGCCAAGGCCCAGCTGCTTCACCTTAACTCCAGCTCTGGCTATCATTCCACCTCCAAGTCTTCTCTTCTCCAGACTCAACATTTCTTATTCCCTCAGCATCTTCCTAGGTCATGCTCTTCAGGCCATGCCCACACCCCCATTGGCCCCTGTTGGCCCCAAAGTCCCAGACAAACTCACCACTGGCTCTGAATCTGCCGCTGAGACTTGAAATTAAAAGACTTGCGTTGCTCTACCATCTTCCGAAACTGCTGCCTGAGTTGCCGCAACTCCACTTCCGTGGTCTGTTGCTTTTCTTTCTCTAAAAGTTCTAGGTTTTCATGGGAGTGCTTTCTCCTGTGTTGTTTTGACTTGGAAGAAGCAAAAGAAAGCAATGAATGACTCTTCCCCAGTGACCAGAATGAGAAAAAAAAATCCCCACCAGAATTTCTGCTGTTGATGGGGCTCAAGGGAGGAGGTCGAGGTGAGAAAGTAATTTCCTTTTGTCTTATCCCTTCAGATTCCCTCTTTTCTCCCTCCCCTCATTGTCTTCAATAAAAGAGAAGAATGGGGGAAAGGAGAATAAGGGAAGCTAAGAAGAGAATCCAGCTAAGGGGCCAAGTTGGTATTTGGTAGAAGTAAATCAGTCAACCAATCAACAAGCATTTGTTAAGAGCCTACTATGTGCCAGGCACTGTGCTAAGGACCGGAGATCAAAAGACAAAAACGCAACCATCCCTGACCTCATATTGTAGGAGGGAAGACACCATGTACATATTTGAGCAGATGAACAAAATAACCCAGTGATATTGACTCTATCCATAGAAAGTCTAAGGAAGATTCTCCTTCACCCTGTGCCATCTCCAGGCAGGGCTGAGGGCCTCAAAGGCTATCCTAGGGTTGCAGCTGGGCCACCTTTTACCCATGGCTACCAGTCAGCGTTGTGGACCATTTGGCAGTCTGGTGAAACCCGTGGGCCTCTTTTTAGAATCATGTTTGCAGAAAAAAGGAAGGAAAGGGGCAGCACTGGCCTTGGACTCAGGAGGACCTGAATTCAAATGTGACCTCAGACATTTGATACTTACTAGCTGTGTGACCCTGGGCAAGTCACTTAACCCCATTGCCTAGCCAAAAAAAAAAAAAAGAATAAATTTTTTTTTTTAAACTTTTAAAAAGGAAGGAAATGCTCAATTTCGGTTAGAGGTTTAGGAAAATAAAGATGTCATTTTCTTCCCATCTAAACTGACAACCCTCCCTAAAATCTATCCATGGATGGCTAGGTTAAGAACCCATAACTTAGAAACTGGACTTTTGATTACTGAAATAGAAAGGGGTGGCTGGGGTTAAAAACATAGTTATTTACTTACTCAATTATACCTTTGTTCATTAATTGAAATCCAAACCCTCCTTAATTCCCAAATAGCACCCCCACCTTATTGGTTCCAAAACCAAAGATGGCACCAACTATATTTTCCTACATAATTGTCTTCATTACTAGGGCTTCCTCCCCTCCACTCACCTGGGGCATTGTGAAGATATCTCACTTTTCTTCTGCACAGAGAATGTGTCCAGATAAAGTCTAGCAAATTCCTCTCAGCAATGTCCTGTCCAGAATGGAAGAGAAGTCAATAGTTAGAAGCCTGCTGAGGTCCAGGCCTAGGGTTTAGTTCTTGGGCACTCTCCCTCCTGATCCTGATTGGCTCGTGAAAACAGCATTCTCCATGGCTCCCTGGGCATATAGAAGAGGCATATTTTTTTAAAACCAATGTTAAGGTGAAATCTGTTCATCTTACTGAGTTTATTATTAGGGGGAAAGCAGGAATCCCATAAAGAAGGAATGTTCGTGTGTCACTTGGACAGGACCAATTTGACCCATCCCAGGCAGGCCAAACACCGAAGGGGTTAACGTGAAACTCTTCTCTCTGCCAGTCTGCTTTTCTCCTGTGGGTGTTAATTTTTCCTTTATTTAAATCTGCTGCCGACAAACGCAGATCATCATTATTACAAAAATCTACATTTGGATCACATTTTGCCCTTATATAATCTGGAGAGCTCAAAGCAGTATTAATGCATTCATTTTTCATGCTTCTGTGAGGCTTTGACCTTCAAATTGTGACTTTCATAGAATAGCAGAAATCTCTCAGAATCTCAGAATTGAAAGGCACATCAGAAGCCCTGGGGCCCAACTTGTACCTGACCAAGGATCCCTTCAGACTATAGCATTTATAATAAGAGGTAATTCCACTTTTGGAGTCCACCATCTCCAAGAGAACTCATTCTTCTACAACATATTGAAAAGACAACAAGAAATAGTGCACAGATTTGGACCTTGGTCCAAATCCAGGTTCAGATACTTGCTAACTGTGTGACCCTGGGCAAGTCACTTAACCTGTTTGCCTCAGTTTCCTCATCTGTAAAATGGGGATCATAATAACATTTTACCTTCTTTATGTTGTGAGGATCAAATGAGAAAATAATAGAGTGCTTAGCACAATGCCTGACATATATAACTGTTAGTTATATAACTATTATTATTGTTACTATTATTATTACTGTATATTAGCTATATATTATATATTAGTGTTGTATATTAGCTATATAACTGTTAGTTAATAATATTATTATTAATGGAGGATTTGGTGCCCAATATGGAATCAAACACGTCCACTAGTGTCTTCCACGTGGGTGGCACCATCAGAAATGGTCTGGACATGCACCAAATCCCCATTATTTTTGCCAAATTCCCTCCACATAAAGGTTCCAGTACCCTCTAGATTCAAACTCCACTTTGTGGAAACACCAAGTCTAGTGAAAAGAGAGCTGAATGTCACTCTTCCACCTATGGCTTCTTCCTGACAACCAGCTTAAAATTGTCCTTTTTGCATCTTTCACCTATTGTTGCTGCTGCTGCTGCCTTTATCAGGGGCCAAGCTGAACAAATATATTCTTCCCTTTTCCTTGTCATAACTCCTGAGATGTTGGACAGAAAGCCGTGACGCCCTTCCCCACTGAGTCTCCCCTTCTTCAGGGTAAACAAGAGTTTCTAAAGCAGGGTTACCAAACTGAGCTTTGCAGCAGCCCCCAAAGCATCTCCAATTATCCAAAGGGGTGTTGAGAAATGGTCAAAGAAGTCTCAGGGAACAAAAAGTAATTTCAACTCATTTTGATTGAAAAATTAATCTTCTTGAACAAGAGAGAGGTAGCATGGTTCTGTGGGAAGAGCCGTGGATTGGGATCCAAATGACCTGGGTCTGAATCCTGACTCATCCACTTATGATCTGTGTGACCTTGGGCAAGTCACTTACTGCCCTAGAGCCTCAATTTCCTCATCTATAAAATAAGGGAATTGGACTAGATGACTTCTGAAGTCCTTTCCCATTTTAAATCTATGATTCCCTGAGTTTTGAAATCAAACCACAGTTTCTGAGTGTCTGGAAATCAGAAAAGTTCCAGAGGCTCTCTTCATTTCATTCAACCAATCAATCAACAAACATTTACTAAGTACCTACTATGTGCCAAGAACTGTGTTAAGTACTGGGGATAGATACAAACAGTCTCTGTTCTCAAGGTGCTTTCATTCCAGAAGGACAGACAATATGTGTGTTTAGAAGTATGCATATAGAAAATAGTTACAAATAACAACATGGTAATTTGAGGAGGGAGAGGCTAGCAGTTAGAGAGAATCAAGAAAGGCTGCATGGAGGAGGATGAGCTTTAGAGAAGCTGAGCTTTCGAGAAAGCTCAGGATTCTAAGGGGGAGAGGGGGGAGAAGGGACGGCATTCCAGGCAAAGAGGACAGCCTGTGCAGAGCCAGATGGAATGTCCTGTGTGAGGAACACCAGGGAATGTCTGGACCATATGCAAAAGAAACTAATGTGTAATAAGACTGAAAAGGTTGGACCCAGGTCATGAAGGGCATTGAATGCCAAAAGGAGGGGTTTACATTTGATCTATTTAGTAAGAGCTCTGAAAGTCAGCATAATATAATGGTTAGAGAAGGGGGGGGAGTGTTTAGGAAGCACCTACTATGTGCCAGGCAACATGCTAAGCTCTTTACAATGATTATTTTATTTGGTCCTCACCACGACCATGGCTGTTATGATCCTCATTTTATAGTTGAGGAAACTGAGGCAGACAGAGGTGAAGTGACTCATCAGGGTCATGCAGCTAACAAGAGTCTGAGGTGGATTTGAACTCAGGGCTTCCTGATTCTAGGCCCAGCACTCTATCCACTGCATCACTGAAGAGAGAGCCAGCCTTGGAGCCAAGAGGATCATTTCAAGTCCTGTCTCTGACATATACTAGCCGTATGACCCTGGGTGAGTCACCTATCCTCTAAGTGCTCCAAGATTATAATTATATATAATTTATATATACAAATATATAAGATTTTAAGTACATATGTAAATATACAAAATTATAAAGATTGCAGAGAAGGTGCTGACTTATGTCGGTAAATAGGAGTTTTCTCACCCAGGAGATCCCCATCCCAATCACAGGTCCAGTCCCCTCTCCCTATGCTATTGTACTCTTCCCCTGTGTCCAGTCTTGTGGTAGGACCTATGAGGGGAGAGAAGTGGAGATCTGGTCTTTGACCTAGAGATACTTGTCACCCAGTCATCAGAAGATTGCAGTGGGATTGGGGGGCTGGAAGAGGCCTTTGCCACAGCCTGGTCTAACCTTTCCATTTTACAAATTTCAATTTTTTAATTTTTTTTTAGGCAATTGGGGTTAAATGACTTGCCCAGGGTCACACAGCTAGTACGTGACAAGTGTTTGGTCTGAGGCCGGATTTGAACTCAGGTCCTCTTGACTTCAGGGCCTGTACTCTATCCACTGCACCACCTAGCTGCCCCCCATTTTACAAATTTTACAGAAGACTGAGAGGTTGGCTCTGACCTCATGAGGCAAGCTGGAACTCAAACCTAGGTGATCATTCTTTCCACTAAACTTCAAACTGCCCCTTTTCTGGTCGTTTACCATGTGACATCCTGTGATTCTACTCCAAGGCAGGACAGTGGATAGCCAAGCATAGATCAAGTGCTCGCCTTAAAAGTCAGAAAGTCCAGGGTTCAAATCCTGTCTCAAATGCTTCCTAGCTGTGTGACACCAAGCAAGTTGCTTCAATTCTCTGGAGCCTCGGTTTCCTCATCTGTAAAATGAGGGGGTTGAACTCAATGACTCTTAAAGAGGCATGATCAAAAGAGGACTTGGAACTTGGAATTTCTGGGTTCAAATTCCCCTTCGAATCTTTACTAGACCCCAGTGGACCAGTCATGAAACCTCTCAGCTTCTATTTCCTCATTTTACAAATGAGGATAATAGCATCTTCCGTGGTTTTTATGCAGCTTGGGTGAGATGATGGATGCAAAGTGTCTCAAAAACTTTAAAATGCTATAGAAATGTCAGGAATGAATATTCTCTGAAAGGCACATCTAAGGTGGCTGTTATTGCCCTAAGTGCCCAAAAGAGGAGGGTATCATGCCTCTTGCACAGGGTGCTGATAATACCTGTGTCTCAGCTTTCCGGAATCATGGACCTAGCTCATTAAAGCCTCATCCCAACCCTGTGGGGGTAGGTAGGGCAAGTATCACCATTCCCATTTTGAAAATGAAAGAACTGAGGCTCCCAAAGGTGAAGCCCCTTGCCCAAAGTCATCCAATGAAATGGTTAACAGAGTATGGCCAATTGTGACTCCCTGGTCCAATGAATGCTCCATTCAACTGACCTTGTATCCTGTCCTAGTACGCTTAAGGCTGGGGATTTTACCATGGGTAAACTGTTCGGTGACCCACCAAAAACAAAACAAAACAAAAACAAAAATAAACAAATAACAATGGATTTGGAGTCAGAGGAGCCAGGTTCAAATCCCACATCTGCCATTTATTCCCTGCGTGACACCTTGGGTGAGTCACTTCTCTCTGGGCAAGTCCCACATGGAAGATGAAACATTTCCCAATCTTTAAATTGCTGAAACCACTTCCTCAGCAGTGACGGACACTTCGGTGAGATCATGGATCCCCCAAAGTAAGCCAGAAGGTGTTATATTGTTGTTAATTCAACCCATGCAGGCACCGTCTTGCAGAGTCCAGTTCTTTCTAGCTTTCTCAAACAAACTCATGGCTTTCCCTTTTGCTAGGCTTCTCTGAAACTTTCTAAGTTCCACTGTCTTCCTTGAGGATGAGGTCCCAGGAACCCAAAGTCACCAAGTTTTTCAATGGTAGAAAACACCCTCCTTCCCCAACCCTCTATAGTTGCCACAGGCTAATCCTCCCCTGGTTGGGACCAAAGGAAAAAGGAAAGCCAACAATACCTGACTTGCCACAAGGGAAAAGCCTACTCACCTCTGGAAGAACTTTTTCAATCTAGAGTAGAGTTCTTAGTGACTTCATAGAGCCATAGAATCTAAGAACTAGAAGAAGCCTCACAGAGACTTTCTAGGATTCTAGGTCATAGGATCATAGCTCTAAAGCTGGAAAAGATCTTAGAAGCCATCTAGACCAATTCCTTCATTTTGTAGACGGGCCAAATGAGACCCAGAGAGCTGATGTGTTTTAAACCCAGGGTCACACAGCTGGGGTCAGAGACAGGACCCAAGGTGTTCTCAGCTCTAGTCTAGTGCCCTACCCACCGCACCACCCTGCCTCTCAAGATACCTAGATCAATCCCCTACCCAATATTAGAGCTGGAAGGGGATCACAAGCAGTAGTCCCCTTTCCAAGTGAATCATCTGACTTCTTGGATATCCCAATGACAGAGAGTTTACCACCCAAGAGGAGAGATTGTTCTATTGTTGGATAAGAGTCAAGAAACTATGAAGCAAGCTGAAATCCATGCCTTCTTTGTAATATCTAACTCATCTGTATTTTTTCTCGGCAACTATGGATAATCCCTCATCTATGGGACAACACTTCAGATATTTGAAGATGGATGGTATGTCTAGCTTTGTCTTCTAATTTATACAGCTACTTCACATTCAAGAAAAGAGTAGGCAGTTGAAAATTGCATGCAGGTAGTGAGATAATTTGATTACATTAAATAAAATTATATATGGGTGACATTTGAACTCCTTAAACTGGCATTCAAGGCCTTCTACCATATGGCATCATCTCACCCTTCTAGTTATCTCATAGTTCTTTGTACACATTCTACTTTCAATAGCACCCAATTGGACTACTCTCCTCCTCCCCCCACCCCCAAACATACCTGGTGTTTTCCCACATTTGTGTCTTTGCTCACACTCTTTCCTATGCCTGCAATGTGTGTGATCTTGGCAGAATCACTTGACCTCTCCAGCCTCAGTTTCCTCATCTGTAAAATTAGGGGGCTGGACTAGATGCCTCTAAATCTCTCCTATCTCTAAGGCTTTTGAGTTTATGAATGCTCTCCCTTCACCCATTGAATTCTTTTTTCCTCATTCTTTTGATACTCAGTTCAAATGCTTCCTCCTACCAGAAGCCTTTCCCAATCCCCTCAGATCTCACATAGCCCTCATCTCTTGCATCCATCACAGAAGTGCAGAAGCTCCAGATTAAGAGGAATCTGAGAGACCATCTAGTCTTAGCTGGACCTCCCCTAAAGCCCTGTTCATGAGTGATCGCACACCCCCTGCTGGGGGCGGGAGAACCCCACGTTCTCAGGACAGCCCATACCACATTTAGATAGCTCTCATTGTTAGGAAGGTCTCCCTTCCATCAAGCTGAAGTCTGCCTCTGTCCACCTTCCACCCACTGTTCCCAGTTCTGCCACCTAGGGCCAAACCGAAGATGTCTAACCTGTCTCTTATAGGAAAGTCTTTATGTACCTGAAGACAGATTTCTTTCCCTCCCCTCCCCTCCTCCACACCACCCAAGTATCGCCAAGTTTTCTTTTCCTCAGGTTAAACATCCCCATTTTCTTCAGCCCATCCTCATATGGCACTGCCTCTACTTCCCCATGGTTTGTCTTATCTGTACAGGGGCCTTCTCCCCCTAACAAAAATGGGCTAAATGAGACCATGTCTGATATACACTCTGTCTCTGCTCACCCCACCACCCTCCAGTGCTCACCACGGGGCGCCTAAGCTATATCGGGTGAATGGATCCTGTACGCCCCAGCTTTCAGAAAGCAGAGCCAAGGTGATAGATTTAGGCAGGAAGAGACCTCGGAGGTCTAGTCCTCAATTTACAGAAGAGGAAACAGGTCAGAGAAATTAATTGACTTGTCCAAGATTGCCTAGGCAGTGTCTGGGGCAGAGTTTGAAACTTAGGAATAGAAAATAAATCTAGACCTGGAAGGGACCTCAGAGACCAGGGGCTGCAGGGCAAACAGGTTAACAGGAGGCATCTAAGGGGCACAGTGGCTAGAGTGCTGAACTTCAAAGTCAGGAAAGCCTGAGTTCAAATCCTGCCTCAGACACTAGCTATGGGACCCTAGGCAAGTCACTCAACCACTGTCTGCCTCAGTTATATCTGTAAAATGGGTATAGTACTAGCACCTAGTTCAGAACGTTGTTATGAGTATCAAAGAAGATAACATAAGCAAAGCATTGCCTACGTAAAGGGTAGCTATTCGATTAAGTGACTTGAACAGTAATTAAGCGTCTGAGGTAGGATTTGAACCAACTTCCTCTGCAGAGCCAAACCTCTTTCCATTACACCATTTTGCTTCTTGGATGGGGGGAGGGAGGGGGAAAGCAAGTTGCAAAGCCCAGAGAATGAACAATCGTCCCCGTTCCAAGGCGGATGCAGTGTTTGCCCCCAGCTGTTTACACCTTGGAAGTCTCAGTTTCCTCAACTGTAAAATAAGGCCAGGGTAGATCGAATGAGCTCTAAGATCCTTTCCAGATCTAGAGTAGTGGTCAATGCGATCCTAGAATCTGGGAAGGAGATTTGATTTGCGGACGACCCTCTCCGCTCCTCCACTGGCCGCCCAGAGCATCGGCACGCTGGGATGGGTCCCGCCGCCTCTGGATGTCGACAGAGCACATCTGGACGCTGGGGAGCACGAGAGCGCGGGGGCGCTGGGGGCTGTGCTTACGCAGGAATGTGGGGAGGGGGTGGCTGGACGGCCGGTCTGGATCTAGGATTCCGGCTCGGGCGAGGAGCCCCTTCTTCGCTGCGGTGGTGGGCACTGGCCCTCTCCCTCCTGGAATCTGGGATGTTCTCTGGGGTGGGGCTGGAACGGGCCGCCTTTGTGACCCAAGTGGGACATTCTTTGCCTCTGGGCCGCGAGGAAAAAAGGACTCTTCCAACCCTCACTCTGAGGGGTCCCTTGCTAACTTTAGTGGGAGACTAGAGTAGCCTTCTGTCCAGCCCAAGGGGGGAAAAAAGGAGATAGAAAGGGCACCCGATAAAATTGGAATGGGGAGGCTTGAATCTCAGCTTTCACACTTCCTAGCCCTGTGATACGGGGGCAAGTAAAACGAGGTGTTTTGTGGCCTCGGCTTGCTCATCTGGAAAATGGGCAGTTCCAGAAGGTAGCGTATTGCAGTGTAAAAAGAATGCTGGATTTTGGAGCCAAAGATTCCAAGGGTACACTAGCTTATGGCATCAGAGGACCTGGGTTCTAATCCTGTCTCTAATGCCACTTATGAGACCCTGGGGCAATTAATCTCCATGGACCTCATCTTCCACCTTCGGAAAATGAGAGGATTAGACCAGATGGCTCTGAATTCCTTTCCAGCTCTAACCTTCTAAGCCTATGGCCTCCCTTCCATCCATTCTGTATGAGTTTTGCATGCACCTGGTTATTTATATCTTGTCTTCCAATTTGAACATGAGGTCCTGGAGAACAGCCTTGTTACCCTGAGCAAGTCACTTAAGAATAATAGCTAGTGTTAGGCACTGGATTAAGCACTTTACAAATATTATCCTTTTTTGATCTTCACAGCAACCTTTCGATATAGGTGCTATTATTATCCCCATTTTACAGATAAGAATAGCTACCATTTACATAACACCTACTATGTGCCAGGCACTGTGCTAAGTGCTTTACAAATATTATCTCATTTGATCCTCACAACAACCCTGGGTTGTGGGTGTTGTTATTATTCCCATTTTACAAATGAGGAAACTGAGACAGGCAGAGGTGAAGTGACTTTCCCAGAGTCCATGCTTAGTAAATGTCTGAGGCCAGATTTGAACTTATCTCCCTGACTCCTTTGCTGGGTCACTTACCTGCCCATTCTGAGCTTTGGTTTCCCCATTGGTTAAATCAGAATAATAACACCTACTCACTGAGTAGTTATGAGGATCAAATGAGTAAACATATGTAAAAGACTTAGTAAACCTGAAAAAAAAACCTCTATAATAATAGCTAGCATTTATATAGCACTTCAAGTTTTGCAAAGTGCCTTATGAAATATTTTCTCATTTTATCCTTACAACAAACCAGGGTGGGGGATGGGAGGCAGACAGGTGGTGCTATAGTGCATAGAGGGCCAGGTCTGTGGAAGACAAATCTTCCTGAGTTCACATCTGGCTTCAGACAGTAGCTCTGTGACCCTGGGCAAGTCACTTCACCCTCTTTGCCTCAGTTTCCTCATCTGTAAAATGAGCTGGAGAAGGAAATGGCAAAGCACTCCAGTATTTTAGCCAAGAAAACTTCAAATGGGGTCACAAAGAACAGCAACCACAAGGTGCTATTATCCCCTCTTTATAGAGAAGGAAACTGAAACTCATTGAGTTTAAGTGATTTGCTTAGGGTCACCAAGTTAGTAAGTCTGTGAGGCAAGATTTGAACTTGGGTCTTCCTGAATCCAGGTCCAGTGTACCAGCCGCTATACCATATTGTCTCTATTACTTACTGGCTGTGTGACCCTATCTAGGCAAATCACTTTGTATAGTATATCACTTTGTATTGTATAGTGTTAGCTATACAATATATAACATATTAGCCAAGACCTCATTATGCCCAACGACTTTGTCCAATCTTCCCAGGGGCCCATTTATTATTCTTGCCCATATTTCTCTAGTGCCAGCTACCCAAAGAGTCTCAGTGTTCCTCGCTGGCTTGGCAATGCTTCACGAGGCTCCATGTGCCCAGAGTTGATAGATACTGAAGAATCACTTAACAAAAAGGATTGCTGTGTTGCTTAATTGAAATGACTACTCCTTACTGGTTAGGGGCCCCAGAGGTCTGCTGCCTCTGATGCAAAGTTAATAAATTCTTGCTATTGGATTCTATTTATAAAGAGTCTGGAGCATAATTGCTCTTAATCATTTTTCAGACATTGACATTTGAAACCTGTGAGTCATTGGGCTAAGTATGGAACTGGCTGATATATCTTCCCCTTAAATACCCAGCTGACATCACAAATCATGTTTAGCAAGAACATCTGAGATCCGTAGAACAGCAGAATAACAGAGCTGGAAGGGGGACCTCAGCAGCCATCTAGGCCAGCCTGGAATAGTGCATGGAACACTGCACTTAGGGTCAAAAAAGACTTGTGTTGAAATGCCACCTCAGACACTTCTTAGCTGTGTGACCCTGGATAAGTCTCTTCACTGCTCTCAGTCCCCATTTCTTCATCTGTATAATCAGGGGCTGGACTGAGTGACCTCTTAAGGTCCCTTCAAGCTCCAAATCTATAATCCCTCCATAATAGACCAGACAAAGGGTCACCCAGTCTTTCCTTGAAGATTTCAGGGGAGGGTGTCCGTTGGCGGTTCTACTTTTTGACAGCCCCAATTGCTAGACAGTTTTTCCCAGTCTCTTTCCTGGCTTCTTTGCACCTCTGTTCTCCACTCACCCACCAAGCCCACTGTTCTAGTTCTGCCCTCTGACCCAAAGGAACAAGTAGAACTCCTCTAGGGGCTGCTCCAAACCTGGGGGGCTTATTGCCGACCACACATCCATAATAAAGGCTGGAATCTGGAGGAAAGGTTTGAGTGAAAGGATGATGCCTCACAACTCCAGCTGGGATTTTTGTTCTGGTCCTTAACCCCTTCCTTTCATTTTTTGTGGGAGACCAAAGGACCTTGAAGGAACTGCTAGGTGGTGACACAGTGCACAGAGCACTGCGCTTAGAATCAGGAAGACTCATCTTCATGAGTTCAAATCCAGGCTCAGATGCTTATTAGCTGTGTGACCCTGGACAAGTCACTTCACCCTGTTTGCCTCAGTTTCCTCATCTGTAAAATGAACTGGAGAAAGAAATTGCAAACACTTCAGTACCCTTAGCAAGAAAACTCCCAAAATGCAGCCACAAAGAGTCGGATGTGACTGAAAATGACTGCACGACAGCAGCAACAAAAGAACCCTGAGGAAAAGCACAAGGCCTGAGACCCACACATAGGGCACTGCATTTGGAGTCAGGAAAACCTAGGTTCAGATCCCATTTCTATCCCTTACTAACTGTATGACCTCTCCTCTTCTGAGGTTCACACAATCCATATCTACCCCCAATCAAAATCCTGGTAACAGTTGTCTGCGTTCCTCCAGAACATTCTCTCCTTCCTCCCCAATGAGTTCAGGACCTGGCTCACAATCTGTCCTTCCCAACCTCTTGCCTTCATCCAAGAGTACTTTAGCATACATATCGATGTTCCCTCAAAAACCCTAACTTCTCAGTTCATAGTTCATCAACTTACTCATTTCTCATGACCTACTTCTCCACCTTTTACGGAGGGGGAAACTGTGGCCCAGAGATAAGTCACTTGTTCAAAGTAACACAATGAATTAGTGGCAGAGCCAAGCCTAGAACCCAAGTCTCCTGACTTCTAAGTCCAACATTCTTTCCATTGCTCCACATTGTCTTCAGCATAAGGAAGGAATGTTAGGAGACCCAAAGCCTCTGGGTCCAAATCACCTCATAAAAGTTAGGGATCCTAGTTGGCCATGTTATCATCTTTTGGAGAGGAGTTTGAAGAGACCCTGCAGATCATCTAGTCCAATTCTCTTTTATAAATGGGGCCCAGAAAGTTACAGGATCATAGATAGTAGATTTAGAGACCTTGGAAGACATCAAACCATCTTCATTTTACAGATGAGGAAACTGAGGTTGAAAGGTCCAGGTCACACAGGGCCAGCTTCTCAGTTACCTTGAGGTTCTCAGATGAGGTGCCTCAGACTGTCAGCACCATAGACAGCTCTCAGATACGGATATGCTATGGCCCTTGAGGGAAAGAAAATCATTTTACTCAATTGGATAAACATTTGCCCAGTACTTACTATGTACCAGCTGTTGAAGGTACATAAATTTTTAAAAAATAGTCCCTGCCTTCATGGAGGTTACATTTTATTGGAGAAATCATAGTTAGGAGTTTAGATGGAAGAGCCAAGAAATACTGAGAATCTACGAGGAGTCAAGCAGAAGTAAGACAAGAGTCCTGGTGGGCCAAGCTTGATGATGAGGTCAAAGCTGAGTCAGCTGGAGACTTCCTCACAACCCCCTTACAACCAGAATTCTAGAGAGGACAGGGAACTCAGATATTCTCCAGAGTCAAAAAATCATGGAACATTGGAGCTGGAAGGGATCTTAAAGTTCATCTAGGTGCACTCCCAGCTCTCCTTCTCCTCTACCCACCTTCCTCTCTGGGACCTTCCCAATGAGATGCAAGAAAAATTGCCTGCATGTTGTTGATGCTGGAATGGTTCCACCAGGAACCCTTAATGCAGCCACTTGCTCTCTAATAAAAGAGCACCGCATCTGAAGTTAGGGAACTGGGTTCAAAACCTGATTGCCACTACTTGTGAACTTTGGGGCAGGTCACTTAACTCTCTTTTCCATAAGTTCCTTTTTCCATAAGAAGAGAGGATTGGAGGACTTTGAACAAGTAATTAAACTCTTTCTCAGCCTCAATTCCCTTTTCTATAAGATGAGAGGATTGGAGGATTTGGGGAAAATCTCTTAATTATGAGACTCAATTTCCTTTTCTGTAAAATTAGGGCATTTAAGGATTAGCTGATGACTTCTGAAGTCCCTTCTAGCTCTAACATTCTATGATCCTCTGTTGGGCATAAGAATATTGATGATAATGATGGCTAATATGATGGCTTTAAGGTTTGCAAAATGCTTTACAAATATTATCTCATTTGATCCTTGTACAACAACCCCATAAAGCAGGGAGTATTATTATCCTCACTGTACAATTGAGGAAACTGAGACAGATGGATGTTAAGTGATTTGTCCAAGATCATACAGCTAGTAAGGGTCTGAGGTATGATTTGAACTGGCTTTTAAAACTCTTCATAACCTGGCTCCAACTTATCTTTGTAGACTGATTCCCCACTACTTCCTCTCATGATAGAAACCCCAGGTACACAGACCTTTTTTGCTGTTCCTTAAACTTGACATTCAATCTCTTTCCTATGAAGCTTTGTACAAGCTATCCCCCATACCCGGGGGAGTCTCCTTCTTTACTTCTACCTCTACCTCCCTAAATTTCTTCAAAGATCAGTTCAAGAATTATCTCCTTTCCTGGTTCCCCTCCTCCAGTTCTTCCTCCCTCCCAAAGCTAATTTTTATGTGATACCAGTATAGGCTTCATGGGCACTTGGTGAGTACATATGTGATTCTTTGGGCGTAGAAGTAGCTCAGGGATTGTCCTTCTTAACTCTCCAGGAAGGCAGGATTTTGCCCAGGGCGAGAGCTTTAATATTTGATTTGCCCACCAGGTGGCAATCTCCTCAAGCCTCCAGACAAGCGATTTCGTCATAGCCTCTGAAGCTGGAGCCTGATCCCTGGTCTGAATGTGCAAGCCTCCCACCCTACTAAGCCCCAGACACTAGTTGGAGTTAGAGGGGTGGAGGCAAGCTAAAATTTGTGCTGGCCAGACTCTGAATCTAGAGTAGGAGATGATGAAATATGCCTTAGAATTACTGTAATTATTTAGAAAACTCTATGATTGTGCCCCCACCCTGGACTTGGGCTTTCCTTTTTCATTCAATGACATGACATCCCTCTCCGCCTCCCCTTAAGCATTCATGGAATGCAGTCACTCATGGTTTCTTTGACTTTGCAAAAATTGAGCAGAAATTATTAAGCACCTCATCACATGAACCTTTAACACTGCAGAGGGAAATCAACCAGTAACCCAGTCCTCATGACTGCCCTACCTGATATGATTTTTTAGTTTATAGAGGGATGAAAGTTGGGGTTAGGGTTTGGAATAGGTTTGGCTTAGGATTAGAGTCCCAAAGCACTCAGTATCCAATCAGTCAGTAAGCATTTAAACACTTGTGTGCCAGGCGCTGTCCTAAGTGCTGTTCCTGAAAATCAAGGGAATATAGTGAGGAATTTGTATTGGGATTAGTATCATAAACTCAACATAACAGAGAAGTGTTTGTATCCATTCCCCTGGTTCTTAGGTCCAGACCAGGACAGTGAAAGCTAAGGGATGGCAGGAAAGGCACTGTCTTACTAACCTTGTCACCAGCCCATTGGTTTTTCCAAAATCTACCACTTCTCACCTCCAGTCATTGGAGAGGGAAGCAGACATAGAACATTATCGTTGCACATTCCTACGTGGCAGGCATGGAGCTCCAGTTCTGCAGACACATATCTTTCTGCATCCTGTGCTTCTTTAACAAATGGAAGTGACCATTGTGAACAATAGAAGAGGAAATGAGGAAGTCCAGGGTTCTATGTACCTGGCACTTCTTCCCCTTTTCCAGTGAATCACCAATTTATTTTCCCTTGTCTGTAACTGTCTGCTCACAATAGGGGTGAAATTTCATTGTAAAAACACCCCCATATGTATTTGTGTGTGTGTGTATGTATATATATATATTTGAGGGTATGTATACATATGTGTGTATATGTGCACACACATATATATGTGTACATATCCATATGTAAGTATATACAAAAAGCTAGTGACCTTCTCCCACTTAGGGATTTGTTCTGCTGAAACTAAAACAGATTGGTTTCATGCTGGAGCTGCCAAATTGTTCATCTTTTTAACAACAACAACAAGAAGTCCAATAGCTATCAACCATCTGTACAACCAGCCACCTACTCACCATCACCACCTCTCTACCAGCAGGGTGAGCTCTGAGAGCACCTCATGCCAAGTCCACTGCATTGGAAAGCGCCTCGAGCCCAGGCAGAGAACAAAACTTCCTTTCTGTCCGAAGCCTCCAACACCCTGCTCTTGCTTGTTACTTAATTACCCATCAAGACGTGATAAAAACAGCAGCCGGTCAGAACAATCTCAGGATTGTATCCCTGTACTTGGGCCCGTCCCCAGCTAACTGCTCAAGCTTCCCAGAAGAAAGATCTTCAGTCCTTCTGCCCTGTTCTTCTCAGGGAACATTGACTCCTCAGAGAGGCCCAGAGATATTGCAGGCAGACAGTGTTTGAAGTTGAAGACTGGCATATTCAGGAATCTTACCCCAGTGCATGGCAGCGAGGAAGGCCACAGACAGCAAAGATACCAGAGTGGAGAGCATTCTAAATGTGAGGTGGAGAGATCTGGCTTCTAATCCTGGCCCTGACACTCACTTGCTATATGACCCTATGGAAAGCACTTGGCCCCAGTTTTCTCATCTGTAAAACGGCGATAATACCTCCATGGGCTGTTGTGAGGATAAAATGAGATGGCATACATAAAAGTACTTTGGAAACTTTGAAGCCTGAAAGAATGAAAGTTGGGGTTAGGGTTTGGAATAGGTTTGGTTTAGGATTAGAGTCCCAAAGCACTCAGTATCCAATCAATCAGTAAGCATTTAAACACTTGTGTGCCAGGCGCTGTCCTAAGTGCTGGGGGGTTTTTGGCAAGGCAATCAGGGTTAAGTAACTTGCCCAGGGTCATAGTTAGTAAGTGTTATGTGTCTGAGGCCGGACTTGAGCTCAGGTCCTCCTGACTCCAGGGCCAGTGTTCTCTCCACTGCACCACCTAGCTGCCCCAATTATTCTTATTATACGAGAAGCTGTATGGCCCAGTGGAGTCAAGAGTACCTGGGTTCAAGTCCACGCTCTGACATATACTAGCTATGTGACCCTGAGCAAGTCACTTATCCTCAGTGCCCCCATGTGGTAGGGGGAAGCAGAGTAAGTATTTATTAAGTGCCTACTGTGCACCAGGCACTGTGCACAAATATTATTTCATTTGATCCTCACAACAATCTTTCGAGGTGGGTGCTGTTGTCATTCCCATTTCATGGCTGAGGAAACAGAAGCAGCTCCTCTCTAACTGCAAGCTGCAGAAGTGACAGTGATCAGTATTAGACAAGAAATGGCCTCACCAGGTGAGCTGTGCATCAGTGAAGTCATAGGTCCCACAAATAAGAGGTGGAGAGGAGGAGAAGAAAATCATGAGACCAATGAAGAGTCCAAAGTCCCCGTGGGCATGTAGGGTCATTCGGGGTCTCCTTAAAGAAGAGGTTCCAATAGCTTTCCAGGGTTCCATGAACTTGGCTAGTAAAAGAGACACACAACTTTATTTTCACTGATGTCCAACTGAGATTGATCATTTCTTCCTACTGTGAATGTAGATGACAAACCATGATTCTGAACAGCGGTCTGTAGGTTTCACCAGCTGATTGCCCAAGGGGCCCAGCAGACAAAATTGTTAAAGAATCCCTGCCTTCAAGGAAGTTTGACCTGCATTCAAAGGAGAACCTGGCAATAGGGTTGGCTATCAGTGGAGCTCATACACACACACACACATACACATACTCATATGTGTGTATATCTATGTGTGTGCATGCACACACATACACATATATCCATATGTGTGTATTTATGTGTGTGCATGTACACACATACACACACACACATATACACAACCCCCCACTCTTTCCAATGCCCTCCCTATCCCCATCCTTACTAGAAACAAAAATCTTTAACTTCTCACCGCGCTCAGTTTTCTTTGTCTATAACATGAGAATGACTATCCTGCCTACTTCACAAGGACACAAGAGATTTAAAAAGTTATGCCCTGTCAAGCTAAGAGGCTGTTAGATATGAGAAAACCAGAAAGCCTGCTTTATATTGAAGCCCAGAGCCGTAACTAGGGTGAGTCAACCAGGGCTTTGCTCCATGATGACAAAGTTCAATGGGTATAAAAATTTTAAATAATGATTTTTAAAGATGTTGCATCTTTTAAATGTTGTTACATTTATTTTTTGGCAGCCTTTTCACTCCTTCAGCATTGTGAAAACAACTAAGCTTAGCACACAGCTAGCAAGTATAATTAGTTAGAGTGGAAGCTAAAGTTAGAGTGGAAAGGATCGTAAGATCATTCACTTTGATCTTTGATCAAAGAAAGGGACCTTAGATGCTGTCTAGTTCAACTGCCCAGTTTTTACTGATGAGGAAAATGAGGCCCAGAGAGATGGAATGACTAATGGGATCGCTGATTTTGAGTTAGAAAGGACCTTAGAGGCCAAAGAGTTCAAACCTCTCATTTTATAGATGAGGAAACCAAGGCAGGCAAAGATTAAGTAACTTGATCAGGGCCACACAGCTAGTAAATGTCTGAGGAAGGATTTAACTTTCTGATTCCCAGCCCAACACTCTACCTACTCTGCCACCTAACTGCCTCCAAATGTGATAAATTAAATAAATAAATAATACAGCCAATACCCTTTCTGCTGGCCCACTCTGCCTCTCCCATGGCCCCCTGATATATCCCTATTCTGATGCCTACCTCCTCTATAGTGGCCTCTCCAGAAAAAAAAATCTCAAGGACGGGGGTAATAGATTAAGAGCTAGAAGGGACCATTGAGACTACCTGGTCCAACTCTTTCATTTTACAATTTACAATTGAGGAAACTGATGCGAAGAGGAAGTGACTTGCCCAAGGTCACACACATAGTACATAGTGGAATTAAAGTCTGAAGTCAAGGTCCTCTGACAACCATCAGGACCCTGCAGTATCCCACAGTCTTTCCCAACAGGGGCTTTCACTTTGACTTCTCTATCTCCTCACCATGGGATGGTGTTCTCAGGGTCTCCCTCTCAGCCCCAGCACTACACAGAATTTTTCTCAATTACTTGACCTATTATGTGCACATCAGGAGTTACAAAGTTGATTTGAGGATGCATTTCCAGCTGCTTGCCCCACATGCCAGAACTGCTAGTGCACAGATGTCACTGGATCCTAGGACAGCCAAGCTAGTTGTGACACCTTCTGGGAAGTCACAGAAAGCATCCTCTGTACTCCTCGATTGAAGATAGCAATGAGAACTCCTGAATGGAGGGGTCATCTGTCTGATCTGTGGCCCCTGCTAGCCTGTGTACTCTTCCTCTCCCCTTCCCTCCCCCCCAGCCACTCCAGTAGGGTCCTTGACCAGATGGAACTGGTAGCAAAGTTGGGCTCTTCTTTCTCCCAACATATTTGCATACAGCAAACTCACAAATGCTCCAGAATGTTTTCTGTTCACTTGTTCACTCTTCCCTCTGGCTACCTGAGCCTCCTTGAGCTACTCTACCCTGCAAACATTGAAGGATATGGTGGCCAGATGCAGTGTAGGTTTTTTTTTGAAGACCTGGGTTCGAATCCTGGTTCTGGCACTTCTCCCTGTTTAACTTGGGGAAGGTATTTAATCTCTCTTGGCCTCAGTGTCTTCTCATCTAAATGAGGGTTTGAATTTGATGGCCCCTAGAGTCCCTCCTAGCTCTAAATCTTTGAACTTTGTCATATCATAGATTTTGAGCTGGGTGAGGCCTTAGGATAACTGTACTTAACATTTATATAGTAAGTATGTCAGTAACTCAGTAAGTACTAAGTCCTTTACAATTATTATCTTATTTGATCCTCACAAAAACACTGGGAGGTAGGTGCTATTATTATCCATATTTTACAGATGCAGAAACTGAGGCAAACAGAGATTATGTGACTAGTGCAGGGTCATACAGCTAGTCAGCATCTGAGGCTAGATTCAAACTCAAGTCTTCCTGACTCTAGGCCCAAAAGATAAAAAGAAAGTCCATGAACTAATGCCTACCTTGGGCTCACTTAGCATTCCTTCCTTCACCACTTACCATGCTACCAGCAATAAGGCTGGACTAGCTGTCCCAAGGACCTGACTTGTGAACTTGCAGCAAAACTCAACCCCACACCCTGGTCCCTTCTCCCTCTGTCCAATACCATGGAGATCTGGGCTCCAAGCTGTAAAAGTTTGCTGGGGCCACAGGGGCCAGTGCCCCGTAGCATTCTGTGTCATTAAAAATTATACAGGAAAACATAAGAAGAGAGGGGATGGGATAGGACACGTATCTGGGCTTGAAATAGATGGCAATCCCACATGCCACCCCACTTCTCAACCACCGCCACCACCCAGCCTCAGAGATCCAAACTCCAAAGGATAGAAATTAACCTCAGCTGCAGAGTCAGAGATCTGAAGAACCAAAGGGGTTGGGACAAAACACACTGCATCGAGGGTGGAGGAGGGGCTGTCTGCAGGGCTTAAGGCACTTTAATAAATCTTAGAGAACAAGACCAGCATCCAACTAGGGCCGGTTCTGTCCCCTCAAAAAAAAAATCACTTGGGGCAGAGACCTGTGAATTAATTGCTCAGTGTGGAGAAGGCTGAAATATTTTGAGATCCAGTCCCCATGGAACTCACCTTCAGAGGGGAGGGAGTCAAAATGTGAACAATAATGGGGGGAAACACTAAAATTACCAAAGATCTCAGGAAGAAGAAAAATCAAAGACTGGTACATAAGCAGATAAATCAATAGGGAAAAACATTAACAGCAGAAGGAAATATGTCCTCCAGATCTAGTAAACAAGTTCAGGCATCTGTGAATAAATACTGCAAAATAAAGGAAAATAATCCAACACTCAATGAGGCAGAGGACCCCATGGAATTTGAAGAGAACATGGAACCACAACATGCCGTTTCTAAATTATTTAAAAGAGAAATGAGAATTATGAGAGCAGAATGTATGGCTTGCATAGCAAAAATAATTGACAGAATAGAAAAATGTGAATCTGTAATGGTAAGGAGAGGGGCAACATCTGACTGTGAATAAAATACATAAAAATGAAAAGCAATCTAGAAGAAAAGGAGCAAAAAGCAAAACATATCAGTTTTGAAGATGGGATGCATAGAGACCACGTAAGGATTCTAGATCTCCCAGAAGAACACGACAAGTCAAAAAACCTGAACACCATAATGTAAAAAAATAATACAAGAAAACTGTCCAGAACTTCTGAGCACAGAAAATTAAATACCAGTTCAAGAATATATAGACTGTTTCCAGAAAAGAAAATAAAATTCAAGGTTACAATTGTCAAAACATGTAGTGATTAAATTTAAATACAAAGGAAAGGAAATTTGAATAACACAAGACTATTCTGTACCTATCAGAAAACATAAGAAGGAATGGAATAATATGTTCTGAAGAGCAAGGGATCTAGGATGAAGGCCAGGGTGACCTAACCTGCAAGTCTGAGCTTAACTATAAATGAAAAAAGATAGATATTCAATAATAAGAGGCATCCAAAATATTCTTAGAAAGAAAACCAGACATGAAGAGATCATTTGCTTCTCAAATATTCCAGACAACATACGTGCATTGGCAGGAAGGATGAGCAAATGCAGAAGCCCAGGATAGCAACAGTAACAGAGTGACTGCAAGAAAGACCTGTAAGAGACTTCTTTCATCTTTTAATAAGTTTTTATTGATGTCTTCTGTTTCTTATACCATCATAATTATTCCAAGTTTCCCTCCACTTCCCTTTCCCACATAATCTGTAGTCTTTTTATAAAAGAAAAAAGTCAGTACAACATTGATAAATTGAAAAAATCTGAAAATGTGTGCAATGTGTAACATTTGCAGCCCTCCCACTTCTATGAAGGGTGTATTCTCATGTCTCTTCATTCAGGTCTCACTTGATCTTTATAATTTTGTTTTATTACTTTTGATTTTTTAGTGTGTGATTGTTCTTCCCATTTATATTGTTGTAGTTATTGCATATACTGTATTCTGTTGTTTTTTTTAAACTTCACTCTGCCTCAGGTTGTATAGATTTTTCCATGCTTCTTCTCTCTGTCTGTCTGTCTATCTATCTATCTATCTATCTATCTATCTATCTATCTATCTACCTTTCTATCTATCTATCACACACATCATTTCTTGAAGCACGGTAATTTTCCATTACATTCATGTACCACAATTTGTTTAGCTATTCCCCAAGTGATGAGTATCTACTTTGTTTCCAATTCTTTGCCACAAGAGGGCTACTATAAATATTTGGGTGTATATGGGGACTTTCTTTTTCTCAATGGCTTCCATGGGGTATGCGCCCAGTAACGGAGTCCCTGCTTCAAAGGGTATGGACATCTTACTCACTTGATTTGCATAATTCCCAATTGCTTTCCAAATGTTTGTACCATTTTACAGCTCCACCAACAATGTATTAGTGCACCTCTCTTTCACAGACCAGAGACTTCTTTCTAAATATATACAAGGAGACATGGATAAAGGCAGAAGTCAGGTGGAAAAAACGGTGGAGAGGTGGCCCTGGAGCATTATAGAAAAAACCTTGCAACATCCCACCTGTGGATGAATCAACATTTTTTGTAGAACTACAATATAAAATGGTAGTGTGTATGGAAGAGGAAAGAGAATAGAGAAGCATATGTGATGTGTCTGAGTCAAATTAAGGTCTAGAAATAAAGGGAAGTTGATCCTTGTGGTCTTTCAGAAAGACAAAAGCTTTCAGAGTACTGGGTGAGGAGAATGGGAGAAAAATTAAAGGAGGGAGAAAAGAAGGAGGCTTTGTTTTGGTGTTGGAAGGGGGTTCCACTGATGAATGCTCCTATGGGTGAAGAGAGACATTCTGTGACCATGGGGTGGGTATTGTCTGTTGAGGATTTGGTCCCTGAAAAGACTTCCTGCTTCTGGAAGGGAAGACTTGGAATTCACAGGGACAACTGGCACCTAGGGGAATAAGAGGACTTAGGATACAGGGAGGAGATATTGAGGCAGATGAAGAAGGAAAGTGATCAGGGGAGATATAAGGCAGTGGTAGGCTATATAATCACAGACATGGGGGTATGGAAAGAGAGTCTTTACATGGTGCAATGTAGGAAACTAGAAAACTAGAGCTGACTTATAGTGTCTGCTAAATTGAGAAATAACTAAACAAATTGCAGCATATAAATGTAGTGGCACGTCTCTGTGCCATTAAAAAAAAAAAGACAAATGGAAGTCATTCAGAGAAGCATGGAAGATTTGCTAAACTGATGTAATGGAACCAGAACCAGAACCAGAAAAATAAGAGATCTAATGACAACAATGTAAATGAAAAGACTAATAAAAACAAAGTTGGGTGCTGAGTAATTATAATGACCAGTCTTGGTCCTGAAGAGGAAATTACCTCTCTTCTTTCATTAGAGATGTGGGGGGACTTATGGATATGGAATGAAGCATACATTCTCAAATGTGTTGGTTGATTTTGCTTTAACTGCTGTTGCTGTTGTTTTAATAAAAGAAGACTCATCTACCTCCCGAAACAAACCCAGGAACTCTAGGAACACAATTACAAAACACTTTTCACACAAATAAAATCACATCTAAATAATTGGAAAAACATCAGCTGCTCATGGGTAGGCTGAGCTAATATAATAAAAATGACAATCCTACCTAAGCTAATTTACTGTTCAGTGCCATACCAATCAAACCACCAAAAAATTATTTTATAGAGTTAGAAAAAATAATAACAAGATTCATTGGGAAAAACAAAAGGTCCAGAATATCAAAGGAACTAATGAAAAGAAATGCAGGGGAAGGTGGCCTAGCAATTCCAGATCTTAAATTGTATTATAAAGCAGCAATCATGAAAACTGCATGGTACTGGCTAAGAAATAGGGAGGTGGATCAGTGGAATAGGCTAAATATGCAAGACGCAATAGTCAATGACTATAGTAATCTATTATTTGATAAACCCAAAGACCCCAGCTTCTGGGATAAGAACCCACTCTTCAAAAAAAACTGCTGGGAAAACTGGAAAAGAGTGTGGCAGAAACTAGGCATAGACCCCAATCTCACACCATATATCAAAATAAAGTCAAAATGGGTTCATGACTTAGATATAAAGGCTGATACCATAAGTAAACTGGGAGAACAAGGAATAGTTTACCTATCAGATCTATGGAGAACAGAAGAATTCATGACCAAACGGGAGATAGAGAACATTATGAAAAGCAAAATGGATAATTTTGATTACATTAAATTCGAAAGTTTTTGCACAAACAAAGCCAATGCAACTAAGATTAGAAGGAAAGTAGAAAATTGGGAAAGAATTTTTACAACCAGTCTCTCTGATAAAGGCCTCATTTCTAAAATATATAGAGAATTAAGACAAATTTATAAAAACAAGCCATTCCCCAATTGATAAATGGCAAAGGATAGAACAGACAGTTCTCAGATGAAGAAATTAAAGCCATCTATAGTCATATGAAAAAATGCTCTAAATCGTTATTGATTAGAGAAATGCAAATCAAAACAACTCTGAGGTACCACATCACACCTATCAGATTGGCCAACATGACAAAACAGGAAAATGATAAATGTTGGAGAAGATGTGGGAAAATTGGAACACTAATACATTGTTGGTGGAGTTGTGAAATGATCCAACCATTTTGGAGAACAATTTGGAACTATGCCCAAAGGGCTACAAAAATGTGCATACCCTTTGATCCAGCAATAGCACTTCTAGGGCTATATCCCAAAGAGATCAAACAAATGGGAAAAGGACCCACATGTACAAAAATATTCATAGCAGCTCTTTTTGTGGTGGCAAAGAATTGGAAATTGAGAGGATGCCCATCAACTGGGGAATGGCTGAGCAAGTTGTGGTATATGAATGTAATGGAATACTATTGTTCTATAAGAAATGATGAACAGGCTGACTTCAGAAAAACCTGGAAAGACTTATATAGTCTGATGCTGAGGGAAGTGAGCAGAACCAAGAGGACTTTGTACACAATAACAGCCATGTTATGCAATGACTAAGATTGTTAAACTGAACCCTTCTCAGCATTACGAGGATCTAAGACATCTCCAGAGGCCTCGGGATGGAAAATGCTGTCCACATCCAAAGAAAGAACTATGGAAGTCGAATAGCTATCACTTATTTTTACCTTCTGTTGAGTTTTGTTTCATCTTTCTGATGGTTCCTCCTATTGGTTTTAATGTTTACTTACAACTTCACTAATGTGAAAATATGTTTAATGGGTATGTAAATGTAAAGCCTATATCAGATCGTGTGCTGTCTTGGGGAGTGTGGGGGGGAGGAAGGGGGAGAAAAATTTTCGACTCAAAAGCATATGGAAGTGATTGTTGATAAATCAAAATAAATTAATAAAAACAAATAAATAAATAAATAAAAATAAAAGAAGACTCGTGTGGTGATGTAAAAGACAGGTTTTATACATACGCACATACACACACATGCACATACACATGTACACATATGTGTGTATATGTATATATCCAAATATCCAAATATGTGTATATCCAAATGACTGTGATATAAAACAAAGACACTGAGACAGATGTGTGTGTGTTAGTGTGTGTGTATGCATATACACATTTTAGTGAGAAAGTTGAACCAGAGAATTCTTAAGGTCCCTTTCAGCTCTAAATTGTATGATATCTAAATTATCCTGGATTTATGTTGAGATTGTAGATTTAGAGTTGGAAGGGATCTCAGAGATCCTCTAGTCCAATTTCTTAGTCTTAAATTACACTTACAATTAAGGAAAACAGTTCCTGGGAAATCAGTCAGTCAATAAACATTTATCAAGCACTTACTATGCACGTAGTACTATGTACTAAGGCCATTAAGATGAATTCCAAACTTTTATACTGCCTGCTTCTATGATTTCTCACAAAATAATAGTAAGGTCCAGGAACTTCTTACAGAGGATTCAGTCCAGTCATACAGGATCCCCATTCCCCTTACTGAGTCTATGAAGAAAGGCCAAAAAAAAGTTAACCCTATTTCCTCTTATGACAGAGTTACTAACCCAGAAGCTCAGGGGAAGGCAGTCTTTATAGTTTGTAGCAACTTCAGCAAAATATTTGATAAAGCATCTTATACTATGATAGTGGAAAAGATGGAGAGAGAAGAGCTAGTTGATAAATTTGGAACTGGTTGAATCGCCAAAGTAAAAATCAAGTCAATGGTTCAATGTCAACTTGGCAGGAAGTTTCCAATGAGATGCTGCAGGCATTTGTGTTCAGTTCTCTGTGTTAACCCCTTTTATGAGTGACTTAGATAAAAGTATAGATGAAATATTCATGAAATTTGTAGATGATGCAAAGCTGGAGCTAACATGATATCTGACTGTGTCACCCCCAACTCCAAGAAACTCCTCCAGGATCAAATATAAAATATTTTCTTTGGACTTCAAAACTTGCCCTTCCCCCCACCCTCCTGTCTTCTTATTCCTTACATCCTTCCATGTACCATAAATCCTTTGATGGGGTCACACTGGCCTCCTCAACATTCCTCAGACAAGACATCCTCTCCTAACTCTGGTTATTTTTACTGGTGGTCCCCTATGCCTGGAATTCTCTCCCCCTAATCTCCACCTCATGGCTTCCCTGACTTCTTTCTAATCCCAGCTGAAATCCCATCTTCTACAGAAAACCTTTCCTACTTATTCTCTCCATTCTAATGCCTTTCCCCTGTTGATTATTTCCAATTTATCCTGTATGTAGCTTGTTTGTATATATTAGTTTGCTTATTGTCTGCCCTATTCGATTGTAAGCTTCTTGATTGTAAGCAGGGACTATCATTTCTCTTTCTTTGCATTCTTTGTATACTTACTACAATGCATGGAACATAGTGGGTGCTTAATAAATGTTTACTGACTGACTAGCATTGCCAGCATCAAGATTTTGACAGCCTAGAAACAAAGGTATCAAACCCTCCTTCCCGTGGGACCTAAGCCAGATTAAAATGCCATTTAGAAATGTTTCACAAAACAAATAAAAATTCAATAAAACATAAATAATGTTGCTAATTTGTGGTTTTCTAGTCAATATGTGGCCAGCAGGGATCCATTTCTATTCGAATTTGACACCACTGGCCTAGAGTACTGAACTGAAATGAACAAGAAGAAATTCAACAGATGTAAATGTAAAGACTTAGGGCAACTAGGTGGTTCAGTGGATCTAGAACATCAGGCCTAGAGTAAGGAAGACTTGAGTTCAAATGTGACCTTGGACATTTACCAACTGTGTGTGACCCTGGGCAAGTCACTTACCTAACTCTGTCTCAGTTTCTACATCTGTAAAATGAGCTAGAGAAGAAAATGGCAAACTACTCTAGTATCTTTGCCATGAATACCCAAAATGGGGTCACAAAGAGTCAAACGCATCTGAACAAATAAAATGTAAAGACTTACATTGGTGTTTAAGAAATCTACTTCACAAGTTCAAGATAAGGGAGGCTCGGTTTGAAAGCAGTTTGTCTGAAAAATATCTGAGGGTTTTAAAGAACCTCACACTCATTATGAGTCAGCCATGTGATGTGGCAACTAAAAAAAAGTTAACTGCGTCTGAACTGCATTGAGAGGCACAGATGAAAGCAATAAGGAAGTGATGGTCACTCTGTACCCTGTCCTTGTCAGAACACATTTGGCAGACAGTGCTAATCTCTCAAACACTGAGCAAGTCACTTAACTCTGCCTCGGTTTCCTTATCTGTGAAATGGGAATAGTCATAGCTCTTAGCTCGCAGGGTCGTTGTGAGAATTAAAAGAGGATAATAACTGTAAAGTGCTTAGCACACTGCCTGGCATATAGTAGGTGCTTAATAAATGTTGTTATTATTATTATTATTATTAGCTGTTATTGTTATTTTCATCTGTTATTTCTGGGTACCACTGTTTAGAAAGGCCATTGATAAGATGGAGAACATCTAAAATTGGCAACCAGGATATTGAAAGACCTTGAATCCATGTCATTTAGGAAGATTGCTAGAAGGAACTGGGAGTAATTAGCTTAGAAAAGAAAAGAATTGGGGAAATATGATAGTTGCCTTCAAGCATTATGGAAGCTGACTTTCAGAAGAATAAGGTTTTTTATTAGGTCACAAAGTTCCAATGCAGGAGCAGTGGATAAAAGATGCAAAGAGGCCAATTCTTGATACCAAGAAAAACTCCTAACCATCAGAGCCGTCTAAGTGGAGGATGAGACTCCTTTAAGGGGGTGGGGGTTTTCTCCCTGGAAGCTTCAAGTGGAAGCTAAATGATGAATATGTTATAGTGGGGAGTAATCCTGGGGAGGTGCTAAGGACCCTCCCAAAAATAAATCCTGTGATTCTGTAAAGTAGAAGCCCAAAGAAGGGGCCCAATTTGTCCCTCGTCGCACAGTTTGCAAGCAAGCAAAGGTATATCTTGTTTATGGTCCCCTGTCTATGGGGACTGCCTATAAAGAGGACTTCATAGAAATGGGAGTTGGTTTCCTATGACCACCCCCTCTGCCTATAATGAGTGGCAAACAGTATGGGCACTGACTCACAGCTGCAGACTTGGATGGAGAAAAATTAAGTGGCTAGAAATAGGCAATTCTTTCATAAAGAGGGAACTCAGTGGAAATAGTGACGGGGTTTGCTAATAATATAGAACTGATTGAGATTAGGAGGAAGGGAAACTCACTCCCTGCTGGCCCTGAGAAATTGACCCCAGGATTATTGTCCCTGCATTGACCACAGGCACTATTGAGATTTCACCAAAGAGTGTGACAGGCCTGGAAGATAACCTCACAAGGAGACAAAAGGGGCAAAGGGAGGTCAGAGAGCCAGAGCATGTCTGAGCTGGAAGGGACTCTAGAACATGGAATGTCAGAGCTGGAAGAGGCCTTAGAACACAGAACATCAAAAAAATGGCATGGACAAATGCAAAGGACAGACAAAAATGAAGCTTTCCCTTCCTTCAAAGAATTTACAATTATGTTGGAGATGACATATATACATAAAAACATATACAAGATATGTTAAAAAATAAATGCAAGGTAATTGGTGGGCTTAGGGAAGGTACTAGCTGCTTCAATCAGTCAATCAACAAACATTTAAGTGCCTGCTTTGTGCCAGGTGATGTGCTAAGTGCTAAGCAATTCAAAAAGAGACAAAAGGCAGTTCCTACCCTCACAGAGTATACAATCTGATGGAGGCTTCCAGCCTTTGGAAAGTCTTCATATGGAGAAGATGGAATCCACACTGAATGTTGAAGGAAACTGGGGATTCTGAGAGATGGGAATGAGGATGTAGTGTATTCTGGGCCTGAGAAAGAATACAAGGTCTCCAGAATGTTGGATGGACTCCCCGCCCCATGGTCACATGGACTAGAACCACACAGGATAGGCAGACATGGAAAGGTTAACAGATACACCGTTGGAGGGAACTCCTAAATCAATGAGATCCATGTGAATAGTTGAATGCTTTAGTAAGGAAAATCTTCCCAACAATTCTTATGTCCCCAAAGTGGAATAATCAGCTTGGGGATGTAGCACATTTTCCCTTAGTGGAGGCCTTCAAGCAAAGGCTGGAGGATCACATGCTGTGTAAAACAACATTCCTTTACAGAAGGAGTTCTCTTCCAGGTCAAGGTTGGATCTGATGGTCTCTAATGTCCTTTTCTGAATCTATGCTTCTATGATGTTCCAGGTCGGGGTTGGACCACATGGCCTCTCACATCTCTTCCTACTTTGAGGTTCTGTGATTCTGTAACCTTCCAGCATAGAATGGAGGGGCTGTAAATGACCTGATAGCATAGTCTGTCCAAGATGGAAGTGATTAGATCAAGTGGTTCCCAAATGGGTCTGGTCTCAGAACCCCTTCATGCTCTTAAAAATTATTGAGGAACCCCCCAAGAGTTTTTCTTTATGAAGGTTATGTCTATCAATATTTACCATATTAGAAATTTAAATGGCCTATTGTTCTTGTGAAAATAACTTGATCTTACAGATCCCTCAAAGGGCCTCAGGGACCCCCCAAGGGTCCCTGAACCACACTTTGAGAACCACTGATAGTCTGACCTCTTAATTTTATAAACAAGGAAGGCCTATTTCCTTCCACACTTCAGTTCCTCTAGTTTCTCTAGATCTCCTTCCTCTTTCTCCTTCCAGCCAGTAAAGGCCATATCAGGCCCTGAAAGAAATCTCTCCAAGTGACATCCAGGCTGGTGGACCTCATGGCATTCATGACAGGTGACCATCGCTCCTCCCCTATGTCCCCACACTTTCCCTGGGCTGATGCCAAGACACCAGAGACTTCCCCATCATAAGTAATGGACTAGGCCTGACCTTCTAATTCCTCTTTATTCAGTTGGGCCAGGGTTAAGAGCAGAAAAGCTAGGCCTGCCCTCCCATGAGGACCATAGTTCAGACATTATTTAACTTAATTTGCTTTCTGTCCGTTTTTAATCTCTCTCCAAATCAGCCACAGAACTCTTCCATCTTGGGGTCAACTCATTCTCATTCACAAACGTTTTATTTGGGGCTAACACAGTGCAAAAAGCATAGGATAGGGAGCTGGTGGATCTGGCTCTGACTTGGTCATCAACTGTGTGACCTTAGGCACATCCTTCCCCTCACTGGGCCTTAGTTTCCTCATCTGTAAAATAAGGGACTTGGACTAGAGGAGGAGTTCTTAACTTTTTCTGTGTCATGAACCCTTTTTCAATCTGGCAAAGCTCATAGATCTGTTCTCCGAGTCGTGTTTTTAAATGCATGAAATAAAATACAGATTTAAAAATAAAATACTGTTTTAATAATAAATAAAACCAAATTGCAAAGGAAGCCAATTATATTGAAATACAGCTATCAAAATATTTAAAACAAGTTCATGGACCCTGTGCAAAGAACCCCGGACGAATGCTCAGATCCCTTCCAGCCCTAACATTCCATAGTAGACTCAATCAGAGGCACTGTTCTAGGCACTGGGGACTCAAAATATGAAAGGCCCCTGCCCTCAGAAGCTTGTAGTCTAGTTGGGGTGGCAGGGGTGGGTATAGAAAAATGATATCATATGTTCTAACTGCCACAATTAGGATCTGACTGTTGTTGCTATGCACAGCCCCAAGCCAGAGTACATTCAGAGAGTCACAGAGCTGGACAAGACTCCAAGGGCCATCGAGTCCTACTGTACCTGAGTAAGAATCCCCCCCTTACAACATCTCTGAGAAGTGACTGGCCAGCCTGGGTTTACCAATCTCGAGCAGAGGAGACCCATGGCTCTCTGAGGCTGTGCATTCCCCTTTGGTACAATTCTCCTCGTGAGGAATTTTTCCATGTCAAGCCTAAATTTGCCATCTTTGTAACTTTGCAGTGGAGTGGAACTTCCATCATGGCTGCATAACTTCCTTGCGAATTGTTTCCTGTCCTTCAAAATCCCTCTTTCCCCCTGGGCTCGATTTGGATGTTCCCTGTTCTAGGATGACTTTTGGGGAAGTTTTCAGTGTTCTTTCCTCCTTTACAGGCTCCTCTGGTATTTTGGCTGGCATTCTCAGAGGGTCGCAGGTCTACAGCTGGAAGGGACCTTGGAAAGAGTCCAATCCAACTCCTCATCATTGTCGCTGTTGCTCAGTCATGTCCAATTCTCTGGGACCCCACGCACAACAGGCCCTCCTATCCTCCACTGTCTCCTGATATCTGCCCAAGCTCATGTTGGTTGTTTTCATGACACTGTCTATCCATCTCATCCTCTGCCATCCCCATTGTACAGATGAGGAAACAGATGCACAAGGAGGTCGTCAGTCTGTCAGTAAGCCTTTATTAAGTGCCTATTATGTGTTAGGGGCAGTCAGGTGGCACCATAGTGCATAGAGTACCTGGGATTCAGGAAGACTCATCTTCCTTAGTTCAAATCTGGCTTCAGACATTTAATAGCTGTGGGACCCTGAGCAAGTCAGTTAGCCCTGTTTGCCTCAGTTTCCACATCTGTAAAGTAAGCTGGAGAAGGAAATGGAGAATAGGATCTTTGTCAAGGCAGGTAGGTGGCTCAGTGGATAGAGTATCGGCCCTGGAGTCAAGAGGACCTGAATTCAAATCCGGCCTCAGACACTTGACACTAGCTACATGACCCTAGGCAAGTCACTTAACCCCAAATGCCTCACCAAAAGAAAGGAAAGAAAACCCCAAATGGGGGTCATGAAGAGTCAGATACAATTGAAAAAAACAACTAAACAACAACAAAATGTATTAAGTATTGTGCTAAACACTGGGGATAGACAAAAGACAATCTCTGTGCTCAAGGAACTCACAATCTAATGGGAGGGACAACATGCAAACAGCTATGTACAGAGAAGCAGTACACAGGTAAACAGTAAGTAATCAACAGATGTGAGGCACTAGAATTAAGAGGGATTGGGGTCACGTAGCTAGTATCCAAGGTAGAATTTGAACCCAGATCTTCCCGGATCCAGTTCTGCATAACCCATTATGCCATGCTATCTCCCTCTCAATTCCTACACAGAATTTACTTATCTGCGTCCATGTTGTATCTTCCCTCCTCCTACTCCCAGTAGAATGAAAGTTCATTGAGGACAGGTACCTGGTCATTTCCATCTTTGCATTCCCAATGTCAAGCAAGGTATTCATTGCACACAGAAGACACATAGCAAATGTTGCACGCATGATCTTCCAGACCTTCTAACTATGACATTCTCACATTTTGTGACCCAGATGGATAGTAGATGGAGCTGTGTGTGCTGCCCAAGCAGCCCCTGCATTCAGAGGTACCAGGAAAGGAAAAGTGATGGAAAGTGAAAATCTGATAATTGAGTCCCAAGGTCTCTGGGGTTTTCCTTGATTCATTTTCGGCTTAAGGGTCAGGAGGTCAGCAGGTGCCTCTGCCCAGAGCCTAGGCCCACTGAGCTGCTAGGGATTTAGACATAATCACTTTATGGGTGTGAATCAGGTACTCCAGCCTCCCTGGCCGAGGATTTCCCAACACACACAGGGCCTGGTTAATCCCCATGGATTAGATCAGTGCATAAAGTTACACTAATTTATTTTCCCTTTCTTGGCTCATTTGTCATTAACTACCCCCCTTCCCAGGCTCTGACACAAAGGCATTCAGGGTAGATCTAGAATGAAAACCCCTGTTTGCCTTATCCTCCACCCTCAATGTTTTACAATTTTGCTAGATGGTAGCAGGCAGGAGAATATCCATAAAATAAACATTATGGAAGTCATGATCCCCAGAAAGCAACTAGAAGCCCAGGATTCTAGAATGTCAGGATTGGAAGGGGCCATCTGGTCCAACCCCAGACCCCTCCAACAAAAATCCCCTCTAACCTTCCTGAGAAAGTCTTCCTCCAGCCTTTGCTGAAGACCTCTAGAAGGGAAACCCATGACTTCCTGGGGCTCCTCATTCTACTTTGGGTTAACTCTCATAGTTGAGGAAGTTTTCCCTCATGTCAATTTCCCTCATGTCAATTGCCCCTTTCAATTTCCAACATAGTGGAATGGAAAGCATACTGAAATTGGAGTCAGGAGTCCTTAATTTCAGGCTTGGCTGTCATTTACTAGCCCTGTGCCTTTCTTCCTCTTTGTGTATTTAATTCAATGATGTATGGAACTTACATATTGAATTTATTTATGAATTCATAAATAGTGTCTGAGGTCAGTTTAATTATATCTATAAAATGAGAGGATTGAACCAGATGAAATCCCCACCAGCTCTATATCTATGACCCTAGAGTCTAGCCAGAGAGTGTTTGATCAAATCCCCAAAGACCCAGGTTCGAATCCCACCTTTGATACTTACTAGATGTATGAATTTGATTAAGCAGTTTCCCCTTTTCTGGGCCTTAGTTTCCATCTCTGTACATGCAAGGGGTTAGACTGGATGGTCACCAAGGTCTCTTCTAACTCTTAAGTTCTAATCTTGCTTATGTGGTAAAAAGAACACTGGAACTAGGATTCTGAAGGCCTGGGCTTGGGGCCTATATCTGTCACTTATCATTAGATGATATTTCTATAGCATTTTAGGGTTTTCAATGTGATCTATCTGCATTTTCTCATATGGTTCTCATAACAACCCTTTGATGTGATATAAATGCTATTTATATATGTGTGTGTGTGTGTGTGTGTGTGTGTGTGTGTGTGTGTGTATCTGAGGCTCAGAGAAGGAAAAGAGGAAAAGAAGGGAATATTCTTCTAGTGGTATATGGAGACAAGGCATGGAATGTTCCAGTGTCTGAAGGCCTCTGAGCATCACCCAAAGAGCAATGGAGAGGAGTGTGGTGGGCGCAAGTGGGCTGCAGTATATTATGGTGAGGAATCATAAAGGAAAAAACTGACTAAAGGATGTCATCAGAGGAACTGAAGACATGCGGGACAAGACAGGACAGCTTCCTCATCTGCCAATGAGAGGGCGGAATGAGATGGCCCCTGAGATCGTTCCTAGAGCCAGGATTCTGTAAGGGATAGACATGGGACCACTCCTGAGATGGTCCTGTGGCTTCATTACTGGAAGACATGGACAATCCTTTCTATCACTGGAGGAAATAGAAGTATAATAAGGAAGTTTGAGCCCAGGGCAGGTACTATAAACTGCTCCCAGGTCCAACAAGAAACCAACTCTCAGGACATAGTGGAGAGAAGAGGAAGATAGGACACTGGCCAAGGGGGGAGACCATTTTATGCAAAGGAGGTATGGGGTGGGGTGAGGGAGGAGCTCTCCATGTAGCCTCTATTTTGTCTACTCTAAGCCTACTGAAGAGGCAGCTAGGTGGCGCTGTAGTGGACAGAGTGCCACACCTGGAATTAGTTTGCTGTCTTCAAATCTGGCCTCAGATACATGCTAGCTGTGTGACCCTGGGCAATTGTTTGCCTCAGTTTCCTCATCTGTAAAATGTGCTGGAGAAGGAAATGACAAAACCGCTCTAGTATCTTTGCCAAGAAAGCCCCAAATGGGGTCACAAATAGTCAGACATGACTGAAGGACTTCAGATGCAGAGAGTGACCTATAAATTCTCTTACCTGTGAGGTACAACCTAAGTCATACCTCCTAAAGCTATTGCTCTGAGAAGGAGTACCCTCAATGAGGAAATCACAGATCCATTGAAGTATCAGTCAGACCCTGGGCAAGCCCCTGCCTCTATGGCCTTCAATTTCCAGGATCATAGGTTTAGATCTGGAAGGAACCTTAAACGTCATTGAGTCCAAGAACCCCTTTTTGCAGCTGGCTAAACTGAGGCACAGAAAGGTTAAGCAACTTGTCCCAATTCACATATCCAGGAAGTCTATGAAATGAGATTGGAACTCAGGTCCTGCTGATTCCAAGTCTACTATTTTGTTGGGTTTTGTTCAGTCATTTTCAGTTGTATCCAACTATTTGTGACCCCCTTTGGGGTTTTCTTGGCAGAGATACTGGAGCAGTTTACCATTTCCTTCTCCAGTTCGCTTGACAGATGAGGAAACTGAGACACATGGTGACTTGCCCAAGGCCACACAGATAGTAAGTGTGTGAGGTCAGATTTGAACTCAAGAAGATGAGTCTTCCTGACTTCAGGCCTGGTGCTGTATCCACTATGGCACCACCTAGCTGCCCTATGGTATGTGCCTTTCTCCTTATCAGTCAGACAGGGCTAGTTATAATACTAGCCTTGCCTAAGTGGAAATTTCACTCTCCAATTATGACCAGAAACAATCAGAGGAGGAAATAGAAAGAGGTAAAGCAGCTGAAGATAGTAAACATGAGAGGCAGGATTTGAATCCAGCTTCTCCGACTCCAGAGCCAATTCTCTTTCTACTGCTCCACATTGCTTCTCTACGTGAGAGCTTCATAAAGTGAAGCCCTGGCTTGATGTGAGCAATGAATCTTGTTGTTGTCATTCATCCTTCATTCCTGAAGACCAATGACATTATGAGGGTGATGTCTTGACTTGTTTGTGAATCAGATTTAAGTGAGTCAGAGCTTCACAAAGTCATCAGCCTCACTCTGGCCTCCAGAGTCATCGGAGTCCAGGGGCAGGACGGCTAGTTATGGCCAGGATGCAGAGGGTGACCTTGGCCTTTCTAAATCAAGGTCTTTCCCAGGGCTCAATTTGGGCCCCCATGTTTCAGAAGGAGCTGCCCTGTATCTCTGTCAGCTTTCAGAAAGAACTCTCACTTCCTCATTTTTGACTTTTCAATCATAGCTAGTGTGTAGAGCTAGTAATGGACTGGAGGGCTCCCCAGGCCCAACAAATCCATCTTAGAGAAGAGGGACCTGAAGGAAGCTCAGCCCTTCCACCTCCCATTCCCCTCATCCAATCAGCTGCCCAGTTTGGTCCACGCTCCCTGCCTACATCTGTCCCACCAATCTACCTTCCCTACCCCTCCACAGACACAGCTAGGCCCTCATCACCTCTCCTGGGCTAAGGCAGCAGCCTCCTAATTGGTCCTCCTATCTCCAGTCTCTTCTGACTCCATCCACACATCTGCCAGAAAAATCAGGCCAAATCCCAGGTCTGACCATGCTATTCCCCTGCTTCTGCAGTTCCAATATTTTCCCCACTGCCTCTAAGTTAGGATACAAGCTCCTCTATTTGGCATTTGGAGCCTTCACAGTCTGGCTGCCACCTCTCATCCCAGACTGATTTCACATGACTCCCCCTCATCTATGTTCCAGCCAACCTGGCTGTTGGCCCATGGCACGCCACTTCCCACCTACCTCCCTTTACATGGGCTAGCTGCCATGTCTCCAGGGTCCTCTCACCCACCATATCCACCTCCTACAATCCCTAGCTCCCTTCAAAGCTCAAGTGACACCTCCTACTTTGGGCCTTTCCTAATCCCTCCGCTTGTTAGTATCCTTCTCAGCCCAGAAGAAATGATTTTCTATTTGTTTCTTCTCTTTATGTACTTACCTGTGTCCAAGTTGTATCCTGAGTTAACCAGCCAAATTGTATGATGGAGACAGCGAGAGACTTGAAGTCAGGGAAGACCTGACTTGTTAACTGCGTTGTCCCTGAGCAAAGCACTTTACCTCTCAGCCTTAATTTTCCTACCCGTAAAATGGGGTTAATTAATAACACCTACCTCCCAGAGTTGTGAAGATCAAATAAAATAGCATATGTAAAGTACTTTGCAAACCTTAAAGCATTTCCATAAATGCTACTGTTATTAGTATCATTATCTCTCAGCAAAATGTAAGCTCCCTGAGGTCAGGGACAATATAATTTTTGTCTCTCTATCACCAGTGCCTAGCACAATGCCTGAAACACAGTGGGCCCTTAATAAACACTTGTTAATAATAAATAAAAATAATACAATGCTTGTTGATCCATTGATTGACAAATGTCTGGTTCAGTGGATAGAGCACCAGCCCTAGAGCCAGGAGAACTTGAGTTCAAATTCACCCTCAGATACTTACTAGCCATGTGACCCTGGGCAAGTCACTTAACCCTGATTGCCTCTAAAATAAAATAAAATAGACAAATGTCCATGTTGTCTTCCTAGGTAGAATGTAAGCTCCTTGAGGGCAAGGACTGCTTGTTCATTGCATTTGTATTCCCAGCACCTAGCATAGCTGCTTTTTTGGTTGTCCTCTCCAAGAGGACCAAAATGACGTCACTGTGCTACAGTCAAGTTTCAGTGTGTCCGACTGTGGCTGGTCAGACCAATGAGCGCGGAATGTTCTACCACAGGTCGGGCACAAAGAGTCCATGTGAACCTTTGGGGTGGATTCTCTAAGTCTCCATCTTGAGTTTCTTTTGAGCTGCTTCAATTCTGCTTTGCTCATAGAGCACAAGACCTCCTCTAATGAGGGACACGCCACGCTGAGTCGTCCTGTGCTGGTATCTCCCGTGTCAGACCATCAGTCCCAAAGTTCTCAGGAAAGACCTTGAGAGCATCCTTGTATCATTTTTCCTGACCACCATGTGAGCGCTTGCCCTGTGTGAGTTCTCCATAAAATAGTCTTTTAGGCAAGCGTTTGGCATTCAACCTCACATACTGAATGCTTGTTGAATGAATAATGAATGTTATCCAAGGTCACGCAGATAGCAAGTGTGAAGGATGATGGCTAGCGTTTATAGAATGCTTTTAAGGTCTGCAAAGCCCTTTGCAAGGGCAGGATTCCAGCCCAGGCGTTCTGACCCCAGATCCATCCCCTCTCTCTGCCATGCCGTGCTGCCAACTCCAGGCTGAGCCAGGGTGAGAAGGGACATCCAGATCTCAGCCAGGCTTACATAACCAGGCTTCCACATGGGTGTTACACAACCCTGGCCCCGCTGGCCCCACAGCTGCCTGTGGTGGAGAAGCCCGTGTGGGTGCCTGAAATAGACAGCGGCTCCCAGCTCTCCCCGGAGCAGGTGGTTTTCTGAGGCAGCCAGGCAACCAGGCTGGCAGCTCTCTGTTCAGCCTCTTCCCTCTGTTCCTCCGGCAGCCCCCTTTGCCCTCTTCTCTAAGCCAGCTCCGCCTGGCACATTCTGCCCATCAGAATGGCAAAGCTATTTTTCTCATTACCATAGGGCAACTGTCTAAATGTCTTGACTGGAACTATAACTGTATCAAGATTTGAAATATGTATGCAAATTTCTCATGCTGCTTGCTAGCTTGTGGCTTTCAGCAATTCTCTTAACCACTCGGGGTAATAATAATAACAATAATAATAATAATATTCATTTAATAATAATGGTTCACCTTGATCAAGCACTTTAAAGTTTACAAAGACCTGCAAAAACATGATCTCATTTATCTTCACAAAGACTCTGGAATTTGGTGCTATTACTATTATCCCCATTTTACAGAGGAGGAAACTGAGGCAGACAATGGTTAAGTGACTTGCCCAGGGTCACACAACTAAGTAAGTGCCCAAGACTGGATTTGAACTTTCAAGTCTTCTTGACTACAAGTCCAGGGCTCAAGCCATTATACCACCTGGCTCTGTGACTCAAAAATGAAAGAGTTCTGGCTGGAGGATCACTAAAGTGTCTTTTAGTTTTAAGTCTATTCTCCTATAGTCAGTGCTCAGGAACTTGTAAATGTTTCTATTATGTATAAGGTTGGTTGTAGGAAATTTTGTCCCAAGAGGATTTACTGGAGAATCATCTGACCCATGAGAATCCCTTGACTTTCAGTTGAACTCAGATTAAACGAGATCACCAGTTTTAATCCTGAAGGTCAGATGATGAAACCTACTTCCGTCCTCTGAGCAGAGAGGTGGCGACCACAGACACGGAGTCCTGAATGCCCTGCCCGCCATGACCTCTGTGTCAATCAGTTGCGCTGCACAATTTTTCGTAGTTAATTATTATTGTTCAGTTATTTCTCAGTCCTGTCTGACTCTTCATGACCCCATTTGGGGTTTCCTTAGCAAAGTTACTGGAGTGGTCTGCCATTGCCTTCTCTAACTTATTTTACAGATGAGGAAACTGAGACAAGTAGGGTTAAGTGGTTTGCCCAGGATCACACAGCTGGCAGGTGTCTGAGGCTGGATTTGAACTCAGGTCTTCCTGACTCCAGGCCCATACTCAAAGGGTCATAGATTAGAGTTGGAAGAGACTTCATAGGTCAGTTAATCCAAGCCCTTCATTTTACAGATGAGGAAAGTGAGGCCCAGGGAGTCTGTCATTGACCCAAGGTCACAAAAGTAGTAAGTCTCAGGGGAGGGATTTGAACCCAGGTTATCTGATTCTAGAGCACCTCTTGGGAGATTGAAGAAATGTCAGGAAATGACTACTGTCTTTTTTTTTTAATAGGCAATTGGGGTTAGGTGACTTGCCCAGGGTCACACAGCTAGTAAGTGTCAAGTGTTTGTTCTGAGGCCAAATTTGAACTCAGATCCTCCTTACTTCAGGGCTGGTGCTCTATCTACTGTGCTACCTGACTGCCCCAACTACTGTCTTTTTAAAAAGCATCAGTCAAACAGTTTCTCTTGTCCTCATACGAGGCTTTCGTATTTTTCTAAAATCCGTCCACATCTACGATTAGGTGAATCAAACCCTCTCATCTCCTTCCACTTCCATAGTTTTCCATTTTAACAAGTTTATGCAATCATTCCATCAGTCCATCAAACAAACATTTATCACCGCTGCATGCTTTTGGTTCTGTCTCTGCATCCCCAGCACCTAGCAGTACCAGGCACACAGTAGGTGCTTAATAAATGCCCATTGAATGAGTGGATAGATAAGCTCAAGTCACTGTGCTACTCACTGGGAGAAATGCGAATTGTATATTAGTCTAGTAGGGATGTAAGACACACAGATAATTATGGGACGTGCTACTATGTGATTAACTTGATAAAGAGGGACAAAAAGAGGTCCAAAGAGTAAAAGTTGTTTGGGAAGGGGGGAGGAAGGGTGCAGCAAATAGAGTGCCTGGCCTGGAATTAGGAAGACCTGACTTCAAATCCAGCCTCACACACTTTACGAGCTATGTGACCCTGGGCAAGTCACTTCACCCTGTTTGCCTCAGCTTCCTCATCTGTCAAATGAGCTGGAGAAGGAAATGGCAAACCGCTCCAGTATCTCTGCCAAGAAAACCCCAAATGAGGTCAGGAAGTGTCAGAAATGACTGAAACAATTCAACAATAACCTCACTTTCTAAGACCACTGAATCACACTAGAGTTTCCATCTGTACTCCACTGCCTTTCGACTTAAGCGATCTAAGGAGTCTCAATCAAGCATCACTTTGCTCTGTCTCAGTGTCCACTGGGTCTGCCTGCAGGGCCTTGGACACTATCTGTCCCCCTCCTTTGATGACCTTCACGCTCATCCCACCTGGACTTGTAGCCTCAAACTAAATCTGAGCACCTTCATCTTTCCAAGCAAATTTCTCCGGGTTTTACCCATCTGTAATGAGCAGAGTAACTGCCAACTTATTCAGCTCTTTGTGATACACAAGTATTGAGATTTCTGTTCAGTTTGGTTTTATTTTTGAGCCCTTGGTCTGAGCAAATGATAAGGATGACCTAAACATAGTGCCAGAAAGAACCTCTGAGTTTGACCAGTTCATACGATTTTGTACATCATGGGATTATAATTCTCAACCTGGAAGGGGCCACAAAGACCAGCCAGACTTATCTGCTCATTTTGTCAATAAGGGAACTGAGGACCCTAATGAGTTGAAGAAGGAAACGGCAAGCCATTCCAGTATCTTTGCCAAGAAAACCCCACTGGGGTCGTGGAGAGTCAGACATGACTGAAATGACTCCACAACCATTCAACAAATTGAGAGCCAGAGAGGTTAGGTGACTGCCTGTGGTCACACAGAGAGGGAGCAGAAGAATCAAGATTTGAACCCAGGTCCTTTGATGCCCTATCCCAAGGCTCATTCCACTGTCTCATGCTGCCTTGCATGTAGTCAGAGTAAATAAGCATTTTCAGATGGGATTGCTATACCAAAAGATTTTTTTTGTTCTTGTTTTTTGCCAAGTGTCATGGTTGGTGATGACCACGGGACTTCCTGTTCTGCCCTGCCCCTTTCTCCTTCCTTGATTGCCAAGTGTGTTCTTCCAGGACTCCATCTAGGCTGTCCCCCACTCCCCTCCCCAGCCACGAGCTCCAAGCCCTCCAGCTCAAGCCTTTGTGCAGAGATATTCAGAAGCTTTGAGATCAGCTGAAGAACAGGTCCCTGACTCCCTCAGACCCCTTCATGTTCCTTCTCTGAAAAGCCTGATTCTTTTCCCCCAGGGGCCTCCTGCTTGCAACTCCCAGCCAAGTTGCTGAGGAAGACATTTTTTTCCTGAACAGGACCCAGATCTGCATTTGAGTTGCTAAGCAACGCCCATCCTTCTGCCAGCTGGGGCCCGGGGGGAGGGAGGGGACACTACCTCAGCTCTAAGTACTTATGGCTCTCTCCCTAGCCCTCTCTCTCCCAATTACCTGGCTTTAGGGATTGATGGGGGAGGGGGGCGAGAGATGCAGAAGCTGGGACTACAGAATTACACACACCCAGCTGGTCTAATTCCATCAAACCAGGGTACAGGTAGAGGAATCAGAGACTCGGGCCACTGTTGCCTCCTCTGCCATTAATGGGAAGGGAGATAAGGTATAGCCCCAAGAGTGCTAAAGCTGGAATGGGAGGAGCACAATTCAAATCCTGGCTCTGTCACCTACTATCTATGTGACCCTGAGCTGTGGAGTCAGGCTTGATGTCAGAAAAAAGCTGTAACAATGAGAGCTGCCTGGCTTTGCATAAATGCGGGTCACAAGGCGCCCAGCTCCTCCGTGCACACACCAAAAGTTATAAATACCTAGCAGGGAGAGGACAGTCTTGACTTCACTTCATAGAAAGTGCAGGAGGCAGCTAGGTGGCGCAGTGGCTAGAGCCCTGAAGTCAGGAGGACCTGAGTTCAAATCCGGCCTCAGACCAAACACTTGACACTTAGGAGCTGTGTGACCCCGGCCAAGTCACTTAACCCCAATTGCAAGAAAGAAAGAAAGAAAGAAAGAAAGAAAGAAAGAAAGAAAGAAAGAAAGAAAGAAGAAAGAAAGAAAGAAGAAAGAAAGAAAGAAGAAGAAAGAAGAAAGAGAGAAAGAGAGAAAGAAAGAAAGAAAGAAAGAAAGAAAGAAAAAGAAAAAGAAAGAAAAAAGAAAGAAAGAAAGAAAGAGAAAGAAGAAGAAGAGAAGAAAAAAGAGAAAGAAAAGAAGAAAAGAAGAAAAAAAAGAAAAAAGAAAAAGAAAAAAAAAAAAAAAAAGAAAAGAAAAGAAAAAAAAAAAAAAGAAAAGAAAAGAAAAGAAAAGAAAAGAAAAGAAAAGAAAATGCAGAAGACACAGGGTCCAAAGGCATGAGCCCGTACACAGCTACGGAGGATCGGTATGAAAGTAACTGACACAAAGACTAAGACAGGAGATAGACCTGGTCACTTAGGAAGACTGGGAAGAAGGCAGTTTGTCTGGCTTATAAAGGACAGCAATGTCTAATAAAGCTGGAAGAGCCAAGTTTCAGAGTTTGAAAAGTGTTGAATGCTTCACAGAGACATCTATATTTTCTTCTAGAAGTGATAGAAGTCCTTTTTTGTTTGTTTATTCAACAAATAAACACTTCTTGAATAAGTAAAAGAACAAGCAAATGAGTGAATGAATGTATGAATGAATGATCAAACTTGGCATCTCCATGACTTTGCCCAAGCTCTCCCCCACACCCAGAATGGACTTCTTTTGTCCCTCTGCCTTGCAGGATACTTCTCTTCCTTCCCCACTCAGCTCAGATGCCCCTTCTCCTGTGAAACCTTCCCTGATTCTCCCAGTAGTTCATATTCTTTCCCTTCTCAAATGACCTTATGTTTGCTTCTCTGATTATATGTTGTATCCCCATCCCTCAACCCCAGGAGAATGTCAGCTCCTTAAGCACAGGGACTGGTTGTGTGCCCAGAGGCTAGCACAATGATTCACACACAGAAGGTGCTCAGTTAGTGCTTGTAGAACTGAGTGAGTGAGAGAATGAATGAAAAACACAAATGCATGAAGAGTTGACCTACACTGTGCTATACTTCTTGTTAAAAGACAAATGAGCGTGTATTACAGAGCTCTGCAGAACTGGGAGATTTTATCAAGTCCAATCCATGTATTTTACAGATGAGGAAACCAAGGCTCAGAAAAGTTAAATAACTTTCCCAAGGTCACACAACCAGTTAACAGCAAAAGATTCCTAGAATGTCAGTACCGGGAGTAAAACATAGATTTTTTTTTAAAGCTGGGAGGACCATCAGAGCTGAGAGGAACTTTAGAACAGAAAATGTCCGATCTGGAAAAGAGCAAAGGATCATAGATATATGGTTGGATGGACACCTTGGAGTCCCATTAAGCCCATCTCCCTCAATTCACCTTTAAGGTCATCCATCCCCTCAGCTTTAGAGGGGAAAACCTGAAGCTTTGAGGAAAAGCATATTAGGGGCTGCCTCTCACAAGAATCCAGGTGTCCTGATTGCTCTCTGTCCCCTCTTCCCTCACACTGTAGCTAGTAAGTGGTACAGAAAGGAGTTTAAAGGAGAGAAAGGGTAGTCAGGGAAGGCTTCCCAGAGGAGGCAAGATGCCATGAGGATGTGACCTTCTCTCAGTTCCCCTTCAGCTTCTGGTAACCCAAGCCTAGGGGCAGGTAGGTGGCACAATGGAAAGAATGCCAGGGTTGATGTCAGAAAGACTCCTCTTCCTGAGTTCGAATCTGACCTCAGACACTTACTAATCCTGTTTACCTCAATTTCTTCATCTGTAAAATGAGCTGAAGAAGGAAATGGCAAACCACTCCAGTATCCTAACCAAGAAAACCCCAAATGGAGTCTAGAAGAGTTGAATGCACCTGAAACGACTGACCAAACCCATGTCTTGAATAGGTTATTTGCTTAATGCTACACTTAGGTCCAGTTCAGTTCAATTCAACAAATACGGCCTCAAATTAAGGCAATGTGTCATAGTAAATGGAGGGCTGAGATTGGCCTCAAGAAGCCTGATCAAATCCTACCTCACCTACCAACTAACTGTGTGCCCTTGGGCATATCAATTTATCTCAGTTTCCTCATCTGTAAAATGGAATGAAAATAGCGGTGTCACTTAACTCACAGGATTGTCATGAGGATCAAATGAGATAAAGTGTGTTAAGTACCTTCCAAAGCTTAAAGTGTGATGACATGGAGGACAGATGGAATGGTCATGATCAGAACTCTAATAATAAATAGGAGAATTAAGGTAGGAGCCTGAGGTAGAGAGCCAAGGGCCTCTAATGGTCAGAAAGTAGGTAAGAGGCAAGGGAGAGAGCAGAGAGCCCTGCTCAGATTGATTTGGGAAATCATCAGTCACAGTATATCCCTGACCACTGCCCTCTGGCTGGCACTAAAAGTCTGACTCCCATCCAACTTCATTGACTGGTCTTAAATTAGTTCCTCTCGTGAACTCCCACATTCCAGGTTAACCGACCTATTTGCTGTTCCTTGAATGTGACATTTCACTTCCCACTGCTACATCTTTGCATAGGCTGTGCCTCATGCCTGATTGCTGTTCCACCTCACTACCTCTTAGAGCCTACCTTCAGGCTGATCTCAAGGACCTGTTCCCCTGTAGGGTATTGCCCAATGTCCCAGTTGTTGAGGCTCTCTACCATCAACCTCCTTAAAATTACTTTGTATTAAAGATATATAGATATATAATATTATGTATACTAATAATATACCATATTATTATATAGCACATATAAAATATGTGCTAATAATATGCTATATATTATACACACTAATAATATAATCATATATCATATATGATATAATATATAATAACGCACAACATATACATAAATACTATGTTTCATAAAACTATATATGTATGTGTGTATATACATATATATACAGAGAAGGGGGAAGAGAAGAGAGACAGGGAAGGAGGGAGGGGAGAGAGAGAGAGAGAGAGAGAGAGAGAGAGAGAGAGAGAGGAGAGAGGTGGGGGGAGAGAGAGAGAGAGAGAGAGAGAGAGAGAGAGAGAAAGAAAGAGATAGAGAGAGAGAGAGAAAGAAAGAGAGAGAGAGAGAGAGAGAGAGAGAGAGAGAGAGAGAGGAGAGAGGTGGGGGGAGAGAGAGAGAGAGAGAGAGGAAGAGAGAGAGGAGAGAGAGAGAGAGAGGAGAGAGGTGGGGAGAGAGAGAGAGAGAGAGAGAGAGAGAGAGAGAGAGAGAGAGAGAGAGAGAGAGAGAGAGAGAGAGAATTTACTTGTCTCATGTTGTATTTGCTCTGTACAATGGAAGCTCTCAGAGGGCATCTTTCCCTTTGAATTTTCAGTGCCTTCCCCAGTACTGAGCTAAACAATGACAACAATAGTAACTAGCATTAATACGGGGTTTTAAGGTGTGCAAAGTGCTTTACTTCTGTTATTTCATTTGATCTTCACAAAGACCCTGGGAGGTAGGTGCTATTGTATATCCCCATTTTGCAGGTGAAGAAACTGAGACTAGGGGAGATTAAGTGAATTGCCCAGGGTCAGACAGCTAGTCAGAGGGAGCTCAGATCTTCCAGACTCCAAGTCCAATGAATACAAGCTGAATCCCTGACCACTGCCTGTCCTCTCTGAGGACACTGACTAGGCTGGTTGAATCTCTTGCTGCCAAGGCCTTGAGCCAAAGAATATCCATAGAAAGACTGTGTTGTATTAAGTGGGACTTGGCCATCAATCTCCCGAAGATGAAAGCCTTGTCTGTACAATCAACAGAAGTCCTTGACATTCCAGGGAAGAGAGTGAGTTTCAGACACACTGAGCAGCTTTGTTGTGGGCCCCAAGAGCAAAGATCTGTGGACTCTCGTTGTTGAAACTGGTCATAAGGAAAGGGAGAGGGAGACCCTTTGAGAAGGGGAACAAAGAAGAATTAGGCCAAGGTCCAGGAAAAGCCTCTACCTCCAAGGTCAGAGATAGAACCCTGAACCCCTCAAGCCAGTGAGCAAGACTCGGTGCCCCATACATGCTTCTAGAGTGGAACTGTACTGGATCAAATTGAACTGAATTGAACCAGATTGAATTGAATTGAACTGGACTGGACTGAATTGAACTGACTGGATTAATTGAATTGAATTGAATTGAACTGAACTGAATTGAACTGGATTGAATTTAATTTAATTTAATTTAATTGCATTGAATTAGATTGGATTGAAGAGGGCTCTGACAAGGGTTGTGGCTGGCAGAATCACAAGCAGGACAGGGTAAGGCACCAAGAAAGTGACGATTTGGGCCATGTTGGCCTTGGGAGCCCATGTGTTCCTTTCCATCTCCTCCACGCCCCTTCCCAAACAGGCACCCCTTCAGGTGGCTGCCAGCCCTCCACTGTTCACTGCTGGGCTCCCCTGGAGCTAGGGCTAGCCCACCACTGGGAGCTTGGAAATGATTCTCCTGAGTCCTCTGTAACTTGACTGAGAGAACGGAAGACATTTCAACCCTTCTCTGGTTTCCTGCTCTGTAAAATGAGTGGGTCCAGGTGATCTGAGGAATAAGAAACCGTGCAGTCTCTGGTGTCAGAATATATTCTTTCAAATCCTAGCTCTGTCACTTAATGTGTGGGTGTGACCTTGGGCAAGTCCCTTGCCTCCCTGGACCTTGGTTTCTTTATCTATAAAACCAGAGGGTTGGCTCAGACAGCCCCTTCGGTCCTTTCCTATACCAGATCTATGAAGCTGAGAATATTTGCTAATTGTGTGACCTCAAAGACCACTTAATCTCTCAAGCCTCAGTTTCTTCATCTGGAAAATGATGGAGTTGGACTCAGTAGCCTCTGAGGTCTCCTCTAGCCCTCAGTCCCATGATCCTTATCTGCCCTTGGGCCAAGCAGAACAAATCTGATCCTTCCTCCCCTTGACGAACAATCCCTCAAATACTTGAAGATAGCTCTCTTTCCTGTGTTTCAGCCAGCATCCTCCGTTTCTAGGTCTCTGGGCACCTCATCAGTCAGTCAGTTAATCAACGAGCGTTTATTGACTGGCCTAGTCCCTGAAGTTCTACAGCTGAACTGTGGGTCAAAGCATTAACATTTCTGATCCCAGGTGAGGCTCTGGGTTCTAATTCTGCTCCAAAATCAGGAATGTCTTCCAAGGATAATAACTTTTATCTCTAGAAAAATGTTTTAGATAGGATGGGAAATTACAAATGAAAAGATTAAAAGAGAGGACTTAAATGACTTGTCCTAGGTCACTCAGCTAATACACATCAGGGATGGGACCTGAAGCCAGACCCTGAACTTGAACCTTCTTGGCTTCCAGCCTACAGTCTTTCTTTTAGGTCTTTTAAGGTTTTTTTTTTCTTTTAAGTCTTTCTATGCACAGTGAATAGAGCACTAGGCCTGGAGTCAGGGGACCCGAGTTCAAATCCAACCCCAGACACTTACTAGCTATGTGACTCTAGGCAAGTCACTTAAACTCCCTCACCTCAGTTTCCTCATCTGTAAAAATGAGCTGGAGAAAGAAATAGCAAATCACTCCAGTATCTTTGTCAAGAAAAACCCAAATGGGATCATGAAGAGTCAGACATGACTAATTGACCAAAAAAAAGAAAAATTCTTCCTTTTAGGTCTCAGCTAAAACCCCACCTTCTACAAGAAGACTTCCCCAATCCCCCTTAATGCTGGTGCCTTACCTCTGTGAATTATCTCCAATGTGTCCTATATGTATGTTGTTGGGACACAGCTATTGGCACGGTGTCTTCCCCATGAGACTAGGAGCTCCTTGAGGGCAGGGACTGTCCTTTGCCAGGGCTCAGCACAGTGCCTGGCACACAGTAGGTGCTTTATAAATGTTTGTCAACTTGACTCTCTCTCTTACTCCAAGCTTCTCCGAGACAACATTGGTGGCTCAAAAGTAACTGTCTGGACCCAGCCAAAAGCTCACTTTGCTCCGCGTGCCAAGAAAAGGCTTTATAAGCAAATGCACAAGGTCAATGAGATTACAGAGGCTCCCTTTAACCAAAGGAGATGATACCCTTCCAGACTGAATGATGCTAGTTAGTAACCACTCTCATCCCCTCATTAAACCAGGCCCAGAAAGGCCTCTGCCTGAAAACGTTTTGTTAGATGTTCATTGGCACTGTGAGTACTTGAAAGAAATAAAAAGGTAACACTTTTTAAAAAATTATGTTGAAGGCAGCTAGGCCGCATAGTGGATAGAGCACCGGCCCTGAAGTCAGGAGAACCTGAGTTCTAATCCAGCCTCAGACCAAACATTTCACACTTACTAGCTGTGTGACCCTGGGCAAGTCACTCAAACTCAATTGCCTAAAAAAATAAAAATAAAAAATTATGTAAGTTCAAAAGCATCATGAACTAGTCCAGGGCAACTGAGGTACTGGCTCAGGGCAGTGCCATATGGCCTTGGGAAGTGCACTTCCTCCCTGGACAGCCTGGCCTCATGGTCTGCTTTGTCCTGCAATCCCAAGGGCATGCCACACTCAGGGTCCCTGATTGACTCTCCTGTCTTCCAGGGTCCACCTTTTCTATCCCAAGCCCTTTTAAGGGAATAGACTAGAGTAGAATGATTTGAACTCAGGTCCTCTGAAGCCAATGCTGATGCTTGGTACTGACCTGAAGGATTGTGGAAACTAGAGTTTGTGGCCGGAAAAAAGGTCCCTGTTCTATGAAAGGGCAACAGGTCCATGATTCCTCTGTCTTCCTCTTTGAGTCAGGCACATGGCAGGGAACATTCTCTCTCTTTTGCAGATGAGGGTTCAGAGGTCATTGCAGATCTGGGTGAACACCTAGCTCCTCATTGTGGGTTTCTGTGAGAGGGTGGAGAGAAGGAAGAGGAGCCCTACACAAGCCAACTTTGGGCCATATGCCCATCCATGGAAGGATGAGAGGATGGAAGGTTTCCAGCTGGAAAGGTCCTTAGACATCATCAAGCCCTACTCTAATTTTTACAGATGAGGCAACTCAGTCTCAGAGAGCTTGACTGCCTTGCCCAAGGCCACACTGATAGCAGGGGAATGGAATCAGCATTTATGTAGCTCCTACTATTTGCCAGGCACTATGTTAAATACTTTTGACAAATATTTCATTCGATCCTTGTAATAACCCTTTGAGGTAGATGCTATTATTATCATCTCCATTTTTACAGTTGAGGAAATTGAGGCAAACAGAGGTTAAGGGACTTGCCCAAGGTCAGACAGCTAATAAGTATCGGAGGCAGGGTTTGAACTCATCTTCCTGACACTGGGCCCAGTGTTCTGTCCAATATGCCATCAGTTGCCTCAATGATTCAAACCTGGCATTAAAACCTAGGTCCCCTGGCTCCAAATCCAGGGCTTCCTGCAACCCCTTATCCCCACTGTACGTCTCATTGTGTGAACTGATTGAATTGGCATACTCCCAACTACGGAGTGTGAACAGGGCCTGTCTTAAGGATTGTGCTTGCCACCATCTTAGATAGGTCACAACAGGCCTCTCGGGCTTTGAGTCTCCATTTATGGTGGAAACAGCTGGTTCTGGAACTGAGGGTGTACATTTCAATCCTTCTGCTGATGTTTACTACCAGTGTCACTTTGGGAAAGTCACCTAACCTCTATTGGCCTCAGTTTCTTCATCTGTAACATGGTGGGGGGGGGGTGATGAGATGACTTCTGAGGTTGCTTCCTACTCTAGATCTATTCCAGATCTCTCCCCCAGAGTCACTTTGGAATTGACTTAGTGGACAGAGGGCTGGATTCAGAGTCCTGGGTTCAAATCTCTGTCTATAACAATTACTAGCTATGTGAGCTAATAACTTTAGACAAGTTCCTTCACTTCTCTGAGGCTGTTTTCTCATCTGTAAAATGAGAGGGTTATACAAGATGATTCCTGAAGTCTCTTCCTACTTTCTTTTTTTTTTTTTGGTTAGGCAAAAAAAGTGACTTGCCCAGGGTCACGCAGCTAGTGTCAGGTGTCTTAGGTCACATCTGAACTCAGGTCCTCCTGACTCCAAGACTGGAGCTCTATCCGCTGCGCCACCTAGCTGCCTCAGTCTCTTCCTACTCCTGACCTAGCATTCCCTCAGAGAGAAACATCCTGCCTCCTCTGCCTTCCTCACCCTTCCTTTCCCTGGACTCCCTTGTGCCATCTCCCAGATGGTCCAGCCCTGAAATCAACAACAAATGCCTCTTCCCAGAATCCTCCTTTATCTTTCCAAAAGTGCCTCATGGCTCTACGGGCTGAGGATCCCAGGTAATTAAGAAAAGCATCCTTTGGCTTGAGTGTTGAGCAGATGTGATCTAGAAAACCCAGAAGAAGAAGAAAATTTACCAAGGAACTAAAGCTTGCTTCATGTGGCCATCTTTGCCAATATCTTTCTCCAGGTGAAATCCAACGTTAAACAACACAAAAACGAATCCAGTAGCTAACTACGGAACTGCTTAAAGTTATGTCGCACTTCAATTATAATTAAGTCTATGGCCCTCCCAAACCAGCAGAACAAGGCTGGAGCCACCTTCCCACATCAGAGCAAGTGCTCAGCGCCTCCCTGACAAGATGCAAACTCATCAGCTAAGGGAGTCTACAAGCATCCACACCCTGGCTCCTGCCCAACTTTCCAGTTTTACTTCTTATTAGCATTATGCCTGCATTCTCCATTTCGGCCAAATTGGACACCAGGCTCTTCCTTGTGCACACCATTCCACATCTCACTTCCAGGTCTTTGCATGGGCAAATTGCCTGAATTACACCCCCTTCTCACCTCCTGGACTTCCTTCCAAGCAGAGCTCGGGTGCTCAGCTCCTATGTGAAGCCTTTCTAGATCCCTCCAGTTATTAATATTTTCTTTCTCTCCTGAAATTACTTTGTATTATTACTCAATCAGCAAGCAATTATTAAGTACCTACTATGTGCCAGGCACTGTGCCAAGTTTGGGATACAAAGAAAGGCAAAAGACAGTCCCTGCCCTCAAGGAGCTCACAATCTAATGGGAGAGAGAACATGCAAACAAATATGTACAATGTATAAATTATTGATGTTTGTCAGGTTCATAATAATAAAAAGGAAAATGAAAAATCCCACAGCTTCCTCCCTTTGCCTCCAGTTGCTGCTAGATCCTGTCCATACATGTCAATACTTAAAAATGTATGTGTGTCTGTGTCTGTGTGTATCTATATAAAATGTACAAACAAGATATATGCATTACGTGTATGAACAAGATATTTAGAATTAGATATCTCATTAGTTACATAGCTGTTTGCATATTGTCTCCCCCATTATAATGTTTCCTCTTGGAGGGGCAAAGACTGTCTTTTACCTTTCTTTGTATTCCCAGCACTCAGCATAATGCCTGGCGCACACACACACACACACACACACACACACACACACACACACACACACACACACTATAGGGTAAATAGGAGCTTGAGAGCAGAGGGTATTTCCTTTTGTCTAGCACAGGGCTTGGCTTACAGGAGGTAGTTAATAATTGTTTGATGAGTTACATCATATTGAATAGAAGGCAGAGTGTTACAGGGACAAGATCATGGGCTTCAGAGTCAGACCACTCCTGGGTCACTTACTGCCTGGGTGACCTTAGACCAGTCACCTTCTCTGAGCCTCAGTAAAATGAGGGGATTGAATTAATCTCTCAAGTGCTTTTCAGCTCTAAATCTATGTTTCTATGATCTGTACAGAATTATCGGGAGAGAAAAACAAATAGCAATACTAGGTTTTTTGAGGTCTTTGCAGAAGAAAGAGAGAGGAAGCCCATTATTCCAGGAAACAATTAAGCTGCCGCTCAGGGAGCATCCTTCCAACCAGGCCCCTGCAGACTCCTTCCAACAGCCAAGTTTTCCCCCTACCTCCATCTATACCCACTTTATAATTAGGAGATTTAAAATACCATTTTTTTTAAAAAGGCAGCCTGCAGGAGTGGGGACACACTGAGACAAAAATAAATGAGTTAAGGATGAATGGAGGAGCCAGCTAAAGATACACAGATGGCTAGAAAGGCATGTTGGAAGCCCTCAAGCAGTTTGGGGGTTTTTTTCCTGCTATTTCCTCAGCAATCATTTATGGCATTCATTCGAGTTCTTTAGTGAAATCATTCATGACATTCATGCTTGTTCTTCTTCATCAGTTCCATCTGGAGAAAAGAGTCACCTGCCATGTCACCTCCTCTCCCCTCCAGTGTTCTCCTCCTGGGTATTGGGGGCTGGGTTTCTTGCAAGCCAGGAGACCAACTCAGACTAAAATATTGTCAGCTTTGAGGCAGCAGAGCCTTGGAGAAGATGACCACCAGGGCCACGAGAAGAAAAGAATCACAGGCCACACTGCTCCTTGGAGCATTTCCAGATAGATTGGTGCCACTTTTCTCAAAAAGTGGTCAGTCAGGTTCAAATGAATGCAAAGTTATAAAGTTATTTGAAGGATCTTTATCATGAAGAAGAGATGACTGAGGAAAGATAGTGGCTATTTTCAAGTTTTCAAAAAGGATATATTTGACCTGTGTTCCTTGGCTCCAGAAGACAGAATCTAGGAGCAATGGGGGCAAGTCAAGGAAGTTGTGGGGGAGAGGGTCAAGTCCTGACAAATATTGACAAACCTAGACCTTTCACTGTACAAAGAACCCAAAAAGGGGACTGCATATGAAATTAAATTTCCACTATGTTCAGCTTGGTTGAAGGTTTGTGGGGTTTTGTTTTGTTTGTTTGTTTTTTGTACATTTCAGATTTAGCACGGCCATCTTAGCACTGCCCTGCTTGCTTGTGGGAGCGCTTCTGAACTGTCTTTGGTCCTCTTCTGTCTATTTTTAATGATTTGTTCATTCTTCTTTTCTATTTTTAGTATCACTCTTATTACCCATGCACCCTTCCTTATTCCCCCAGCCAAACAAATAAATAATTACATAGATAAATAGGTAAGTAGATAGATAATAGATAGATAGATAGATAGATAGATAGATAGATAGATAGATAGATAGATAGATATGGATGGATGGATGGATGGATGGATGGATGGATGGATGGATGGATGGATGGATGGATGGATGGATAGGCAGGTAAGTAGGTAGGTAGGTAGGTAGGTAGGTAGGTAGATAGGTAGGTAGGTAGGTAGGTAGGTAGAAGATCCTACCTTTTTAGGAATAAGAATAGTCCTACAAAACAAATTCATGCATTGGCCAAATCTAAAACCTGTAGTTCAATTGAGAAATGTGGTAAAATAGCAATTTTCAGCTTGTTCTCAGGAAGAATTTTCTAACCAGCAGAACAATCCAAACATGGAATGGACTGCCTCTTGATGTAGTGACTTCAACCTCACTGGAGGTCTCAAGCCAAGGATGGATGACTCTGTCGAGGGAGGAGGGTGGATCAAGGCTATACTTGGCTAGGTACAGAATCCGAACTTCAGAGTTAGAAGAGAGCTCAGTGGTCCTCTGGTCAGCCCATACCTGACGCTGATGGGTTGAATAATGTCCGGCAGGTGGTAAGTGCTTAGTGCTTGTTGACTGGCTGACTGAACCCCTTAGGAAAGAATGAGCTCCCTCCCAAAGGAGACCTTCCACTGAAAGCTGGAGGACTACTCTAATGAGGGATGGAAATTTCTTGTCCATGTTTGGGTAGAACTGGATGGGCTCTAAGGTCTACAACTCTGAAGTTCTGTTATTCTGTGAAAGTAACTTATTTCTTTGAAACTTCATCTATTTCTAGTGACTCAGCTAAGAACAAGGCCACTTGGAACCTTCCAACCTGCTTCTCAGAACACAAAATCTCCTTCCAGAGCATTTGTAGCAGCTTCTGACACATTGTCCATGCCATTCCTTCATCCTAGGAAAAAATGTCCTTCCTCTCCCTTCTACTTCTCAGTATCCTTCCTTTTCTTCTATGCCCAGCTCAAGTCTTTCCTTGCTTTCCCTGATCACCCTGACCCACACTGACCTCTCCCTCCTCTGAATTCCTTTGGTACTGAAGGATTGTATGTTATTAACATCCTGTCTTTTATTACTGGTTATCCATTCATATGCCTAGCAGCTGGGACTCTTTAGCTTTCCCAGGATCAAAGCATGCTGGGGTCTGATTCACTCAAAAGCAGAGCTCATGTGACCCCCATGTAACTAGTAACTTTTACTAGCTGCCAGAGGATACAATTAGTTTAAACAAAAAGCATTTAATAAGATAACCAAGTAAGAAAAGTTGCCAGTGGATAGAGCACTGCCCCCGGAGTTAGGAGGACCTGAGTTCAGGTCTGGCCTCAGATACATAACACTCACTAGCTGTGTGACCCTGGACAAGTCACTTAACCCCGATTGCCTTTAAAAAAAAGTTGCAATAGAGCATTTTCTCCACCAAATTTCCTCCTCCACTTAGGATACATTCTCCAAAATATAAATAAAATATAAATACTATTATTGGGGGTACATGGGAATCACAAATGAAAGAACCTACGTAGCCTGAGCACACTCCTGAAAAGGCAGTGGGATGCAGTGGGAAATGTGCTTGCTTTTCAAAGGACCTGACTTCAGCCAGTCACTTAACAGCGCTCTTCTTCAGTTTCCTCATCTGTAAAACTAGCTGTTTAGACCAGATGACTTTCTGAGGTTTTTTTTTTTTTAAGCTCTAAATCTCAGGTCAATTCAAATCAATTCAATAAACATTTCTGAAGCTCCTGCTACACTCAGGCCTCAGAAAAAGAAAGTCAGCCTTTGCCCACAAGGAGTTTACAGTCAAATCAGGGGAAGATTACACACAAAAGGAAGCTAAATGGGGGGGGGGGGGTTCGCCTCCAGGGATACTTTGCACTGAGGTGGGGGAGGGTTTTACCTTTGTGGATTTGAAACCAGGCAAAGCCTGAGATGGAAAAGGAAGAGTTACTTGGAAAGTTCTGAGCTCTCTAAAAAGGAGAAAGCTGTGGGAGGAGTTTAATATTCTGCCCTTCAGCTCTCCTATCAGAGGGGAGAAGAACCTGAGGGAGCCGAGAAGGTGCTGGGTATCAAAAATTGAGTCAATCTGCAAGGTGATGAGGTTTCGGGTAATCAGCTTATCCTAGGGAAGGCAGCAGGACCGGAGATGGAAAATAGAGAATGAAGGGAAATGGCCACTAATGCCCACTGGGGCTACCATGGCTCTGCTTTCACTGGGCTAGCTCCCTGCTGGATGTGGTGTCTGAGCTAGACTTTGCTCATTGCTGTTCTTATAATGGCTAGTGGGTAGAGTAGTCTCTGTGGGATGCTGCTCTACAGGTTTCCACATAGTCTCATATTAACTACTGAGCGTATAGTCTCTGCTGTGTACTATTCCTTAGCAGCAGCTTCAGGGCTTCATCTCTTCGGGGCCGACTACCAACGCCCTCAGCTCCAATTCGTTGGGGTGTAGTAGTTAGAAGCTGTTCCCATAAGGATAGGCTGACAGCTCTTTACTCACACCCACCAAACCAGCCAGAGTGACCCCAGTCTATAATTATCTTTTCTCTTAGTCCTCCATGTTTTAGAACAGCATTTACTAGCTTAGGGTTAGCTGTTCCAATCTTCTCTGAGCATGCAAATGAATTTAAGTTAAAATAAAAACAAACCAAGGGTGTGAGATCATTGTTCACTATCCACCTACCCTGAATTCTTTCCTTTATTATGTGTGTCTGTCAACAGAAAAATCCCATCACTTTTAGTGCTTTATTTTTGGTCATTGAAAAACCTGAATGGAACTCAAAAATTCTGTGTCCAGCAAACCCAAAAATATAAATAACTTAAGAAAGAAAAACTGGGAAAAGCTCAAAGGTGGTATTGAGGAGGGAGAGAATTAATTCCAAGTATGGGGACAGACAGTGAAAATGCCTGGATTTACAAGTGAATTCTACCAAACATTTAAAGAACAATTAATTCCAATACTATATAAACCGTTTGGGAAAATAGGTGAAGTCCTACCAAATTCCTTTTGTGACACAAATGTGGTGCTGATGCCTAAATCAGCAAGAGCCAAAACAGAGAAAGAAAATGATAGACCAATTTTCCTAATGAATATTGATGCAAAATTTTAAATAAAATGTTAGCAAAGAGATTATAGCAATTTATCACAAGGATAACACACTATGACCAGGTGAGATTTATACCAGGAATGCAGGACTGGTTCAATATTAGGAAAACTATCAGCATATTTGACCATATCAATAACAAAACTAACAGAAATTGTATGCTTTTATCTCAAAAGATGAAAAAAAACTTTTTTTGAAAACATTTATTTATTTTTAGTTTTCAACATTCACTTCCATAAGCTTTTGAGTTTTTAATTTTCTCTCCCTCCTTCCTTCCCCTCCCCTCTCCCCAAGATGGCATGCAATCTGATACAGGCTTTATGTAAACATTCATTTTAAACATATTTTCTCATTATTCGTGTTGTGAAGAAGAATTAGAACCAATGGGAAGAACTGCAAGAAAGACGAAACAAAACAACAAAAAAGAGAGAGCAAATAGTATGTTTCAATCAGCATTCAGACTCCGTGGTTCTTTCTCTGGATGTGGATAGCATTTTCCATCGTGAGTGTTTTGGAGTTGTCTTAGATCCTTGAATTGCTGAGAAGAGCCAAGTCTATGAAAGTTAGTCATCACACAGTGTGGCTATTACAGTGTACAATGTTCTCCTGGTTCTGCTCACTTCACGCAGCATCAGTTCATATAAGTTTTTTAGGTTTCAGAAAGACCTTTTGACAAAATACAGCACCCATTCTTATTTTAAAAAAAAACACTAGAGAGCATAGAAATAAATGGAGTTTTCCTTTAAATGATTAGTAGTATCTATCTAAAACCACCAGCAAGCATTATATGTAATGAGGGTAAGCTAGAAGCTTTCCCAGTAGGATCAGGGGTGAAACAAGGATGCCCCTTATCACCACTATTATTCAATATTGTACTAGAAATGTTAGCTTTAGCAATAAGAGAAGAAAAAAGAAATTGAAGGAATTAGAATAGGCAATGAGGAAACAAAACTCTCACTCATTGCAGATATGATGCTATACTTAGAAAATCCTAAAGAATCAACTTTGAAATTACTTGAAATAATTAACAACTTTAGCAAAGTTGCGGGATATAAAATAAACCCACATACATCATCAGCATTTCTGTGTATTACCAACAAAGCCCAGCAGTAAGACATGGAAAGAGAAATTCCATTTAAAATAACTGTAGACAATATAAAATATTTGGGAGTCTGCCTGCCAAGACAGACCGAGGAACTATATGAACACAATTAGAAAGCACTTCACACAAATGAAGTCAGATCTAAACAACTGGAAAAATATTAATTGCTCAAGGGCAGGTCAAGCTAATACAATCAAAATGACAATTCTACCTAAATTAATTTACTTATTCCGTGCCATACCAAACTACCAAAAATTATTTTACAGAGCTAGAAAAAATAATAACAACACTCATTTGGAAGAACAAAATGTCAAGAATATCAAGGGAATTAATGAAAAAAATGCCAAGGAAGGTGACCTACCAGATCTAAAACTGTATTATAAAGTAGCAATCATCAAATGTATTTGGTATTGGCTAAGAAATAGATCGGTATATCAGTGGAATAGGTTAGGTACACAAGACACGATAGTAAATGACTATAGTAATCTACAACCCAAAGATTCTAGCTTCTGGAATAAGAACTCACTATTTGACAAAAATTGCTTGGAGAACTGAAAAATAATATGGCAGAAACTAGGCATGGACCAACATCTCACACTGTATACCAAGATACGTCAAAATGGTTATGTGATTTAAACACAAAGGATGATACCATAAGCAAATTAGGAGAGCAAGGAATAGTTTACCTATCAGATCTATGGAGAAGGGAAGAATTTATGACCAAACAAGAGATAGAGAACATTATGAAATGTGAAATAGTTCATTTTGATTACACTAAATTATGGGGGTTTTACACAAACAAAACCAATGCAACCAAGATTAGAAGGAAAGCAGAAAGCTGGGAAACAATTTTTACAGCCAATGCTTCTGATAAAGGGCTCATTTCTAAAATATATAGAGAAGTGAGTCAAATTTATAAGAATACAAGTCATTGCCCAGTTGATAAATGATCAAAAGATATGAACAGGCAGTTTTCAGATGAAGAAATTAAAGTGATCTATAGTCATATGGAAAAAAATGCTCTAAATCACTATTGATTAGAGAAATGCAAATTGTGACAACTCTGAGGTACTACCTCACACCTATCAGATTGGCTAATATGACAAAAAAAAAAAGGAAAATGATCAATATTAGAGAAGATGTGGGAAAATTGGAACACTAATGTATTGTTGGTGGAGTTGTGAACTGATCCAACCATTGTGGAGAGCAATTTAGAACCATGCCGAAAGGGCTATAAAACTGTATACCCTTTGATTCAGCAATGCCACTACCTGGTCTGTATCCCAAAGAGATCATGAAAAAGGGAAAAGGACCCACATGTGCAAAAATATTTATAGCAGCTCTTTTTATGGTGGCAAAGAATTGGAAATTGAGGGGATGCCCATCAATTAGGGAATAGCTGAACAAGTTGTGGTATATGAATGTGATGGAATACAATTGTGCTATAAGAAATCAAGAGCAGTTGGATTTCAGAAAAACCTGGAAAGACTTACATGAACTGATGCAAAATGAAATGAGCAGAACCAGAACACTGTATACAGTAACACTAACATTGAGTGACAATCAACTGTAATACATTTAGCTCTTCTCAGCAATACAATGATCCGAGACAATTCCAAAAGACTCATGATGGAAAACGCTATCCAAATCCAGAGAGAGAATTATGGTGTTTGAATGCAGATCAAAGCATATTATTTTCACTTTTTTTTCTTGTAGTTTTTCACTTTTGTTTGATTCTTCTTTCACAACATGACTAATGTAAAGATATGTTTAATATGATTGTATGTGTATAGCCTATATCACATTGCTTGTCATCTTGGGGAGGAGAAAGGGGAGGGAGGGAGCAAAAAATTTGGAACTCAAAAATCTTATAAAGGTGAATGTTGCAAATTATCTTAACATGCAATTGGAAAAATAAAATACTATTAAGGGGGAAAAAATAAATAAATTTGGTGGTTCTGAAATAATTAAAGTGACAACTTTAAATTTAAAACTCTTCAAGACCTTCTATAATGGGCTTCCAACCTACCCATCCAGCCTCATTTCACATTATTTCTCCTGCATATAGTTTTTGTTTAAGTCAAACTAGGCTACTGTGTAGTTGCTGTCCTTGTTCTACTATCTCCTGCCTTTGTGTTTTTGTGTCCTTTTTGCTTAGATTCATCTTTCTCTATGTTGAAACATTGGTGACTTTTTCCTGAAACCTCCATTTTGAGGAAGTGCCCAGACCAGTCATGTTTCACTCTCCAGGCTTTGTCACCAGAATCTTTCCCCTGCCCCTCTTCAGCTCCCTTTCACACATATTCTCTTCCCCCATTAGAATATAAGCTCCTTGAGGGTAGGGCCTGTTTTCTTTTTCTTTTTACTTGTATTTTTAATCCCCAGAGTTTACTTAGCCCAGTTCCTGGCTTGTTGGCCAATGGCTGAAGTCCCTTCCTGGCTTTTAAGAACCAGCTCAGGAGCCATCTCCTCCATGAAGCCTTCTCAGACACTCCCTTCCCTTAATCCTCCCTCATCAAGGTTTTCATGATACTTTTCCTGGATAATCTTTGCTCCTATCCCATTCTACTTATGCTTATTTGTATATATGTTGTATCTTTACTGGGATACTCCAGTCATGGGATTCATGAGCTAGGGAGGTAGTGCCCCACTGCCACCACCAGTGTCATTGCCTTGGGGCAAAGTCCCAATTGTTGTAGTTGCCCCACCCTTATTATGGCTCTGGATCCTATGATCCATGACCTCTTTGTTTATTCTGTGGACCTGTTATGCAGACCTGTTGGCAATAGCCTACATGGATCTGACAGGTCAGTCAGCCATCATATTCACTAAGAAGGGAATCCAAGTGGGGTTTGATGCAGCCACTGAAGAGGCAACAGCTTCCTCCATCACCATGCCTGGAGGCAGCCATCCTTCCACACTTCAGCCTCAACATCACCATGCAGGAGGCCTGTCATATCATCAGATCCCTGTTGGGTGGGCAGGAGGGGGAGGACAGGGTTCAGCAGGTACTGACCAGGCTGTATGCAGCAGGAGGAGGAAGGGCTGACTCCCTAAATCCTCACCTTCCTGCCTGCTCATTCTCCAAGTGACCCAGCCCACCTCATACCTTCCCTTCTGCCCAGGCCCAAAGCTAGGTCACCAGGAAATAAGGAGCAAGCCAGTCCTACCGGCTGTCCTACTCTGGGTACTCCCTGCCCAAGGCAGGGCAGGCTCCTCTCTGCTTTCAGAGCTGAAACCTGAACTTGCCATAGGTCCAACAGCCTGACATGGACAGTCACTTAATTATACAGAGAGAGGAACACCTGGAGTCAGATGAATGAGGAAGAGTCATTGGGGATGGGGGAGAATCCCAACAGCCATGGTTGATTTCCTTCTGAGCCCCACCTGGGAAGCTGGTGAATAGCTCAGGCCTAAAAACCTGCAGATCTTGGGAGCTGCTTCTGGCTTTAACCCCATTCTGACCCAGCATCTTGGATTCCCTAATGTACGCAGCAGGGGAGGGAGGATTCTGAAGGAGGACCAGCACCATCAACTCAACCCACCTAGCCCAAGGTGGGCAATGACCACAGCAGCTACCTGGGCAATATAGCTAGGACTCTCTCCATGTAGGAGAAAAATGGGACAGCCCTGGGGGCTGAGAGCAGATTAAGATAGGCCCAGCTTGGGGTGGTACCTTGTCTCTTATGTTTGGGTAGGGATGTAGACCAGGGCCCTAAAGTGAGGAAGATGGACAGGCAGCTAGATGGTGCAGTGGATAGGGTGCTGGACCTGGAGTCATGAACACCTGAAACACTTCCTAGCTGTGTGACCCTGAGAAAGTCATTTTATCTGTTTGCCTCAGTTTCCTCACCTGTAAAATGGGGAGAATAACTGAACCTACCTCCCAGGGTTGTTGTGAGGATCAAATCAGTTAATAATTATAAAGCACTTAGCATAGTTCCTGGCACATAACAGGTCCTATAAATGTTAGCTATTATTACTATAAAAGTGTCAGCACTTAGCACAGTGCCTGGAATAGAGTAGGTGCTATATATATATATATAGCATAGATATAGATATAGATATAGATATAGATATAGATATAGATATATAGATATAGCATGTAGATATAGCATATATATATACACACACACACACATATATAGTACACACACACACACACACACACACACACACACACACTGAATGTTACAAAATTATGAATAACAAGCATGGCTATAAAGAAGAGATATGAGGAAACATTCCCAACCTTTGAGGAGGTGGAAGGTCCATGGGTGCCATACATTGAACTTTTTTTTTACTCTTTCTATGTACTAATTAATTTCCTCTCTTTTGTCTAAAAAATGCTATTTGTTTGTGGCAGGTGGGTGGCACAGTGGATAGAGCAGTGGCCTTGAAATCAGGAGGACCTCAGTTCAAATCTGGCCTCAGACCAAACACTTGACACTTACTAGCTGTGTGACCCTGGGCAAGTCACTTAACCCCAATTGCCTAAAAAATAAGAATACTATTTGTTATATGGGGGGAGGGATTTTTTTAAAAAAGACATCTTTAAAAATTGTTTTTAAAAAACTGGATGTTGTGGAATCATAAAAACCAATCTTGGCTCCAAAGAAGAACTCTGCAAAGACACTTCCCCTTATTCCTTTGCAAAGAGGTTGGGATCCAGTGGGTATGAAACATTGTATATTACATGAGAGTTTTTTCATTGTGTTGATCAGTTTTGTTGAATTATTTTCTCTTCTCTTTTTCTTTTTAAATTCTTTATTAGAGATTGTTCCCTGGAAGAGGTAAAGGGGATAGATAAAAGAGGAAATCAAGGTGCCCATAAAAAAGATAAAATTTATCAATGAGAATCTTTTTTAAAAAGTCAGAGTTCAAGAGGAAAAAAAAGGACAGGAGTTAGTGCTTAAAGTATGCTGCTGACCTCCACTCAGGATGGAGAATGAGACACATTTTTGGATCAGCCAAGGTAGGAATCTATTTTGTTGGCCTAGGTATATTTAGTATGAGGATTTTGTTTTTTCTTTTTTCTTCAATGGAGGAGGGAGTGGAAGGGAGAGAAAATAAGTGTTTGTTAATTCAAAATAATCCTTAAATTTCTAAAGAAAATTGAACCTGAGATTTAATACAGAATTTGAAGTAAAGACCCTAGCTTCTGGTGAGAGTGCTGCCACTTACCAACTGTAGGACCTTGGATAGGTCCCTGCCCTTCTCTAGGCTGTCTGCGGGAAATGGTGGTATCAGGCTAGATCTCTAAAAGCCCTTCCAGCTCAAGAACTCTGAGATCCTGGAAGAGAAGAAAGGGGCGTCCCACGGAGGAAGCCCATGCCACAGGCCAAGCAGCAAATAAATCCTAGGCTAGAAAGGGAGTGCCCCACCCCCGATACCACCCCACCCCCATTAAAGCCACAGAAGAGATTTCTCTGTAATTACCCCAGCTCCAGCTGCAAAAGAAAGTCTCTCCTCCAAGCACTCCAGGGAAGCGAGTGGGTGTATTGGTTGATTCTTCCGTACTGGGAGTTTGCAGCCAAGGCATTTGGGGAGGAGGGGGGCGGTCTGGGCTGTCTTCTGTCAACCCCTAATAGCATCCTCCCCCCCAAACCTAGCAATTCTGATTCATCCATCTAAAGACTTCTCGGGTCAGTGTGCACCTTTGCCTGGGGGAAGGGCAGGTTGTTGCTTTTCTTATTCAGTCACATCCCATTCTCCATGACCCCATTTGGAGTTTTCTTGGCAGAGATATTGGAGTGGCTGGCCATTTCCTTCTCCAACTCATTTTGCAGATGAGGAAATTGAGGCAGATAGGGTTAAGTGACTTGCCCAGGGTCACACAATTAGTGAGTGTCTGAGGCAGATTTGAACTCAGGAAGTTGCGTCTGTTTGGTGGACAGGGCGTTGAGTCTGGAGTCAGAAGACCTGAATTGGATATTCCTATGTGACCCTGCCTAAGTTATATAATTATTTTCCACCTCAGTTTCTTCAGCTACAACATGAGAATAACAACAGTACCTACCTCATAGGGTTGTTGTGAAGATCAAATGTAATAATGTATATACCACACTTCGCAAACCTTCAAGGAGCCCAAGTCATTGGGGAGAGCTCTAATTGTTAAGAAGTTTTGTCTGAGCCTATATCAGATTGCTTGCCATATTGGGGAGAGGGGAGAGGAGGGAGGGAGAAAAAAATTTGAAACTCAAAATCTTATAAAAGTGAATGTTGAAAACTATCTTTACATGTAATTGGAAAAAATAAAATACTATTAGGTGGGGGGAGGAGGGAAAGAAGTTTTTGTCTGACTTCAAGCCTAAATTGGCCTCTTTGAAATCAGGTGTTCCAGCGTCAAAGGTTGGCCTCTGTGGTTGGGTAGATGGCCTGGACTTGAAATCAGGATGATCTGAATTCAAATCCTGCCTCAGATACTTCTTAGCTGTGTGACTCTGGGCAAATCACTTAATATCTCTTGACCTTAATTTCCTTATCTGTAAAATGGGGATAATATTAGCATCTATCCCATAGAGTTTTGTGAGGCTGAAATAGGATGATGTGTAAAATGCTTTGCAAACCTTAAAGCACTCCATAAATGGTAGTTATTATTATTTCCTGACTGAAATCAGTTCTGTATCTGCTATGACACCTAGCTGCCTCCAGAATTAAAGACAATGGACAACAAATAGCTTTCCTTCCTCCTACTCAAAGCTTCCTGCCTCCTGTCCAACTGACCAAAAAGTCCTTTGGTGAATCAAAATTACTAGGTTAAAAATATATCTAGATAGGCCTAGAATTTTGAACCTAGGGTCCACAAACTTATTATAACAAACATTTACTGTGTTCCAAGCACTGTACTAAATGCTTTACAATTATTATCCCATTAAATTCTCTTCATTTTGCAGATGAGGAAACTGAGGTGGATAGAAATAAAGTGACTTGCCCAGAATCACATAGTTAGCAAGTGTCTGAGGTCAGATTTGAACTCAGGTTTTCCTGACTCCAAGTCTAATGCTCAACCCACTATGCCACCCAGGTTAATATCCAGGGATACCATTGACATTATATATATGTGTGTATGTGTATATACGTATATTATATATATATATATATATATGTATGTATATATATGTATGTATATATATATGTATGTATGTAAATATATATAGAATGCGTAATAACTGTTTACTTACTTGAATTGAATTAATACCAGGCCAAGATGGAACCCTTTGTCCAACTCCTCATAAATTAGTGTGACCTTTGCCTTCCCCTCTTTCCATCCCCACCCACTCACACCCAGCAAGTCCCTTTACAATTGACTTGTTTGCACTTTCACAAACTCAAGTAACTCTTATCTGCCACTCAATGGATTCCCACACTTTCCTTGTTGACCTCCAGAAGAAATGCTGTCACTGATGAGGTTGTCCATCCCCTCAATGACCAAAAGCATGGTTGACTTGGGTCTTCAGAATATCAGTAAATTGCTTGCTCTCCTACCCTGTCCCACGTGGAACATTGACCATTATGTTCCTTGTGTCTCATACAATGGTTAAAGACTTTCTTTCCTGTTAGAGAAACACTCAGATGGAGTTTCCTTAGAGGCAACTATGCTCTGGGTCACGGGTAGGCAACCTGCAACCTCAAGGCCACGTGTGGCCCTCTAGATCCTCAAGTGAGGCCCTTTAACTGAATCCAAACTTTAAGAACAAATCCCTCTAATAAAAGGATTTGTTCCACAAAACTTAAGACTCAGTCAAAAGGCCGCACCCAAGGACCTAGAAGGCCACAAGTGGCCTTGAGGCTGCAGGTTCTCTGCCCCTAACCCCATTCCTGGTTTAAGATTTCTCTTCTAGCTAACTTCAGGTGCCCATCTTGCCACCCATACCCCATCCCTTTTGGACTGTGAGCACCTTGAGAGCAGGGTCTGCAAACAATGACAATTATCTTTGCATCCCTGTGGCCAAACACAGGGGCATAAACACTGTAGATACTAGAGAAATGTTTGTAAATAACAAATTGGAATGAGTTACCAAGTCCCATGCTGGGATTAAGGGAGAACGAAATATCACAGAATCTCCAGCTCTGAGATTCTATGATTCTGACATTCCCTGTTCTAAGACCCCTCCTAGCTCTGACAATCTCTGATCTAAGGCCCCTCCCGGCTCTGATATTCTCTGTTCTAAAGTCCTCCCACACACATTCTCTCTTCTAAGGGCCTTCCTAGCTCTGATATTCCTTCTCCTAAGGCTCCCTCCCAGACCTGACATACCCTGTTATAAGACCTCTCCTAGCTCTGACATTCCATATTCTGACTCCTCCCAGATTTGACATCCCCTGTCCTAAGACCCCTCCCAGCCCTGACATTCTGTGTTCTATGGTCCTGTCCAGCATTCTGTGGCTATGATTGTCCTGCTAGAACCAGCATGATTATACTGGGTGTTCCAAAAGCTATTAAAGGTTAAAACTCGGACTTCCGGAACGCCATATATTATTCTCCTCCCGGCAGCCAGCTCTGTTCCTCAAGGTCTGTGTCACTTCAAGGAGATTTTTATAGGTTGTTTGTTGTTGAGAGCTTCCACACTGCCCCCAGCCCCCACTCCCTTTCTCCATAGCATGTAGGTCACCAGCCAGCCTCGGGGATCCACCAGCTGACATTCACCATCAATTGCAAACTCACCCCTGTGTCCAGTTTTCTTGAGGCAATTGGATTATGGACACTGCTGATGCCGGAGCTTCTGCAAATGGGATAGAAGTGCAGTACAAGTGCTGCTGCTGGTGAGTTACTGAACGTCAGAGCTGGGACAGACCTGGGAACATAGAAGAGCAGAACCAGGAGGCCCTCACAACAAAGAATCTCAGAATCAGTCATTAAGTGCCTACTATATGACAAGCATGAGACTAAACCTTTGGGACACAAAGAAAGACAAAGACAGCCTTACTTTCAAGGAACTCACGTCTCATGGGGCCTTTAGAACATAGATTGTCAGGGCTGGGAAGGCTCTTAAAACAGGGAATATCAGAGCTGGGAAGGCCCTTAGAACATAGAATGTCAAAGCAAGGGAGGAACCATGGAATAGAGAAGATAACTGGTCTTTAGAACACACAACACCATTTCAGAGCTAGAAGAGTCCTTAGCTAATTCTGCTCCCCTGGCCCATTTCTCATATGGGGAAACTGAGTCCCAATGAGTAACAAATCTGAGAGCCTAGACTTCATGGGTCTAGGACCTCTTCTTGCCCTGGCAAAAAGCCTTAGTTCGTGGCCAGACCCCATCCCAGTGTCCGCAGACCTCTCTATCTGTCACCTTATGCTGATCTGGGCTGGAAATGTGATTCATTGTGACTTTTCATTGCATTTCCCTATCAGGACTAGATCAGATACATTTTCTAGATCTTTGTGGAGGAACTGTATTGGGTAGCTCAGCCATACTTCTTGCCACTCTGTCCTCTTGGCTCTGTCTCCAGGGAGAGAGAAGGGAGAGTCTTTCTTTGTATCATAATGCTTAGCTCAGTGTCTCGCATACAGTAAGCCCTTAATAACTGCTTGCCAGTTAGTTGATTGCTTGGTTAATTGCTGATGTCTGTAAATAGCCCATGGAACAGCTCTTGATCTCTGCTCCTAGGCTCCTATCCCAGCTGCAGAGTAGTAGAGAGCCCTTCCTTCCTGCAACAGACAATGGCGGCAAAGTACAATGGGCAGCTGGACTGGTGTGGGGAGGGAGAGGGCAGGGCAGGTAAAATATGAGAGGTATAGAAGATTTGAAGTCTATTCTCAAGAAGCTTACTGTTTAGCTGACAAGACAAAAGTCTGTCATTTCTAACCCTCTCCCACACATTTAAACATCTGGGTATTGTAAACATCTGTATGTCTGATTGACCTTTTCACTTTCATTCATGTTCATTATTATCTCTATAACAGAGAGTGATGTATAAACAGAGAATAATGGAAGTAGGAGGTGGGATAGATAGATATAGATATAGATATATATATATATAGATAGATAGATAGATAGATAGATATAGATAGATAGATATATATATATATATGTATCTTTGCCTAGGCCTCCACTCTGACCAAGCTGTCAACCTTTTTGTGGTCTCAGCAACCCAGGGTAGCTCCTAAGGAAGAAAGTGAATGGGGCATTATCTTCTAATCAGCTAATGAAACACATTTGAACTGACTGAGGCCACCTAAAGATAGCCCCTGCCCCAGCCCATCACCGGTGGGATGAAAAGACAACACTGACGCCGACCCACATTCTGATCAAGTCTCCCAGTTACCGGTCTGGCTGCTTTTCCAAAGGCGTGATATGTCAACAAGCAAAGAAAATTGGACTTGAAAAAATTCCTTGCTTTAAGAGCAATTGCTTCATATTAAAATTTAAAAGCAAAACACTTCTATAAAGAAATGAATGTTTTGCATTAGGGCCTAAAATTTTTCTGACTCACTAGACTTTTGGCAGGACAGATTCATTAAAAAAAAACCCCAACAACTATTTGGCCCTTTCCTGTTTACTTTCTCTGTCTCTCTCTCTGTCTCTCTCTCTGTCTTTCTCTCTCTCTCTCTCTCTCTCTCTCTCTCTCTCTCTCTCTCTCTCTCTGTCTCTCCCTCTCTCTCTCTCTTCCCCCTTTCTTTCTCCCTTCTGTAACCATGCCTGGCCTCTGCCACCATCACTACCATTTTAAAAATCCCACCTCCTACTTCCATTATTCTCTGTTTATACATCACTCTCTGTTATAGAGATAATAATAAACATGAATGAAAGTGAAAAGGTCAATCAGACATAGAGATGTTTACAATACCCAGATGTTTAAATGTCACTTCAGAGCCGATCAATTGAAAGCATTTAAGTGTCTATTATGCACTAGGGCCTGGGGATACAACTATGAAGAATGAAATAGTCTCTACTCCAATGCAGTTTACATTCTAACAGGGAAATATACATGTGCGTCTCAGAATAAATATAAAGATAATCGATACAAGACAGCTAGGGTGAGTTGGGGAGGCTCAGGAATGGTTTCCTGTAGAAGGTGGTGCTTGAGCTGTATCTTGAAAGAACAGAAGAATTCTATGAGATGGAGGTGAGGAGGGTGAGCATTCCAGGCATGAGGGATGGCCAGTACAAAGGCAAAGGTGTGGAGGTGAGAAATGGAGTATTGTGTGTGAAGAACAGAGGGAAGACCAGTTTGGCATGATTGCTGTTGCATGTCCTTTGTCCTCGAAGATGACCATAACATCGGGAAGGTGATGTCATGACTTGTGAGTGAATTGGATTTAAGTGAGGCAAGGCTGTGCAAGGTCACCAGCCTCAGTTTCTCCTCCAGAGCCATCTGGGTCCAGTGGCCAGATACAGATCAGGATGACTGAAAATGGACCCCAATTTGGCTTGATAGCAAAGCATAGAAGGGAGGTTATAAACATAGGTTGGGACCAGGTTGCAAATGGCTTCGAAAGCCAAGGAGTTTATATTTGATTCAGGCAATAGTGAGTCATTGGAGTTTGTTGGGAAGGAAAGTATCGTGGTCAGATCAGCACTTAAGGAAAGTTTGTTTGGCAGCCATATGTAATGGGGGACTGGAGTGGGGAGAGACTTGAGGCAGGAGCTCAAATAGGAGGCCTATGCAAGAGGTGATAAGGACCTCAGCTAAGCTGATGCCTCTGTGAACACCAACTCTGTGAGGGGTCAGATGTGAGAGATGCTGCAGAGACAGAAAAAGAAACGATTTGGCAACTAACTAGAAATATAGGATGAAGAAGAGTAAACAAAGATCATGAACAAAGCAAAGTTCTTTTTCTTGCTTTTTTATTTGCAGCATAGCTAATGTGGATTTATGCTCTGCATGGCTTTATATGCATAATGGGTATTATATTTCTTGCCTTCTTGATGGGTTTAGGAGGGAGTAGAGGGAGGGAAAGAATTCAGAACCAGAAAATTTTTTTTCAAATTTAGAATTTTTTTAAAAGAATAAAGTCAAGATTATGATCTTCAAAAACTAGAACAAATGTTTTTTCTTTTAAAAAGTTATTTCTTTAATCTATCCTGCCCTACAGTAAAAGAAGGGGAAGAACACAAGAGAAGGGCAGAAGATAGAAGGGAGGGCAGATTAGGGGAAGGGATATTCAGAACGCATGCTGTCTTGGGGTGGGGGAGAGATGGGATGGGGAGAATATTTGGAACTCAAAATCTTGTGGAAGTGAATGTTGAAAACTAAAAATAAATTAATTAATTAAAAAATTTTTAAAAGAAAAAAGTTATTTCTTTACTAAAAATAGGAAAGTTTGGAAGAAGGCTGGGTTTGGAGGAAAGATGAGTTCTGTTTTGGGCATTTGAGATGGGTTTGACATTCCTCTAGGATGTCTAATTGGAAATGTCCAACCAGCTATTGTCAATGTAAGGATGCAGCTCAGGGGAGAGAAATGAGGTCATCAGGTGACACAGAGGATAGAGCACCAGGCCTGGAGTCAGGAAGACCTGAGTTCACATCAATCCTCAGACATTAGCTGTGTGACCCTGGGCAAGTCACTTCACCTCTGTCTGCCTCAGTTTTCTCAACTGTAAAATGGGAATAACCAGAGCACCTCCTTCCCAGGGTTGTCTTGAGCATCAAATGAAATATTTGTAAAACACTTAGCACATTACCTCACACATAGTAAATGCTTAATAAATGCTTGTTTTCTCCCTTCCTTCCCAGATAGGTAGATCTGTGAACTGCCTGAGTGAAGATAATAATTAAACCAATCAGGACTGATAAGGTCACCTAGAGCAAGAAGAGAAGAGAACCCAAGGCAGAGCCTTGGGAAACCCCACCCAAGGATGATGGAGAAGGAGGGATCAGGCAGGTAGCAGAAGAGAGAGTAGCACCCCCAAAAGTCAGGAGATACTATCCAGAGGACAAGATGGTCAATAGAATCAAAGGTTGAAGAGAGGTCAATAAAGTTGAAGACTTAGAAAAGACCATCTGATCTGTCCATGAAAATCTCTTCATTAATAACATGCAATTTAGACAAACATATAGAATGGCAGGGATGGGAAGGAGTCTGGATAACTGAGAGACTTCTTCAGTTTCCATCTGGATTATTGACCTTGTGGACCCAACTGGTATGCATGTGTGGGCAGGGGTGGGAATGAGGATCAGCTCTCTCATTCTTCAGTGTCTCCATCCTTGATCCCATAAGGTCATAGGATCATAGATTTACTCCAACTAGTTATTTTTGAGTACAATCACGACTTTGGAATGTCCTTCCCTAAGACTCCAGTGATCATTCAGTTCCTTCCACTTGAAGATGACTGAACTCAGGGAGTTGTTGGGCTGGGCAGGCCTGAGACGGGATTTATCTTTCATTGGGTGCCCAAAAGCCTAGCCAGTCACTGGAAGAGGAAACCAAGCCTCACCCACCCCCAGCAGACTACGCGTCACCAATGCCATCAAGTGTTAGGACACGAGACTGCCTGACCCTTTGCAAGCCTTTCCAAGGATCACTCCACCCATAAAAAGTGTTTGACCAACGGGCTGACATGTTTTAGCCCTCTCCATGCTTCTCTTGTGTTGGAGTCATTAGGCAAGGAGCAGCAGGACATTCTGACCTGCCAACCTGACCTCAGACTTTATTAAAATTCTTACTATGTTCACAAGATTCTTGAGGGTTTTCATTATTAAATTCTCATTTTATGAAAATATTTTGGGGGCTGATTTCTTCTAGGCCTTGGGCCTAGTGTTAAAAACCCATATGCTTTAGAGCCTAATACGTTATTCCTTGAGGCAATATTGTACAGTGGGAAGAGGGCTAGATTAAGAGTCATGTAACCTGAGTTCAAGGCTAGCCTGTATGACCATAGGCAAATCATTTAACTTCTCTGGGCTTCAGCTTCTTCATCTGTAAAATGAGATGGCTTGACAACCAAATCTCTGAGCCTATGATCTACCAAAGCCAAAGGGCCATGCTAGCCAGGGTAAAAAAGAAATGAATGAAAGAAAAAGCATTTCTATAACTCTTGCTATGTGCCAAACACTAGGCTAACACTAAGCCCCTTCTAGGGCTCCTTCCCTAGGTCCCATTTCAAAACTGAGGAAACTTCAATCCAGAGAAGTGACTTAACCAAGGTCAGATGTGTAGCAAGTGTTGGAGATGAGATCTACCCTGAGTTCTGCCAGCTCCAGAACTGGAAGGGAACTTAAACATTGTCTCGCCCAACCCCTCCCTGAGTCAGTATCCTCATTCCATTCATGTTGATTTCCCGCCAACCTACGTTCCTCCAGATTTCTCCATCATGCCCCACTCTTCATCCTGAAAGATCTCCTCAGCCCTGGAATTCACCCTCCCCTGCAGCCCTTCTCTCTGATTGGATGGGTCCACACACAACCTCCATTTGAGGTGGGTGTCCAGGCCAATCATCTCTTCCTTTCTCGCCAGGCTGGGTTCCTCTGGAGTTCTCCATCATTCCTTCTCTCTCTTCTCTCTCCACCCACCCACCTCATATGCCTCTTAACTACACACACACACACACACACACACACACACACACACACACACACACACACACTGCTTGACAACCAGAGCTGTTTTTCCTTTTTTTTTTTTTTTGCTTATCAAATGTTTATTGACCAACTCTTCTACAATATCCTCAGCGAGGAGTCAGCCAGCTTTTATTTGAAAACCTATAGTAAAAGGAACGTACTACTTCCCAAGGCAACTCCTTCCACTTTTGGACAGCTTTGCTCATTAGAAAGTTTTTACTGACATCAAAGCGTGCTCTCCCCCTGCCCCAAATGTATTTTTTTATATCTTCAACCCAACATCAAGCCTGGATTTTCCTCTTTATATATAGTTGTTTGCATATCCCTCCCCCTCCTCACTCCCCCCCCCATAGACTGTGAACTCGTTGAGGACAGGAACTAGCTTTTGCCTTTCTTTGTATCCCTAGCACTTAGCATAGTGCCTGGTACATTGGTGTTTTTCAGTCATGTCAGACTTTCCCTGTCCCCATTTGGGGTTTTCTTGGCAAAGATGCTGGATTGGTTTGCCATTTCCTTCTCCAGCTCATTTTACAGATGAGGAAACTGAGGCAAATGGGGTTAAGTGACTTGCCCAGGGTCACACAGCTAGGAAGTGTCTGAAGCCAGATTTGAACTCGGGGAGATGAGTCTTCCCTAACTCCAGGCCTGGCACTCTATCCATTTTACCACCTAGCTGCTGGACCTGGTACATGTTGTTGTTCATCACTTAATCCTGTTTGCCTCAGTTTCTTCATCTGTAAAAAGAGCTGGAGTGGTAGGTACTTAATAAATGACTGGCTAACTTTATACTTCCATCCATTGTTCTGACCTCTAGGGTCAGATTGACATGACAACCTTTAAAAACCTTAAAGACAGCTATCATGCCTTACCTCATTAAGTTTTCTCCTTTCCCCACTAAACATTCTCTGTCCCTTCAACTAGCTGTCACAAGGTTTTCTGACAGGGGAGTCCTGGGGTGGAGAGGGGGAGGGGAGAGGGAGTTATGCAAGACACACTTTTAAATTTAATTTACATTATTAACATTTTCTTCATCACTTTCTTCAGTCTAAACCATTAACCAAGCCCTGATTTATAACACTCGAAGAGATTTCCAGGTGAGAATGTTCACACTGAAAATTTAACAATCAGCTCCTGAGAGCTGGTGGGCTGGCTCCAGCATCTCCCTGTTTCCTGTACTCTCAGCATATTAGTCACCCTCTTCTGGATGTTTTTCAGCTTGGCTGGTAAGGTCCCTCCTAAAATTTAGTGCCCAGAACCGAAGGCAACATTCCAGAGGTGGCGTGGCCTCCTTTCTCTGGATTCTCCATCTCTCTTAATGCAGCTGCCAACTACATCAGCCAAAAAGGTAGCCACATCCCTCCACTGATTCTCACTGATCCTACTCTGCCCTAAAATCCCAAGGCTTTGTCACGAAAACTGTGGCCCAATCCAGGCTACCCATATCTTGTACTTGCGAGGATGATTTTTTGAACCCAAACGTAGAACTTTACATTTATCTCTATTTCAAAGTCATTATCCATTTCCTCCCATCATCTTAGACTGTTGAAGTTGGCTTGGATCCCGATTGACCCATATGCAGTGGCTAAAGTTCTGGGTCTAGAGTCAGGAAAACCCAAGTTTAGATCCAAACCCAGACACTTGTGAGCTTTGTCACTTCACATCTATTTGCCTTAATTTCCCCATCTATAAAATGGGGATAATAACAACACCTATTTCCCAAGGTTGTTGTGAAGATCATATTTGTAAAAAGCACTTAGAACAGTGCCTGGCACATGGTAGGTAGTTAATAAATGCTTGTTTCTTTCCTCCCTTCTTCCTTTCCTTCTCTCTTTCCATCCCTCTTTCTTTCTTTCTTTCCTTTTCTCCTTTCTTCTTTCTTCCCTTAGTCCCTCCTTCCCCTCCCTAAAAAACTGATATTTTTTTCAACTCTTCAAAGTAGTTTCCACAGCCTATTAAGAAGGAACAAAACAAGCATTTATTAAGCACCTACAATGCACCAGTAACTTTATAATTACTGTCTCATGTGATCCTCACAACAACCCTAGGAGGTAGGTGCTATTATTATAGTGGGAAAGGACAAATGACTCATCAGGGGTCACACAGCTAATAAATGTCTTCCTGACTCTAGGTTCTATCCAATTGCCTCATATTAATCATCATAATAACCCTGTGGATGAATTAAATAGAGAAAATAAAAAGAAGTAGCATATGAGAAGGCACTAGACAGGCATAATAGCTAACAGCCCATTTTACAGATGAGGGCCATGTTGGATGAGGACTCTCCAAGGACACACAACTAAATAATATCAGAGCCAGGACTCTCCTGGAGCCCAGCCTTGGGCTCTTAGAATTCCAAAAGGGCAGAGCTGGAGGAGACCCTAAAGACAGAGACAGAAGAAAGAGAATAAGTCTTAGAGTCAAACCCTGCCTCCCACTCAAGTCATAGCCTCAATTTCACTCTGCTCACCTGTAAAATGGGCGTCACAATGGCATCTACTTTACAAGATTTTTGTTGGGATTTGATGAGAGGATATGCAGAAATTCTTCCGCAAACCTCAAAGCATTATATAAATGTAAGCTATTATTAGCTAGTCATAGAATAATGGGATTGAAAGTGGGAAGGGACCTTAGAGATCATCTATAGATAATAATTTACAGTGGCAGAAATTCAGATACAGAAAGTGAAACTGACTTGCCATAGAGGCTACATGGGCCCCAGAATCCCTGCTCGACCTGATTCATCAGCCCATTTCCCCCTTCTCAATGATGATGGGCCCATCTATTTCAATGAGGTTAGCACCCCAGTGTACCCCAGGGATTCCCAGGTACGGCCAACTGCCCTGCTACTGCCCCTTTAGGCCCTCCAGGCCTTGCCATCTGCCCTGTGACTGAGCCCTTCTATGTGTGCTGTCTCTTTCTATTAGATGGCAAACTCCTTGACAGTAAGAATTTTGTTCTTTTCTCTTTGTACCCTCAGCTTGACACATAACAAATAAAGTAATGATTAATAAATTAAATTAATAATGCTTACTAAATGCTTTTTAAAATTCATTCATCCATCTAAGGTTTGCACCCAGGTTCTCTTTTTCTTTTTTTTTTAAGCTAGGTAATGGGGTTAAGTGACTTGCCCAGGGTCACACAGCTAGTAAGTGTTATGTGTCTGAGGCTGGATTTGAATTCAGGTCCTCCTGAATCCAGGGCTGTTGCTCTATTCACTGCACCACCTAGCTGCCCCACACCCAGGTCCTCTTACACCAAATCTATCAATCTTTTCTATACTTGGAGAAGCAATGGTAAGCGTACTGGAGTTGGAGTCTCAAGATCTGGGTTTGAATGTTGATTGATGTCTGCTAGTTATGGGCTTTTAAATCTCTCTTCATCTCAGTTTCCTCATTTGGAAAGTAAGAATTTGAACTGGAAAAAATCTTAGATAGTATCTAGTCATAGGACCATAAATATGAGCTAAAAGATACTTTAAAGATTAACTAGCCCTGGGGCAGCTAGGTGGCGCAGTGGATAGAGCTCTGGCCTTGAAGTCAGGAGGACATGAGTTCAAATCCAGTCTCAGACACATGACACTTACTAGCTGTGTGACCCTGGGCAAGTCACTTAACCCCAATTGCCTCACCAAAAAAAAAAAAGCGAAAAAAAACCCCAAAGATTAACTTGTCCAACTCCTCATTTACAGATGAGGAAATTGAGGCATGAGGATTAAGTGATTTGTGCAAGGTCACACTGCTAAGTATCAGAGCCAAAATTTGAACTCTGGTCCTCTGACTCCAAATCCAGCATTTTCTCCATTTTACTATGCTGCATCTAACTCTCTCATTTTACAATTTAGGAAACTGAGGCCCAGAGAGGTAAATAACTTTTCCAAGATCACACAGCTTTGTAAAAATTGTGATAATAGCATCTGTACCATCTCTCTCATAGGATTGTTGGAAGGAAAGCACTCTATAAATCTTAAAGGAATTCATAAATGGGAATTCTCATTATTGGTACTACATTATAAGTCCAAGCCTCTTGTTTTACAGAGGAAGAGGCAAGTGATCTACCCAAGATCACACAGTTAGCTAGTAACAGGACCAAGACTAGATTTCAGCTCTCATGCCTTGTGAGTCAGCATGGTATAAATAGATTGAACACTAGACTTGGAATCAGAAAGACCTGAGTTTTGCCTCTGACACGAGGTGGTCAAATCCATGATCCTATCATGATAAACTGCTCCTGAATAGCCATGAATTTATATATACATATGTGTACGCATGCAATACACCTATTGCATATATATGTGCATTTGAATGCATGTACAAATATGCACATGTGCACAATACATATATACACACATTTAACACATTATACATATACACACTGCGTGTGTAGTCTGCATTGTGTGCATGTATGTGTGTAGGTATGCATGTGTATATGCGCTGTACGTATAATACATGCACATATGTGTATATTGCACACATATAGGCATATATTCATGTGTACCTATATTGCATTGTGTGAGCATATATGCATGCATATGCACATGTGTGTGAACACATGTGTATAATATATAATATACTCATGTGCATTCCTATCTCATGCTATGTACATGTTTAGGCATACGTACGTCTATTTATATATACACACGTGTATACACGTGTGCTTATACACGTGCACATATAGCTTGCATGTATATAATTTATGCGCTATGCATAATTTGTAATATTATTTCTTATTTATTGCTATTTGGTAGCAAAGCATGGGACCCAGATGCTTATGAAGAATCTAAACTTGGTATCATACCAAGAGTGATGGAGAAGCATTGAGTAGGTGTGTGCAGGCTGTACAAGGCCGCCACCACCATCCCACGATCTAGTTTTTCTTTGGATTGACACTCAGTGCCACAGGATGTATCTGGCTCCAAATTATTAAATTCCAAAGTTGGCCATAAAAGCTTGAAGCTATTAAAAAAGCTGTAGATGAACTGGTAATCTTTCTTGCTGCAAGTTAGATATTACTCCTACCCTAAAGCTATAGTTCAGCTATTTGAGTGAGATGACTAACTTAATGTATCTTAATATTTTTTAATGTTTTATATAAAAAAAAGGAAAGGAACCTAAAACACAATGAACTGGATCTCAGACATGTCTACAACTGTAGGTACTATTTTTATGCCAGCATATTCTCATATCTAATAAAGATATTTATGGTAGGGGAAAAAAAGCTGTGGATGCCAAGAAGAAACTCCTTATCCCTTAATGCCAACATCTAGTACTGTTGTCTGGATGCTTTCCTATTTCAGACAAAAACTCCTATTCTCTCCTCCAGTACTGGATAGCTTTCTTCACCCTGAGATACATGCCTTTGAGCTACAATACACCATAACCCCAAAACCACCCTTTATTCCTTCACCCCAGACTCCTCTGACCTCTCCACCTGTGTGGGAGATTCTAAGGCTTGAATCATGGGGCTTGACTAGGAAATGCTAGTTTTGATTAGTGGTCTCTTCCCTTACCTTTTTAATTGTGGATTTCTTATAATTCTAGTAAAGAATAAGGCATTATGCATTGTGGCATTGTGAAAGAATAGGAATAAAGAATGTCAATGGGGAATTGTATGATAGAAAAAGGTGGGCTGGTCAGGTGGCAACAGTGAGGAATGGGCAACCCAGATTCTCTGCTGGTGCCCTTGAAATGTTGAGAAAGACCAAACTTATGGGAGAGCAGGACCAAGAGTCATACAAGAAGAGCAGGCATGGATAGGTTCCAATCTGCAATGTTGAAGGAAACTTCCAGACTGATGAAACCACAGATCGAATGGAGCTGAGTAAATCTGCATACTAAATATGATTTATATGCTGGCCTCAGTGACTATCTTATTCAGGTTTTTAAAGAATGGTTTTATTTTGTTTTTCTCAATTCCATGTAAAAACAATTTTAACATTCATTTTTTATCATTTTTGAGTTCTAGATTCCCTCCCTTCTCCCTCCTCCCTCCTTGAGAAATCAAACACTTTGACATAAATTCTTATTCAGTTTTAATACCTATCCTTCTACCCTACTTTAGAAATCACATAAAGTAGTGAGTAGAGCACCAGCCCTGAGGTCAAAAGGACTGAGTTCATCTGGCCTCAGGCACTTACTAGCTGTGTTACCCTGGGCAAGGGAAAGAAAGAAAAAAGAAAGGAAAGAAAGAAAGAAAGAGAGAGAGAGAGAGAGAGAGAGAGAGAGAGAGAGAGAGAGAGAGAGAGAGAGAGAGAGAGAGAGAGAGAAAGGGAGGAAGGGAGGAAGGGAGGAAGGGAGGAAGGGAGGAAGGGAGGAAGGGAGGAAGGAAGGAAGGAAGGAAGGAAGGAAGGAAGGAAGGAAGGAAGGAAGGAAGGAAGGAAGGAAGGAAGGAAGGAAGGAAGGAAGGAAGGAAGGAAGGAAGGAAGGAAGGAAGGAAGGAAGGAAGGAAGGAAGGAAAGAAAAGTAGCCCCAAATCCCACCCCTGGGTTCAAATCTCATGTCTGACACTTGGTAACTATGTGACCCTGGGAAAGCTAAGTAACTTTTGTGTGTTTCAAGAGATATATTGAGATTTAGAAAGTAAATCAACGACAGGTTACGGTCTACATTGGTAAAAGAAAATTCCACACTAGGAATTCTCTACATAAATGAAATCATAGCTCACTCTTGTGATTTATACCCAGAAGCAAGAAATTAATCAACAAACGTTTATAAAGTGACTATTCTGTACTGAGTACTGTGCTAGGTACTGAGGATATAAAGACAAAATTAAAACAGGCCTTACCCTCAAAGAGTTTCTCTTCTATGGCAGAAAACAACATGTACAGTTATAAATTTTGTATGCAAAATATATTCAAAATAGAAACAATTGACTGGGAGGCAGAGTCATAGCATCTCATGAAAATAGAATGTAAGCCCTCTGAGGGCAGGCACTATTTAAATTGTACCTTTGATTTCCAAGCTTAGCACAGAGCCTGACATTACTAAGCTATATACATAATACATGCTCATTGGTCAATTGATTAACTGATTAAAAGAGGCTCGGATGGAATACCCACCCCCAGGAAAGCTTTTGAAGTACTGGAGAAAACGATAATATAATTATCTAGTTTCAATCCATCAGATCCTTATTAAGCACCTAACTGTATCCCAGGTCCTATGCAGGATGTACAAAGCCCAAAAGAAGAGTTCCTACCCTACAGGAACTTACTGTCATTGACAGAATACTGTATCAACTGCCCAGTAACAATGTTCGCAGTTGCTGCTCTCGCCAAGAGATAGTCTTTTCCTGGAGTCTGTCTAGAACTCAAAACAGAGCTCCCCAAGTTTGTTTGTCCTGGCCTTGGCTGGTCATCCTGACACTCTGAAAGGTGTTTTTGTCCTTGAAGTAGGAGCCAGATTTGCGCGTAGCCTGTTACATGCACACACACACACACACACACACACACTCACACACATACAGTGTCGATGGATGGATGGATGGGTGGATGGATGGATGGATGGATGGATGGATGGATGGATGGATGGACGGACGGACGGACGGACGGATGGATGGATGGATGGATGGATGGATGGATGGATGGATGGTATGTTGGGCAAGAACACAGAACTGTCACTTCCCATGAGAATTAATGAAGGAACAAATGAGTAAAATGCATTTATTAAGCATTTACTAGATGCAAAGCCAGTGAGTGTGTGAGCAAGTAAGGCATAATAAGTGTGTAAGAATTGTTCATGGGACAGCTAAGTGGCGCAGTGGGTAGAACTCTAGCCTTGGGGTCAGGAGGACCTAAGTTCAAATCTGGACACAGACACTTGATACTTACTAGCTGTGTGACCCTGAGCAAGTCACTTAACCCTGATTGCCTAAGGGGGAAAAAAAAGAGTTGCTCAGAAGAATGGAAATCTTTCCATTTTACTTCAAAGAGCTGAGAATATAATTTTCTGATGGTCTAATCTCTTGTGGAAAGGAATGAAGGGAACAAGCATTTATTAAGCACCTGCTATATACCTGGCACTGTGCTAAGTGCTTTACTTTTTATATTATTACCTCATTTGATCACAACAATGCTGGAGGATAAAACCCCATTTTACAGTTGAAGAAACTAAGGCAGACAGTGGATTTGATCCCAGATTTTCTTGCTTCCAAGTCCAGTGATCTAATCACTGACTGAGTCACTTAGTTGCCTAGGGTTGGGGACTCTTGAGAAGGAAAGAACCAGTTCAGGGTCAGGAAGCTGATCTCCTTTGGAAGGCTAGGAATTCAGCAGGGCTTTTGGGAGTGGACTCCCAGGGTGGTCATTCACTTTGTCACTAGGCTTTGATTGATTCTTTTTTATTATACAAATTCAGCTTGGGATCTGTGCTGAGAGCAAAGAAAAGTAGCAAAGAGAACTTTCTTCTAACCCAGAAACAATGGCTTTCTGCTCAGAGTCAGTGGGATGTGATGCGCCTTCTATATACCCATGAAAAAGAAAGTCAGACAAATAATTGCACATTCAAGCTTACAAAGAATCATTCCGGGGGCACACATGCTCTGGCCCCTTACTGAAGGATATATGCCATACATCAAGGTGCTAGAGCACATGCCCAACTCTATGGGAAATGCTCCAGGGGCAGCTAGGTGGTGCAGCAAATAGAGTTCTGGCCTTGGAGTCAGGAGGACCTGAGTTCAAATCCGGCCTCAGACACTTGACACTTACTAGCTGCATGGCCCTGGGCAAATCATCAAAAAAAAAAAAAAAGGGAAATGCTCCAGTCAATCTATCAATAAACATTTATTAAGCACCTACTATGCATCAAACACTGCTGAAACACTGGAAATACAAAAAGACAATCCCTGCCCTCAAGGGGCTTACAATCTAATAGGGGAGACAATAAGTACAAATAAGCTATAGACAGGGATAAATAGGATATAGTCAAGAGAGGAAAGGCACTGCCATTATGTGGAGTTGAGAAAGGCTTCCTGTAAAAGGTGGGATTTGGATTTGGATTTAAAGGAAGCCAGGGAAGCCAGGAGGTGGAGATAAGGAAGAAGAGCATTCCAGACATGGGGACAGCTGGAGAAAAAGTCCAAAGCTGAGAGATGAAGGGTTTTGTTCACGAAACAGCCAGGCCAGAGTCACTGGATTGAAGAGTAAATGTAAGGAGTAAGGTGTAAGAAGCTTGGCAAGGTGGGAAGTAGGGCTTTGAATACCAGAGTATTTTGTGTTTGATTCTGGAGGTCTTAAGGAGTAAGGGGAGTTCATTGAATGTGTGTGTGTGTGTGTGTGTGTGTGTGTGTGTGTGTGTTGGGGGGTGGGTAGGTGATATAATTGTTTCTGAGCTAATCACTTTAGTGGCTGAATGGAGAATGGATTGGAGCAGGAAGAGACTTGAGGCAGGCAGCCTCACCAGAACTATTGCAATAATCCAGGTGTGAGGCAATGAGGGCCTGCACTAGGGTGGCTGGCAAGAGAGTCAGAGGAGAGGAAGGGGTGTATTCAGGAGACATCGTGAAGGTGAAATCAACAGGCCTTGCCAACATATTGGATATGGACAGTGATGAGAGATGGTGAAGAATTGAGGATGACTTCTAGGTTGTGAGCCTAAAAAACCAAGAGGACAGTGTTACCCCTTGACAGTAATAGTGAAGTTAAGAGGGAGGAAGTATTTAAGGAGAAACCTACTCCTCCATCCCTGACCCTACACACACATTAGGTAATTTCGGCCTCATAACAAGCCTATGAGATGGTTTCTACATATATTATTACCCTTACTTTACAGATGAGGAAATTGAAGCTCAGTAAGGTAAAATGACTTGCCCATGGTCACTCAGCCCGTATCAGAAATAGAACTTGAATCAGGTTCTTCTCGACTCTGACTCTAGTGCTCTGGCTACTCGAGCAAGCCGTGAATCCATCAGGGAAGACAAGCATTTGTTAAGCCTCTTCTAGGTGCCAAGCACTGTGGTATAAAGAAAGTCACCTCCCATTTCCCTTTCCTGGCATTCCTTTTCACTTTTTTTTCCCTAGATGATCATCGTCTGGGCACCACTCTGGGGATATTGATAAGCTAGAGTGTGACCGGGACAATGGAGGGCTTTGAGTTCATATCATATGAGGATTGCTCAAAGGAACTAGGAAACGTTCATCCCGAAGAAGAGAAGATTCGGGGAGACACAATCAACATCCTATTTAAAGTGTCATCATGTGGAAGAGTGATTAGACTTTTCTGTTTGGCCTCAGAGGGCAGAATGAGAAACAATGAGTAGAAGTTTGAAAGAGACAAATTGAAGTTTAAGTATCCAGGATTTCCCCAGAAGGAGAGCTGTTTAAAAGTAGAATGGATTGTCTCTGAGAGGTGGTGGTTTCTCTCTCCTTGGAGGTCTTCAGGTAGCAGTTAGATGACCACTTGTTGAGTACGTTATAGTGCGGATTCTTTTTGTATGGATTGGATTTGGTGACTGCTGAAGACTCTTCTGCCTCTCAAAATCTGTTGTTCCTCCAGCTCACAAAATGTGGATGTCCCCTCAAGTTTCTCTCCTGGACACTCTTCTCTCTCTAAACTTCTCCTGTAATGATCTCATCAGCTCTCATGAGTTCAGTCATCGTGTCTTTATGGATGACATTCCCGACTTTATAACCAACCTTAATCTCTCTCCTCAGTTCCTATTTTACATCCTCTGTTGCCTTCTGGACATCCCTACCAGTATGTCCCAAAGACATCTGAAACTCAACAGATGTAAAACAAAAGTCATTCTTTCCCACCTCCCCAAGCTCACTCCTCTTCCAAACTGCTCTGTTTCTGTTGAGGGCCCCATCATCTTTTCAGTTAACCACATTCATTATCTGAAGTCATCACTGAACCTTCAGTCCTACTTCCGATCAGTGACCAAGACAGCTCACCTCCCATCTGCATAGCTCTGATTCTTAGGAAAGCTGCCTCTCTTCAGTTTCCAAATGTTGCTTCCAACTTTTGGGGTCAAATAAAACAAATCTAATCATCCCTTCACATGACGGTCCTTGAGATACTTGAAGACAGCTGTTACAGACGTGGAAACACACTCCTATCTCAAAAATTCTCCAAATTCTGGGCACACTGGCTTCTCATTGAGCGGTATTTTATTCACGATAAAGACCTTTCTGCACTGCTTAGAAATGCCAAGTCAGGTAACTGATATGAGATAAAGCTTGGCCTGGGCATCACAGCACATTCCAACTACTGGGATTACTCCATGGGGAGTTGCACCTGAAGCCAAGCGTCATACTCTCCAGATGCCCCCAGGCAGGGCTTACTCACCTTAGCCAAGCCTAGAACCCACCGCACAGGTACCCAACACAGAATCAGCACCAAAGATTTGGCCTTGGAGCCACTCTGGCTATACTCGGGCATTGAAGTGCTGGGGAGAGGGGAGCGCGGGGGAAAGGCCCATACCCACAGGCTTTTCCTTTCTGCACACACTCATCTACTTCCCCAACACATGTAATGAACCACACCATTGTCTCTCACTTCATTATGGCTCTTGCTCTCCCCTCTTTCTCTCTCTTCATCCCTACTTTCTCTCCGTAATCTCTCTTCTTCTCCATCTGTCTGCCTCTCTCTGCCTCTTTTTCTCCACTTCTGCGTCTCTCTGGCTCCATCTCTCTGCCTGTCTCTCTAATATCTCATGAACCAATGACCATGTAGAACACCCTCTGCTGCTTTAGGGTTTAGGAGGCAATCAACAATACCGAATAGATGTTCAGCCATTGTGCTAACGATGTGCATTTGTTCTGACTCTACTTCCTCAGCTGTTAAATGGGGGTAATAATACCCATAGTACCTATCTCACAGGGCTGTTGAGAGACGAGCCATGATAGTCTCATCATAGGATCATAAATTTAGAGCTGGAAAGGACCTCAGAGGTCATCTCTTCCAACTCCTTCATTTTATAGATGAAGGAACTGAAGCCGAGGGAGGTCACGCAAATAGTGTCAGAAGCAAGATTTGAACCCAGGTCCTCTGATTTAAGGGCCAGGGGTCTTTTATGAGTTAAACTAGTTAGCCCCAGAGGCCCCCTCACAACTCTGAGATTCTGTGATTAGCTGACTGGCCATCTGTCCATAAAATTACTCTCTTGTTATAAAAAAAGATATATAGATATATATATGCGCACACATACACACACACACACACACACACACACACACACACACACACTCGCATATATTGACTTTAACCAGGTAGTATCCAAATGGTCCACCCTAGTTCCATGACCCCATTCAAATTTCTTTTCTTTGTGTCTGACATGAACTTGTTACTGTTGTCACTGCCTCCAGTTACATAGCTGTTAGACATACAGCTTTCATTTTGTTCTCTGTATCACTTCACATGTCTTCCAACAGTTACTTGAATTCCCCACTATGGACTCTGGTGCAGTAGTAATTATGCTTTGTATCCGTCAACCATTCCCCAAATGCTGGGAACCCAGTTTGTTTCTGGTTTTATTGTTGTTTTCACAATTATAAGAAGGGCTGCCAAGAGGCATGGTAGCATGGTGGGATTTGAGGCCAAAAGACCTGGATTCAGATCCCAGATCCCTCACTTATTCTCTGTGTGACCTTGCACAAGTCATTTAATTTCTCTAGGCCTCAGTCACTTCATCTGTAAAATGATAGCGTCAGACTGGATGACCCTAAGATCCTTTCCAGCTGTTTCTATGATGGTTCTTTTATTCCCTTTTCTATAATTTCCTTAGAGCTCTCATTTTATCCAGTCCATGCTACTAATGTAATTATTATAGTATTATAAGATATAGAAATATAGCTTTTCTTCATAAAAAAAAAGCCCAAGTACTTTATAAATGCAGTCAATTATTTGGCAAGACAGCAAAAGGAAAGGGAGAGGCGTCATGAATCTGGAATCAAAGGACCTGGGTTCAAAGCCCAGCTGCACAAAAGAGAACAGAAAGAGGGCCAGATAGAGTCACAGAAAAGTAGGATGTTTGAAAGTGACATGTGGATTTATTATATATTGTTAAAGGAAATCAAGCTTATGTAATAGAGATTCACAGTTTCACATTTGATCCTCTTTTTCTAGGCTATTGTGTATATGAAAATGTCTGGTTTATTTTGTGTCTGTTAAGTTCAAAATTAAAAAAAAATATATGTTTATAAAAATCCTGAGTCATTCTTTAGTAGACAAATGGTCAAAGGATATAAACAAGCAATTTTAAATTATTTATTTTTCCCCAATTGCATGTAAAACAATTTTTGAGATGTTTTTTAAAATTTTGAATTCTAAATTCTCTCCCTCTCTTCCCTTCCCCTTCATTGAGAAAGTAAGCAATTGTATGTAGCATATATATGTGCAGTCATGCAAAATATATTTCCATATTAGACATGTCGTGGAAGAAAACACAGTAAAAAAAACCCCTAGAAAAATAAAGGTTTTTTTAAGTATATTTTGATCTGCATTCAGACTCCATCAGTTCTTTCTCTGCAGATGGATAGTTCTTCAGAATTATTTTGGATCACTGTATTGCTGAGAATAGCTAAGTCATCCACAGCTGATCATCTTACAATATTGCTGTTACTGTGTACAATGTTCTCCTGGTTCTACTCATGTCCCTTTGAATCAGTCCATGCAAATCTTTCCAGGTTTTTCTGAGACCATCCTGATCATCATTTCTTATAGCACAGTAGTATTCCAGCACAATCCTATACCACAACTTGTTCAGCCATTCCTCAGTTGACGGGTATCCCCTCAATTTCCAACTCTTTGCCACCACTAAAAGAGCTGCTCTAAATATTTTTATATGTACAGGTCCTTTTCTTTTTTGTTTTTGTTTTTTACTTTCTTTGGGATACAGACTAATAGCAGTATTGCTGGGTCAAAGGGTATGCAAGGTTTTATAGCCCTTTGGACATATGAACAAGCAATTTCAAAAGGAAACAACCAAGCTATCAACAAACATTTTTAAATACTCTAAATTACTAATAGTTAGAGAAATACAAATTAAAGTAACCGTGATGTTCCATCTCATACCTACCAGACTGGAAAAGATGGCAAAAGAGAAAAATGACGAATGTTGGTGGCACTATGGGAAAACGGGTATATAGTCCAATGCTGGTAGAGATATGAATTGGTCTAGCCTCTCTGGAAAGCAATTTGGAACTGTGCCCAGAAAGTTACTAAACCCTTTTATTCAGTTTAACCATTACTAGACCTATATCCCAAAGAAATCAAAGAAGGAGGAAAAGGATAAATATGTATGAAAATATTTATAGCAGCTGTTTTCATGGTAGTCAAAATTTGGAAACTAATGATGGGTCATCCTTTGGGGAATGGCAAAACAAATTGTGACATATAATGAAGACAAGGAATATTATTGATGATCAATGATGACATTGATGATTATAAACTGATGCAGAGAAAAGTGAGCAGAAGCAGGAGGACAGTTTATAAGATGATTACTTCATAAAGAGGTACAGCTTTGAAAAACTTCAGAACTTTGATCAATACAATACTAAACCACAAGTCCAATAGGGTGAATATAAAATGCACCACTCATCTCATTATAAAAGAGGCAATGAACCTAAAATACGTAAAAAGATATACATTTTTAAACATGGTTAATGTGGGAATTTATTTTGCCAGACTCTGTTCATATATATTAAGGAATTTATTTTTAAATTGGCACAATTAGGGGAGGATAGTGGGAGGGTCAGATTAATTTTCTAAAACTTATTACTTGAAAAATAAAAATGATAAACTATAAAAATTGAATTAAAAAACCCCAGTGGTACCACTCTCTGTGTGAATTCAAGTATATCACTTCATTTCTCTAGGCCTCAGTTTCCTCATCTGCAAGATGAATGTATTGAAGGTCCCTTTTATTTCTAAAATTCTGTTTTATAACTTTCTATATTCTCAGGTCTCTCCGAGCTCCAGCATTCTAAAGTCTCTTCCACATTCATATCTATGATCTCATGACAAATGAAAAATACCATAAGTGGCTGAAAGAAGAATGTAAAACTTAGAATCAGAACCCTGCCCAGAAACCTGAAACAAAAAGTCACAGTTATTAAATCATCTATAAATAAAATGTAACATTATTTAAAAAAAACCTAAATACTATTTTAAGGTTTTATTTTTCTCAATGTTCTAAAGCAAAATAGGATGTCATGTAATAAGTATCAAACTAGCCATTAGGAAGGAGATAGGGGTTTATGATTTGTCTCTGTCATTTATTAGCATTTTGACCTTGGCAGGTCTCTTAATATCTTGGGTCCTTATCTATATCATCTTCCTAATGCTGTCCTGGGCATTGACCTTCTCCAATCCATCCTTCTCTCAACTATGAGAAAGATCTTCCAATGACAGATCCAAGGAGTATGTTGGTAAATGTTTAACAACTAGTTCTCGGGGGGAAGGGGCAGAAGTATATACATGGAATTTTAAGTTAAATTTGTGTTATTAACATTTTCTCTATCACTTTCTTAAATCTAGACAATCAAGAAAATAATAAATCAAGCCTTGATCTTGTGATTTCCAAGGATTTAAGTTGAAAATTTAACTCACACTGAAAATTTAAACACCTGCCCTCATGAGCCGTATGAGCTGACTCTAGCATATCTCTGTACAGGTATGACTATTGTTCAAGCATCTTCTGTGGCTCCCTTTTGCTTCTAGGATAAAAGCACAAAATCAGCAGGCTGGCACTGGAAAACTTTCCCCAGTCTGGTTCCAACCTACCTGTGTTTTTGGTTTTGTTTTTTTTCATCATTTTTATTTTATTTTATTACTACCATACCCTCTCTCTCCCTGCCATTTTTCCTAATTGGAAAAAGAAAGGAAAAAAAGGGTGAAAAACCTATATAATGAATATGCATAATTAAGCAAAATCAAATCCCAATTGAATTTTGGCCATCTCTGGAAACCTCTCTCCTATTCTGCTTCTTCAGTCCATCACCGAAAGGCACTTCAAAGTTGTTCTAATCCAACTCTCCCTCATTTGACAGAGGAGGAAACTGAGGAACAGGGAGGCAGAATGTTGCCCAAGGTCACATAATTCATAAGGTTCAGAGGCAGGATTTGAATTTAGGTTCTTCTACTCCAGAATAGGTGTTCTTCCATTTTTTTCAAATGTGACATCTTCTAGTCAATGTAAGAACTCTCAAGGCAGGGCTTGGGTAGTTTCTTAGGCCTTTTTCACCATGCTCCTGAAGGCAGGCTTGGGACTGCTACAGCTCAAAGACTCTTCAACTCCTCCATTGTCCAAGAGGCCTTTCCCAGTATTCCTCCCCTCACACAGCTGCAAATACCACCCCTCTCAGCCTTGAAATGCTTATTGACTGATTCACTAGGCATCCCTCCTGCATGGAGGGGAATCTGGTGCCCCGCCACCAATAGGATATATGCTTCGAATATGCTGTTTCTTCCAGCAGTGGGGAGGGGTTGGCACCCCACCAGCCACACTCTCACTCTCCTCATGTCCAAGGACCACACCTGCAGGTTAACTGGCCAAGGACACCATCTCTGCTCAGGCTGTGTGGCACCAAGCCTGCAGCCTCCTCCATACTGCAAGTTAACCAAATGAGCTAACTAGCTGTGACAGAGACACTTCAACTCTGGGAGAAGGAGGAAGCAGTGGGACACTGACACTCAGCCTCTGGCAATGGTTCTGTGATATATAATGGTATCTAATGAATCCGGAGGAGACAGCTGCTCAGTCCTGGCTCAAGAAGGCAGCTCCACTGAAGCAAATCCGAGGACTTATGACCACCATTACATAATATCAGCCCCCCCTCCCGTGTCTGCTGGTTTGTACAAAGAGCAGAGTGGCAGCTAAGCCATAGAGCAGGTACAGTGTGAGATTTGGAGTTAAAAGGACCAGAGTTTGAATCTTCCCGCAGACACTTACAAGTTGTATGATCCTGGCAAATCGCTTCACCTCTGTTTGCCTCAGTTTCCTCATCTGTAAAATGGGGATAATGATATCACCTGCCTTGAGGAATTGTGATGAGCATCAAATGTGATAACACACGTAAAGTGCTTGCAAACCTAACATACTAGCTATTATTGGTGAGGTAGAGAAGGGGAGATTTCAACACACAGGGAAAGGAGCTAATTCCAAGGAAAGATTAGTCCTGAGGCCTGCTTCACACACACACACACATACACACACACACACCCCTTCCCTTCCTCTCACCCCAGCCGTGTAGTTTGCTCCAACAAACTCCCTTAGGTATTAATGCCTCTTCCCAGGAGACTGAACAGGAGCCATCCTGTAGACAGATGGAAGGATTTGCAGAAAGCATTTCAGAGACTCCATCAATCCTGATCCTAGACACGTGAGATGAGGAGGTGGTTGGAGTATCAATGTATCTCAAACTGTTACAGGGCAAATCCTCAAGAAAAGCTGCAGGCAGTAGAATAATATCCAAAGCCCAGCCAGTGGCCCACTTACTTCAAATATTCTTTCTTGCAACAACAGCATCAAAGATCAGTAATAGCTAATATAATAATAAGTGATAATAATAACTAATCACATTTATAAAACATATCAAGGATTGCAGAGTACCCTATCTGTGTTATTCTCATTCAGTGCTCACAAAAATCCTGAGATATGTATTCCTAGTGGCATCCCAACAACAACCTTACAAGGTAGGTGTTGTGGGTATTACTGTCCCCATTTTGTGGATGGGAAAACTGAGGCTCAGTAAGGTTAAATGTTTTACCCATGCTCACATATGTACTAAGTTTCAAAGGCAGGATTTGAACTCAGGGCTTGCTGACTCCATATCCAGTGTTTTATCCACTAAGCCTCACTTTCTCCTCAAAAGCAATTCTCTATGGGTCCTACATCCATTTATTCACTTACCAAGTATTCATTATGCATCTTCTATTTGTCTGAGGCTGTACTAGATGCTTGGGATACAAATATTCTTTGCCACCAGAGATCTTACCTTCTAATGGGTAGAATTAGATGCACATAGACAAATAACTATGAAAATACATACAAAAATAAATACAAAGTAATTTTTCACCAGGGAAAAAACTAACCACACGGAGGATCAGGAATGGGCATGCTGGGTTATAGCACTTGAGCTGAGCCTTAAACTTCAAATAAATTCCCACTCCTACCCCCATGTCCCCAGTAAACTGTAGTAGTCCATTCAAGATTGAACTAGTCCTTTCACCCAGAGATGCCATGTTGGGCCTATGCCCCAAACATGTTAAAGACAGAAAGGCCTCATATACATCAAAATCTCCACAGGAGCACTTTTTTTTGTCAGTAATCGAGAACTAGAAGCTAAGTGGGCACCATTGACTGGGGAATGGGTAAGCAAATTGTGGCCCATGAATGTAAAGGGCTATTACAGTGACATAAAAATGAAAAAGAATTCAGAGAAGTATGAGAAGGCTTGGATGAAATGATTCAGCATATTGTAAGTGGAATCAGGAAAACAATAGATACAATGGCAATACTGTTGTAAGTAGAAAAAATGACAGTAGAAAGGATCAATCATATGCTCCTTAATGATATTGATAAAGCTTGACCCTGAAGAAAGGAAGAAAATGCAACTACCTCCCTTCTTTGCAGAGGTGGATGACTATGAATAAGGAACCTACATATGTCATCTGATTCAATCGATGTGTGAACTGATTCTGCTAAACTGTCTTTTTTTTCTTCTTTTTTTGATTGTTTTTGGTTATACTGCACATAATGGCATATAACAAGTGTTTAATAAATGCTTTTCATTCATTCACAGAAGGAATAGGGAATTGATCAGCCAATCTTTAACAATCATTTGTTCAAACAATGTGGCCAGCCCATCAGAGTCGTGTTCTCTGAAGCAATGCTGGCCACATTGTTGGAATGCCAAAACCTACGCTTGCCTAAAAGACTGTTTTATGGAGAACTCACACAGGGCAAGCATTTACAAGGTAGTCAGAAAAAGTGATACAAGGACACTCTCAAGGTGTCTCTTAAGAACTTTGGGATTGATTGTCTGACATGGGAGACATTGGCACAAGGCAACTTAGCATGGCGTGTCCTCATCAGACAAGGTCCTGTGCTCTATGAGCAAAGCAGAACCGAAGCAGCTCAAAAGAAAGGCTAGATGTGCAAATTTAGAACACCCCAACTGTTGACACGGACTATCTGTGCCCTGCCTGTGGTAGAGCCATCTGAGCTCCTATTGGGCTGATCAGCCACAGTTGGACACTGAAACTTGACTCTAGAATAGGGATGTCATTTTGGTCCTCCAGGAGAATGAAGGATGATAATGAAGGATGTTAAGTATCTCTTATACCTACAGCACCAGGCAAGTGCTCAGGTACTGGAGACACAAAGACAAAAGAAACAGTCCCTACTCAGTCCCTACTCTCTTCTGTGAGGAGTGCTGGGCCTGGAGTGTGAACTCAGACCCTTAATGTAAAAATGAGGATAGTGATAGCACCTACCTCCCAGGATTGTTATGAGAATCAAATGCAAAGAAAAAAGCACTTTGCTAAGCTAAGTATGTAGCATCCATATAACATGCTTACAAATACTATCACATTTGATCCTGACAACAACCTTGAAGGGTGTGTGCTATTATTATTTCCATTTCATAGGTGAGGAAACTGAGGCAGACAGTGACTTGCCCCAGGTCATACAGTTAGCAAATGTCTGAGGTAGGATTTGAACTCTAGGTCCAGAAATGAGAGTATATAAACACAAGAAATGTCAATTAGGTTTTTTTTTAATTAAAGATTGAATCAAATATTTCTCTTTTCCTGGTCAGGGTTGGTTCTGGCATAAAAATGTAAAACAATGAGCGTCTCTCTCCTCTGCCCCTACAGACCCCCAGCCAACAGCATCCCCAGGAAGCTTTGTTCTCGGCAGCTTCTTTGGCTCTCTCACCATGAGGTAGTGTCTGTCTTGAACTCCTCAGCCAGTTAATCAACTTCTCCAAGTGCAAAAGGAGCACAGAATCTTTTTTCTGCAGGTAAATTACACAACTAGACCGGCTTCAAAGCTTCAAAATGTGCCAAGCCTTTGTGGTGACCTTGGCAGGCTTGGGAGGATCGTGTTAATACTCCTTGTAATTTGGTAGATCGCACCCAGTTCTCCATCCAACAAAAATTATGGGCTTCTTGCTATGTATAGTGCTAAATTCATGGCATTCAGACATGAGCTGTCTTGCAAGAACAAGCCAGCTGTGCACAGCTGTGCACATTGGAAACGTTTGGGGGAAGGCCCATACAACCTCCATTGAAAAACAATAACATGTCTTGAAACCCTGCATGGAAAAATGGCTGGCTGTGGGGCTGTTAAATTGTTCTCTTGTAACAGAGAAAGACCATGAGGCAGTGGAGAAAAAGGCAAATGATTCTTTTTTGGTGTCAACTGGTGATGAGGCTGGGCCTGGCTGCAACCCCTTAACCTCCAAGCTTTAAAGATAAAGTGAAACATGTACACAGATTATATTGTACAAATATAAACACTCTGCAGTTTCCAGGTCAGAACGCTAATGCACCACCGTATTTATTTGGTTTTTGGTTTTTGTTTTGTTTTGTTTTTCAGAAAATGAACCTTCATTGCCCTGTCTTTTTTACTTTCTGCAAATAAAAGTCTTCCTCCTTCCCTGCTTCTCCCTCCTCCCCCATCCCCCTAGCCCAGGCTGATCCCAGGCTGTGTCTGAGAACAGTGGGGAATTTTAGGAGGATGAACAGTGAAGGAGCAAGAGAATTTGACTTTTCTTCCCATTGAATGAGGTGAATTCAGTAACCCTTTATTTATTTGGTCAGTTCTCTTAACTGACATCAAGAGGTGCAAGAGATACTTGAGACTCTTCTCAGAGCTCTCCCTCACTCCTGGAAGTAATGAGGTGTCTCTGCCCCACGGACAGTTCACAGGGGTGGGCTACCAAGAGGAGAAAAGGTGGGTTAGGATGGGGGAAAAGAAAGAAAGATTGAGAGGGAAAGGAGGAAGAGAAACAGATACAAAGGAAAAAAGAAAGGAGAGTCTGAGGGGAAAGGAAGCAGAGAGAGAGAGAAGGAGAAGAAGAGGAGGAGGGGAGAGAAAAGGAGAGGAGAGGAGAGGAGAAACTCACTAAAAGATGGAGTAGATCGGGAAAAGAAGTGGGAAGGAGAGGGAGCAAAAAGTAGGGAATAGAGAAGGAGGGGAAAGAGAGGGAGGAAAAAGGAGAGAGCAAACGAGTGTAATAAAGGGAAAGACGTGTAAGGAAAAGAATGAAGAAAAAGAAAATGGGAGGAGGGGACAGAGAGAGTGAGAGACATAAAGAGGAAGAGACAGAAACAGACGAAGAGACAGAATGAAACTGAGGCAGAGGCAGACAGCAGGCTAAGCGACTTTAGTCGCCCACGTGCCCCTGGCTCTGGACAGAAAGCCCTGCCCGTCGCTCCCAGCGCCCTCTCCTCGGACCCTGGCGCGCCTCGCTTTCTCCTGGACAAAATGGGGGCATTTAAAGCATTTGCTTTTCTTCTGTACCAGCCCAAAGTCCAAGCCCCAGAAAAGAGGAGAAACTCCCAGCAGGGCTGCGGGGCTGGAGAGGGGCAGGCCGAAGCCCCGAGAGAAATACTCCACCCCATGCCCCTTTAATCCGGACTCCGGCCAAATGCGCTGCGCTTGGGGCTCCGAAGCATGCACGAGTGTGCAGCGGAACCTCTGGACTGTGGGGAGGGAACACCTGGCTGGACTGCAGCATCAGCAGCAGTCTAGCATGCTCCCGTGCGCCCCGGGCTGAAAGTGCCCGTGAGAGTCGGGGAGAGGAGCCCTAGAGCCGGTCCAGCCAACTCCAGCTCCACCATCCCTCCCACGTTCCTCTCTGGTCCGCGCGGCTTTTCGAAATCGCTCCCTAACCGGGGCGCTATTTGTTTCCTGGTTCGCGGAAGGACCCGGCGCGGAGCACGGAGCGACGCGTCAGACTCCCCCCGCCCACTCCTGCCTCGCGCGCCGAGTCCCCGCCCCCTTCTCCTTTGGCCCTAGCGCCCATAAAGAGGTCCCGGCCGGACTGCCGCGCTGCTCTCGCGTATCCGTACGCCGCCCGAGGCTGGCTGAGGAATCGGCGGCCATTTTGTCCCTCTCGTGGCTCCTGCGGGAGAGAAGGAGGAAGAGGGAGCCCGGGGGGGGGGAGGGAGGGGACGGGAAGGGAGCCGGCCGCCGACTCCTCCACTGCTGTCTCCACCACAGCTACCCCCGGCGCCGCCGCCGCCGCTTCTCTGTGCTCTGGAGCGTGGGGAAGGGGCGGACGGGGCCGTGAGTCCGGGGGCTGGGGGGCAGGCGGCGGCGCCGCCGCTGCTGCTGCTGCTGCTGCTGCTGCTGGGGCCGAGCCGGGCCGGGCGGAGCCGAGCCGGGTCGGGCCGGGCCGGGGGGTGGGGGGAGGGCCGGTGAGGAGGCGCCGCCGCCGCGGCCGGGGCCGGGGCCGGGGCCGGGGCGCAGGAGGAGGCGATGGCGGATATCGACAAGCTCAACATCGACAGTATCATTCAACGGTTGCTGGAAGGTGAGCTGCCGGCGGGGGTCTTGGGGCCGGGGGCGAGTGTGGACGAGGGTGAACGCGCGCCCGCCGCTGCCCCGGGGGGCTCCAGGCCACCCCGGGCCGCGTGGCCTTGCAGGCTGAGATGGAGGGAGGGGAGCCAAGAGTGAGAGCTCCCGCCCCCCGTAACCCTGAGCGCCCTCAGCCCTCGCTACCGAGGGGCCCCTCATTCATTGCCCCCGCCGGTGATCCAGGGGATGCACGGACACGTCCTTGATGCTCAGCCCCAGTCCTTGCTTTCGCTCCCCCGGCCCCTTGCTCCGAATTAGAAACCGAGCTGTGGAGTAACTCCTTCTCCCCCCTCCCGCACCCCCACCACCGCACACTCTCCCTTGGCCGCCCCAAAGCCTGGCCGGTCTCTGCAGACTTTTCTTTGAGCTTGGCAGGGCTCGTCCAAACCCGCAGGACGGCGTGTTCCGTCCCTTTCTGCTGGGGAGAGCATCGGGTTTCTCATAGTGGCCTCCACAAAAGCCGTTTTGTGGGGTGCTTGGTTCACTGGGTTTCTAGGTTTGCGGGCTTTTGTCCAGACTACCTACCCTCTTTCCCTCCCTCCCCCCGAAGACCTTAGTCCTGGAGAATCTTCTTTCTAAAGTTTATAGCTCAAGAGCCCTGGACTTAAATGACTTCACCTTCTCTCCCCACTCCCCGATTTAAAAAAAAAAATACAATTCTGTTAAGTAAGTAGGCACTTATTTCACTTTCTGGCATAAGACCTGAACCAAGGAGGGAGAAAGATTCCATTTGTTTAAGGGGGGGAAAGGAGATTCTCCGGCCCCCCTCCCCCCAGTAATTGAGGGCTAAAATGCACCAGTTTTGGCTGACTGAAGGATTTTTAGGTAACGTGATTGATTGGAGATCGATGTAAGGGAAAGCTGCGGATCGTTTCAGTAAAGCAGTCTGAGATTCAGGGCGGATGAAATCAGGCTAACATTTTATCCAGACTTTCGAAGAGCTCTTGGCACTAAGTAACTAAGCTTAGCTAAGTTTCCTCTAGAGTGCTTATCTGCTGTCCTGTTAAAAGATACTTTGTAACGTGAATGATACTGGGGCTGAGAGGAGAAAGTAAGCATGAACTATGTGGCATGAAAATTCCCATCTCTTTTGGGACAAATGACTTACATGTAAATAACCAAAATGAAATTTTGTTTTCCTTCTAGTAGCTTTCTTTTTAAACAGCAACCAAAAAACCCACCTAAGTGAATGTGTCTGTGTGCCCTGAAGTGTTCTTGACATATTGCTACTGTTAGGTGGGAGCTCTTTGTCTTGATGTTTGTTACGGATATTTTACAAGATAAGATTTTCCCATTTTTATGAGTGTTTAGTGTAGTTCTTTGCTTATGTGAAATTGCAGTTTTCCCTTAACCAGAAACTGATGAAAGCAAACTGCATTCTGTGATGAGCAAAGAATCTGTTTAAATAATTTGGCAGTGAAAATTATCTGAAGTTGAAATTGAATAAATGAAAGAAATTGAAAAGACAGAAGAATTCATCCTTTTTCCTGTTCATTTCTTAGGTGGCGGGTTGCTCTTCAAAAAGAAACTTCACAGTATTTACTTTGCCGATTAAAAGGTCTTAATGTGATACTTTCATGAGTTATAGCCATAAAAATTAGAGTCATAGTTAACCTATGAATCTATTAAATTATGATTCCTTTGCCTTTACTTAATGTTTCATTTATTCATACAGTTTTTTTATTGCCATTGGAAGCCACGTTTTACATTTCCTTGCTTGTCATTTAGAAAATTTGTCATTGCAAAGCTTGTCCCGTCACATTTAGCAGGAGTTGGTCATTTAAATAAATGTAATAAACTAGTATTTCCTTAATGCTTAGGTACTAAGGAAGGGGCGGGCACACTGAATATTTAAATAACCCGTAGCATATGCTTGAAATTGGTAAACAAATCATTGCTTAAGCACAATAGGCTTAGCATTTAGGCAGTGGCTCACTACCCAGGTAGGAAGACTCAATGATGAAGTTTAGTAAGTTTTTGTGGCGGTTTCTTTTTAAAACCCTTTTTAGCCATTTAGATATGTCTGGAAATTCAAAGAAAATGCTTGCTCAGCAAGTACTAGAGTTTTCCTTCAATTTTCCTTGAGGCAGACCTTTTACATAGTCAAAATGGACCGGCCTTTAAATTGTTTAGAATGTTGTGTGCTTGTAATATGTGGCTCAGCAAAACCAATAGACACTCGAGAAACCAACGCAAAATGGATGACTTCCTTAGGTTGGATAGAGGGTCGGTTCTTTGCAAAAGAGTTTTATTTTAGATTTTACTCATTTATGTGAATTTTGCCAGTTTGAGTGCAGGGGTACTAAGCTTTTTCATACTATTTTTTTCCCATCTCAGGAATGGTATTTTATTCAGAAGAGAAGTTGCTATGTACAGATAGTATTTTGTAAACACTTAACAGTGAAATAACTTAATATTACTAGCATTCCATTATTTAAGCTATTGTAAGATGAAAAATAAGCTTGTTAATTATCTCAGTAAAAGCATGGAGATGTTTGCATATTTAAGAGGTACACTCAGCTCGTTAAAGTATAAGATGTGCACATTAAGGAGCTCAGAACCTTTGCTCATGTTTCCTCCTAATAGTAGTTGCCACATTTTCCTGGAAACTTAGAATAGACTGTTTATTTCTCTTTACTAGTGGAGGCAACTTTTCTCTTTCCTTTAGAGTAGTTCTTTCCCAAAGTCATGTAAATAAGTCTGTGGGCAGGGCTCCACTCAGATTAGAATTGCCTGACTTGTTTTGACATCATAGATGCAGCCTTTCTATAAAAAGTATATCTATAATAACCTCCTTCTATTTAATCCTTTGAAAGCTTCCTCCTGAATAAGTACATTGGCTATATTAATAACATTAACTTACATTGAAGCAATCAGTTCTGAGGTGGAAATTCTAAAATTAAATAAATTTCAGTTTTTAGAGCATCAAATACAAATTAGCACTCTTAAAAGTAGAAATACTTGTTCCTAGTGAACCTTTTATTGTTTGGCATTCCAGGAAAAGGAAAAATGTTTACAATGTATTTAGTACAAGTAAGTTTAACATGTGGGTTAAATTCAACTTGTTAAGCACCTGCAGAATAGGCTGCACAGTGAATTGAGTGCTGGGCCTGGAGTCAGGAGGACCTGAGTTCAAATCTGGCCTCAGACTTGTATTACTTGGATGACCCTGGGCAAGTCCCTGTTTGCCTTAGTTTCCTTATCTGTAAAGTGAGCTGAAGGAAAAAATGGCAAAAACACTCCAGTTTCTTTGCCAAGAAATCCCCTAAAGGGGTCATTAAGAGTCTGACACAACTAATTGACTAAAAAACAAGCAGTCTGTAAGAAATTGTGACTGGGAAACTAAGATAAAAATTCATACAGTCCCTGCCCTCAGGTTGCTTAACAGCTAGCTTGTTAGGGAGCATGGTGCACATATAGATGTTTGTCCTGGGCAGAGAATGTTAAATGCAAAGGAGTGTCCCCAAGTGCTGTCCTTGGCTGTGAGTTAGATGGAGTCTTGTTTTTGAAGGTGGGAGAAATGTCCTGGTGGTCAGTAAACCCAGCAATGAAGAATCAGGTCAGAGAGAGATGACTAGATGGTACAAACTGCAGAGGAAGTGTATTGAATGTTGGTAGCAAATCAAATGTCTGAAAAGCAAAAGACATTTTCTAGTGATTCTCAATGACTGGAATAGAACTGGAGGTTGGGATTTAGCTTCAAGGCTCTAAATAGACATTTCATGTGGTTGGCATCTCTCTGGTGAATACAAAGGGCCAGTGGTTCTTTCTGGAGAGAAGACTCTTAGTGAGGAGGCATTAAAATTTTTGCATTTCTTTTCTTGGATGTAAAATATGGTTTATATTAAGTGCAATAACAATTCATGCAGGTGTTCCTTTCCATCTCTCAAAATAACTCCTAGCACACTGATTTTTTTTTCTGCAGCTTTGTTTAACTGATGTCCTCTGATTATGCCCTTGCTAAGACATTGGAAATTGTACACCAGAATCAGATAATCTGCTGTTTTGAGGCAGGGTTAGAGAAGAGTTTAATTGTTGGTCTGTGGTTAAAGAGAATTTCTCTCCCTCTAGAACTCTCATTGCCTATATCAAGCAGGAGGCAATGATGAAACTGAGATCATGTGTTTGATTTTGCTGCTCTTGAGAGGAAGCACTGTGTACAAGAGTAATAACATAGCTATTCGTTTTCCTACAGAATTGTGAACACAGGAGGTGTGTGTGTGAGTGTGCGTGCGCGCTTGCCTGTCAACAACAGTGAAGGTCTGGGAAAATGTTTATATTTTTTAAATGGTATGTGCTTGTGACAAAAATTTCAGTTAACAGTATTATATGATTAATTTGACCCAGGGAAGAATCATTGCAGTAATGTTTAAATGTCACTTGTAATTATGACTTTGGGCATCTCTTGAAGACAATTGAAGAATCCGGTGTGGCTTACTTGAAAGGTTGAGGGGAGAGGAACAAACTTGGAAGCTTCAAGAAGAATAAGTTTTGTAAAAGGTTAAATTTATCTAATAGTTTTGGCATTCTAGAAAGAAGACCAAATCTACTGCTTCAGGATATTCCTTGTGAATTTAAATTAGCTTAAGGTAAGGTAGGGCTCCAAATTAGTACATATTGATAGTTCTATTGGTGGGTATCCAAGTTGCTTGCTACCCTACTCCCCAGGGTTTATGTGACTTTTCATTCCCAGAACAAAGGATCACAAATGGTTAGCGGTTCCCTTTGCCCTCTCTTTTGTTCTTGAGACTTCTCTTATCTCAGGGCTTCAGAGAACGGAAAAGCAGTTAAAGAAAAAAGGTAGAGGTCCCAAATTGAGTATTTCCTGTAAAGGGCTATTTTGTGTGTTTGCTAAGGAAACATAGACTGAATACTTTGTATTTCGTTGTTAAAGTGTGTTGCTTACAACAACCTTGTAAGGTAGATATTGGAGATGATCCACACTGTTCAGATTAAGAAGCTGGCAGAGCAGTTAAGAGACTTGCCCAGGGCCTCACAGCTATTAAGTTCCAGCACTAAAATCGAGGAGGGGGGAGTCAGACACTGATTCATAGAATCACAGATGTAGACGTCGTCTAGTTCAACGGGGGGGGGGGGGGGGGGGGGGGCAGGAGGAGAAAGAGAAATACACTGAGGGCTATCCAGAGGTGTCACCCAGAGGAATTTGAACCCAGGGCCACTGATAGCAAGTTCATTTTTCTTTCCACGGCACCGTGTTTCTGCTTCTCATTCCTCTGGAATTCTTTTTTGGCTTTAATATTTCAAATTTTATTTCTAAGTGTGTTAAAGTGTGATAGTTGTGTCTGCTCGGCTGCCGTTGTTGTTGTTGTTTACTGCCGTTGAATTTAATATAATTGGGTGTATTTAAAGATTACTGTGTGATTATTTTAAATTAATAAAATCTATGCCACACAAAACTTTCTAACTAAATATTTCCATGTGGCCACAGGTCCTAAAAATTGCATCATAATCTTTCTACCTTCTTTGTATTGTTTTTGTATTTATGGAGTAGTAGAAGTTTTTCTATAGCAGTTCAAAGTTTTCCTGATTGTTCACTTTTGTGCTCACTATAATAACTCTTCAGTAGTTTTCATTCCTCTTTTTGTTGTAATATAGCCACCTCCAAAATTCATCCTGTAAAATCCTTCCTTACATGAGTAGCTTATTTGTTTCATCATTGTGCCCTCGATAAAATCTCAGGTGTTTAAATGTTGTCATCTGCACAGTTAAATAAACTATCCAATAACATTTCATTTCCTCACATGCACAGTTACAGAGAATTAAGAGGGGGTCTGCTAGACAGGAAATTATTTGAATATCTCCCTCAAAGTTCCTGTAGCACCTATGTAGACTGCTCATTTAGTACTTATTTAAGTCGGTTGGTTGAGTACACACTGAGAATTATTGTACAGGGCTTGGTGGTGAGGTGACAAGGTATTTTTAATTATCCAAGTGACCCTACATCAGCATCAACAGATGAGGGCTGTTACTGTGGCGGGCCTGGGCTTGCTGCTGTGATCTCACAGCATTTCTGGACCCTCTGTAGTCCTTCAGAGAAGTGAGAGTGTCCTTCCAGGCACCTACAGTGGTGCTTTCAGCTTCACTGCTCATCCGGTGAAAAAGACTGGGTGCCCACATCGAGGTGTGCCTAATCAGAGACAAGATTGATGTCTTGTAAAGTCATTCTGAAATCATATCTTCTCTTCCTCACCTCCCTCCAAAAAAAGTTTCAAAAATACTTTGAATAATTGGAATAATAAGCTAATAATATTAAGCTATTACTAATATAATGCTTACTATATGCCAGGTGCCTTACCATCATTATTCCATTTGATTCTCATAAGAACCTTGGAAGAAAGGTGCTATAATGATCATTATTATTATTATTATTCCCATTTTAAAGATGGGGAAACTGAGGCAAACAGGTTAAATGACTTGCCCAGGATCATATAGCTAGTAAGTGTCTGAGGCTGAATTTGAACTCTGGTCTTCCTGACTCCAGGCCCAGAGCCCTATCCACTGCCACCCAGCTGCCGACAGAGTATAACCTCCCAAAGTAATGTGCATTTGAAATCTATGACAGTAACTTTTGGATGGTCCCTGCCGTCTCTAGAGGCTCTCATTCTGTGATGTCCATGCGATATGCATGTCGCTTTTCAAATTAGCCTCTCTTTTATGTGTGGTGCTACATAACATAGACGTGGTTCCACCTGGTTTATTTGCCAGAGTCCCATGTTATGAATTCTCCAGTTAGGTCGCTCATCAGGAGGTGGTGCGAGTTTTTTGGTGTCCTTGATCTTAGTGATTCGCTGTCAGCCAGATGATGCTTGACAGCCTTTTATTGCCGACCTCTAAAGTCCTTACAAACTAGTAAAGGCCTAATGCTTTCAAGTCAGTATAACTGAGTGCTTTTTTTCTTTATCAGCAAGTCAAGTTTTTATGGTGGAAATAGAAGTTTTTGGTTTTCTTCTTTTATGTTCAAAATGTTTCTTGTTTTATTCCTGTGAAATATCTAGATAAATGGAGCAGAGGAATACATTTAACTTCATCCTTTGGATTCAGCTGACAGTGAAATAATTTGACTTTGCTGTTAGGTAGAATTACTATTTAAAAGCTGCAACAAAGTGGTAAATTTTGAGTGTTTTCACCTCTGGGCTCCGGTGTTTTGGGGTTATTTTATTTGTTTGCCACCACCCCTTGTCAAATCAAATAATATTTTGTGAGATTTTTTTCCCTCAGATTCAGTTTCATATTACTGATCTTCATATTTGAGTAGTACTTAAATTTCCTTTGTCATTTCTTGTAGATAATAAAAATATATGGCGTTTCCTTCTGTGAATTCTCTCATTTAGTTTGATCATACTTTTTTGTACCGGTTTTAGTTTCATTCTTTAGTTTTCTGCATTAGATGAAGGCAGTACACATTTATGCTAAGGGTCTTGTAGAGTGAGTGATAGAAGAAGGTTTGTTTTTGCTTATTTCTGGCCTAATTAGAAGTGTAATGTTTATCTGCAGAAATCAATTTAAAAAGCAAGTATTTTAAGATATTAGCCCACACTGCCATTCAGTTAGCGCAGCTGTCACATCTCTGCTCGATGTTCCTCACGTGAAGGTTGCCCTCAGTTCAGAAGTTAAATGTGTAACAGAAATTCTTAAATTGCTGCATTTAGTGGCAGTAAAACAAGCTTGTAGTCCAAAAGCACTTATATGTAGTTTCTCTGTTGTGAAGATTTTAAAGAAATCTCCAAGGGTGTCGGGGAATGGGGAGGATGTTTTTGGTTTGTTTGTTTTTCTTTTTTGAGGTTGACTTGCCAAGACCTGATTGGAACTTTTTGTTATCTGTCTTCTCAGGCCATAGTTTGGAGGAGACAGACAGTATTTGCACTTAGAAGAAAACTTCTACTAATCTCTATTCGTTGTGCTGTTCCTGTGTCCTCCTAAATACAACTCCTACCATCTATAAACTTCCTAAAGGTGGGCAGAGTTTTAGTCCCACAGCACTAAATACAGTGACTTGAACAGAGGCAAATACTGTCAAATAGTATAAAATTAGCGTTCGTGTTGGGTACCTTTTGAGACCTGGAAACTGAAACCCACAAAATAAATAACATCGTTTCTCTCTAGAGACAAAGATTATAATAATGGACTCAATTCAATGGGAAAGTATAGTTCAATGACAACCATATAAACCCAGTATAGTGAGCTCTGTCTTTCTTCTGACATTGTCATCGGTCACCATGAAATAGGCCCTCATCACCTCATACCTGAAGTATTGCAGTAGCTTTGCTGATTGGTCTCCCTGCCTCAGTCTCCCCACTCTAATCCATCTTTCCCTTGAGTTTCAAATTAATCACGTCAGACCCCTACTCATTGTCTCCAATTTATCCTTTGTCTCTAGTTTATTTGTACACGGTCGTTTGCGTGTTATCTCCCCCATTAGATTGTAAGCTCCCTGAGAACCAGGACCGTCTTACCTTTCTTTGAATCCTGAGGGCTTAGAGAACAGTACCTGACACATAGTCGGTATTTAATAAATGCTTACTGATTGACTGTCAAGCACGGGGAATGCTAGCAGCAGTTCCTAGTGTGGTACAAATAGCAAATCTATATAAAATGTCTCTTGTAGTTAAGAGTCCTTACCAGGAATCCTAAAAATACAAAACACAATTTTTTTTTACTTTTCATTAATTTATTTTGATTTATCAACAATCACTTCCATAAGCTTTTGAGTTTTAAATTTTTCTCCACCTCCCTCCCCAAGACAGCACACAGTCTGATATAAGCTATACAAATACATTGCTATTAAACATAATTTCACAGTAGTGATGTTGTAAGGAAGAATTAGAACCAATAGGAGGAACCACCAGAAAGAGGAAACAAAACACAGCAGAAGGGGAAAAAATAGCAAATGGTATGCTTCCATCTGCATTCAAACTCCATAGTTCTTTCTCTGCATGTGGATAGCATTTTCCATCATGAAGCCTTTGGAGATGTCATAGATCCTTGTATTGCTGAGAAGGGTTAAGTCTTATCAATATTAGTCATTGCACAATGTGGCTGTTACTGTGTGCAGCGTTCTCCTGGTTCTGCTCACTTCACTCAGCATCAGACCGTACAAGTCTTTCCAGGTTTTTCTGAAGTCTGCCTTCTTATAGCACAATAGAATTCCATTACATTCATATACCACAACTTGTTCAGCCATTCCCCCATGAATGGGCATCCTCTCAATTTCCAATTCTTTGCCGCCACAAAAAGGGCTGCTATAAATATTTTTATACATGTGAGTTCTTTTCCCATTTGTATGATCTCTTTGGGATACAGCCCTAGAAGTGTTATTGCTGGGTCAAAGGGTCACAATTATTTCTGAAGGGAGACTAGTAATGGACTATTGAGCTGGAAGTCAGTGAGAATTTAGCCTCTAGCAGAAGGAAAGAAAAGGCTGCTGGTCTCTTCTGGCTGCCAGAGAGTAAGGCCAACAGAGAGACTTCCAGCTCTTAAGACTGGTCCCTAAGAGACGTCACCTAAGTACTTCTCCAGCCTCTCAGGGCAAGTCAAGAGCTCTTCCACCTTCCATGCTGTGCCAGCTCTGAAAGTTAATGTCAGTTTGGAATTGAAGGAGTCCTGTTTCCACTAATCTAGAAAGAAGCTACTTCAGTCCAGCTCACATGACTCTTTGGGGACCCTGGCTTTGAATCTAGAGGGTTCTGCCCCCTTTGAAATAGGAAGCCATGCCCTCAATCGCAAAATCCCTGGGCACCTCTCCTCTGTTGCCTGGAGCTAAGTGAGAGAGGACTGGCATTCTGCATCATCTCCAGAAGTTCATTCCAAACTGCATGAGGGAAACATTGCCAAGAATGACTGGGGAGGTGACTTTATTGCATGCCTTCCTCTGAACTCTTAGCTGGGACATTTTGGTAACAAGGAAGTTTTCAAAAGGCACGGTGGTGGTCAGGTATTTTGAATCCAATCACAAAGAAAACAGGAGTAAATGAATATTACTGAGTTTTCTAGTCCTTTCTGTTTTCTGAGTCTTAGATCAAATTTTTTTTTCCTTATTGGTCACTGTGTATTTGCAGGTAAAGTGGTTTTAGCACTGTTGTGGTCAACAAAAATCTTAAAGTATGACTTGAAGAAAGATTCTGAATTATTTCCCCTTATATTTTTTACTTAAACATTAATTGTTCAAGGGAAAGTCTGAAACCAGGCAGGTCATAGCTGCCTGCCAATCAGCAGTGTAGTTGGGGTGTGAATAGTGGCCAGTATACTTCAGCTAGACAAGATAGGGAAATCCAGCCCTTTCTTACACCCCAAAATGCCACTAACTGCTTTGCTAAATTTTCTTTAAAGATTTTTGCTTACAAAACCAGTAATATGTCCTGTCTGATTTCACTACTGTCAGTCTTATTATATTAGGTCTATAACAGGACTCATTTTGAGAGACTTTTATTCTTAGCTGGTTGAGGGAGATGGGCAACTTCTTGAGGCCATGTAAGTGTTGCTTATAAAGCAATATTTTTCAAACCTAAGTGAACCTTGGTGTGTTCTAGAAAATTTTTAATCTGTATGACCCTGGACAAGTTACTTAGCCCCGTTTGCTTCATTTTCCTCATCTATAAAATGGACAGGAAAAGGAAATAGCAAACCACTAAAGTATCTTTGCCAAGAAAACGCCAGATGGGATCACAAAGAGTCAGACGTGACAGAAACAACTGAACAGCAACAGCATGGAGAGGAGCTGTAGTGTTATCTGTAGGGCTAAGTCCCGTTTAGTGTTTAGTTTAGTATTGGGGATGTATCAGTTTTCTTGGGGAAACAAAGAACATAAGAAGGCAAGAAATACTATCTGGGGGTGGGATTATATTTTACTTTTTTTTTTAAGGCAATTGGGGTTAAGTGACCTGCCCAGGGTCACACAGCTAGTAAGTGTCAAGTGTTTGGTCTGAGGCTGGATTTGAACTTGGGTCCTCCTGATTTCAGGGCCGGTGCTCTATCCACTGCGCCACCTACCTGCCCCATATTTTACTTTTAATAAAGTGAAGTCTCTGGGTACAAATAAGTCATCACATAAATATCCCCCAAATCAATCTTAAAAGAAACAGAGCTGGAAACACTTTTATGGACTGATGTTGAGTGAAATGAGCAGAACCAGGAGAACATTGTACACAGTAATAGCCACATTGTGCAATGACTAACTTTGATAGACTTAGCTCTTCCCAGCAATGCAAGGATCTAAGACATCTTCAAAAGTCTCATGATGGAAATACTGTCCACATCCAGAGAAAGAACTATGGAGTTTGACATGAAAAGACTTACATGAACTGATGCCAAGTAAAATGAGCAGAACTAGGAGAACGTTATACACAGTAACAACAACATTGTGTGATGGTCTGTTGTGAATAACTTATTCTCAGCAATGCAGTGATTCAAGACAATTCTGAAGGACTTATGAAAGGTACCCTCCAATCTCCAGTGAAGGAACTAGATAAGTCTGAATACAGATTGAAGATACTTTTTCTTTACTTTCTTTACTTTTGCGGAGGGTTTTTTTGTATGTGTTTTATTTCACAGCATGACTTACATGAAAATGTGTTTTGCATAACTACACAGATATAACCTATGTCAAATTGCTTGCCTTCTCAGGGAGAGGGAGGGAGAGAATTTGAACTCAAAACTTTAAAAGAAATACTAAAAGTGTTTTTACATATAATTGGGAAAAATAGAAATTAAATTATAGAAGAACTATGGAGATCGACGCATACTAATTGCTTTTTTTTCTGTTTTGTTTTGTTCTTTTTTCTTGTGGTTCCTCCTATTGGTTCCAATTCTTCTTTACAACGTGACTGATGTGGAAATAATGTTTAATAGGAATGTATATGTAGAGCCTATATCGGATTGTGCACTGTCTTGGGGAGGGAGAGGGAGAAAATTTAAAACTCAAGCTTATGGAAGTGAATGTTGAAAACTAAAAAAAAAATAATAAATTTTTTTTGAAAAGAAAGAAACTATTACAGAGCAATAAAGTTTGTATTTGTGCCGAAACAGTATATAAATCGACAATGTCACCAACTCCCTATATGCTGCAAAGAAACCTCTTTTCTGCTGGGAAGACTGCCTTAGCTTCTTAGGTTCATAACCTTCCTGCCAGATGGCAGTATCTTCACTATTAGGTGTGTTTTTTTCTTTTTTCTGGTTAGAAAAGCAAGAATCTTTCCATAGTGAGTGCTTCTGAAGGAAAGAACGCACCACTGCTTTTTTTTTGAAAAACCATTTCATCTTAATCATATCACATCTCTAATTGAGTGTCATAATGTAGTTTTGGTATTTAGTGGGCACTGAATTCCATAAACTTAATATTCATCGTTAAAGATTTTTTAAAAAATATTCCACCACCACCACCACCACCACCACCACCACCACCCCTTTAATAGAAGTTTAGGATCTTTAATAGAATTGTAGGATTTTAGATTTGGAGGGGGGAAACACTCGTAGATCTAGAGCTGCAGGGGGACTTTGACCTCCTTCATTTTATAGATGGACAAACTGAGGCACCCAGAGAAATGAAATAAAATTACTTCCCCAGGGTTCCCACACTATTAAGTGGCTGAACTGAGACTTGAACTCAGCTCCTGTTACTCCAAATTAAGGTTCCTTTCCACTGCCCTGTGAGAACTCTGTTTTATAGAATGAGGGAGCCCCTGACCCAGAGAAGTAAAATAATTTTCCCAGGCTCACATAGCTAGCTTATCTCTAGGCAGAGCTCTGACCATAATCAGATGCTGGGTCTCCTGACTCCTGTCCAGTGTTCATAATACCCTTCTCTGTATTCAAGTGTGCTCTTCCACTGTTGTAGTCTGCCCTCTTTCTACTGTTACCTTTGTTTATCATGGGTGGGGGGGGGGTCCCTTTTAATAGAGTGTCCCAGTTCTGATCAGGACATATTAGGAGAGAATACTGGGCTACCAGCAGAAGTGCCAACCTTAAGGTGTTTGTAGAGCTTCCCTGTCCTTTACCCCAGGTGGCTGGAATTCCTTCTCCTGGAGAGAGAGGGAGCAAGACTCCCTTACCAGTATGAAGTAACACACTTTTTCCTAATGATGGCCCTGATGACCTGTTTTTGTAGGTTTTTACTTAGGCACTGTTGGCCTATTGTTATGTATATTGGGTGAAAGTGTATGGTTTTGTCTTAGATCTCAATGGTATACTCTTCACTTTTTCTGTCGTCCAATAAATACACTGCTGTTGTAGATCTTTTCTAATTTATTTGGGTCATTTCAATTTGAACAGTTGCTAATTCAGTATTACTTGCAGACTTAAAGAACATATGTTACATTTTGTTTGTTTAGGTCATTGGTAATTATGTTAAATAATTGTGACATTTAAATTATAATGAAATCATTGAAGGTACCTGATAGGAAGCAAAACTAGTAATTTTACTTACTGAGTGTAGAAATAGTTTCTGTAGCTTTTATCATCTAATCACTGCACGATTATAGAATTTTGAAAAATATGGGGAAATGGAGATAGAAAATGTGTGTAGTCATCTAGGCCAGGCCTTGAACCCCTCAAATAGAGCTGTAGGTCTGTGACAAAGTTTCTCTTCCGAAGGAAGTAGTGTCTGAAATTATCTAACGTTTCAGTTCAACAAGTATCAAATGCCTGCAATGTATGCGAAGCACTATGGTTTTTTTTTTTTAAACTAACATCTGTAAAATCTCAGTTCACTAAAGTAAATTACTTATTGGAAGTAGACTGTAAAAAGAGGATAATTGTAGGTGGGCATTGTAGGTATAGTAAAGTGGCATTTTCAAATTTGTTTATTGGTATGTTTGCTGGAAATGGACAAAGAGGAGAGGTGAACCGGGAATCTTGGGAATTGGGAAAAAAATAAATTTGGAAATAGTACAAAAATATTCAGTAGCAATAGCAAAAGGAAGCGAGATCTTTTAAAATTTCAGATATTCACCCAAGAAATGTTGTTAGGGTTTGGGGCTGCAGATGAGTGAATGAATGTAAAAATATTTGAACATAGCTAAGATATATAAGAGATTGTTTTGCTTGACTATACAAGGGTTTTTGTTTTTAAATACTTACTAATAAAATTTAATTTAAGCAGATCTATAGTATATGGTCAAGTAGGACATTTCAGTGTCCTACTTTAGCAATATTCATTTCCTTTTGCCTTTCATTGTGAAAATGACTAGCCTTGAGATTTTATTTCATCTCTTTGCCTGAACCTTCATAGATCCCCTGAGGACTGGCTAGTGATAGAATGCATCTTGATATGACTGTTTCCTGTGGTTACCCATTTCTAATGGAGCTGGAATAGGTCCAGAGCAGGTCAACTCAGTGATCAAAAGGATGGAAGGGCTGCTATATGAGGACATTTTTTTAAAACTAAGACTTTTTTATACTAGTGATAGAAGAAAAGATTGAGGTCTATAAAATCATGAAAGATGAAGAGGGATTTGTTCAGTAAATTGAATTCCAGAAAAAAGTGCTTGTTTAAGTTTGAAGGAGATAGAGGACAAAAAGTAGTAGGTTTTGGAATGTCAGTAATAAAGAATTTAGCCCAAGAATTACTATTGGGTAAAAACCCTATGGTAAATTGAGGTAAAATTGTGACTGCAAAATCCGTAATTCATTGGTCTGAATATGGACCACATTGCTAAAATGATATCTCTTTAGAAAGGAAAAAAAAATCACTAAGCATTTATTAATAATGATAACTAATAATAGTAGCTAGCATTTATATAGCACTTACTGTGTGCTAAGTGCTTTACAATTATTATCTCACATTATCTTTACAACAATCTTGGGAGGTAGATGCTGTTATTATCCTCATTTTGCAGATGAGAAGACTGAGGCAAGCAAAGGAGACTTGACTTACCCAGGATCACACAGCTAGTAAGTGTCTGTGGCTAGATTTGAACTCGGGTCTTCCTGACTCAAGGCCCAGCACTCTGTCCACTGCCCCTATAGTGCTTACTATGTGCCAGACGTTTTGCGTGGTGCTGGGGATACAAGTACAAAAAATGAAGAGATCCTACTTGATAAGAACTGTATTTGGATTCTGTGTGGAAAATATAGTTCTTATTGCCTTTACAGACATCAAAAAAGGAAAAGGCTGGTGGGGCTCTGGTGGTAACACTATTTCCGTCTAGCTCCAGTGGGCTGCAGGGGACTGTAAATACTGCAAAAAGGAAGCTTTAGACTTGATAGGAAGAAAAACTTGCTAACAATTAGAATTGTCCCAGAATGGAGCAGGCTTCTCCCCCGCTTGGGAAGTGTTGAGGCAGAGGGTGCTGAACAGCTGGTGGCCTGCTACCACAGGGATTCCTTTCAGTTAGGTGTTGGTCACACGCTGTGATTTTGTTATACTCTATAAAGTCTGAACACTGTAATCTTAAATTTCAACAAATTAGTTTAAAGAATCCTTCAAACTCAGTATGGATTTCTGTGATGTCTGTCTTTCCATGTAAATGTCAACTGTTAGATTAGAAATAAGTATTAAAATTACAGGTTCTTTTAAATACTGTACTAGAATGTTCTAATAAAAATAAGAAAACTACAATGTTGTTCTTAAAATTTTTGCTGTGAAACGCTAAAAATATCTGAGGAAACTATTATGTAAACATTTCATATGTTTTGCTTATTTCACATGTATATTGAAATGTTGCTTGCCTTCTCAGTGGGTGGAGGAGGGGTGAGAGGGAGGGAAAGAATTTGAAACTCAAAAAAATTTTTTTAAAGAATGTTAAAAATAAATAACAAATAGATGTTTGAAAAGGCATTTCACCTGATTATATTTTGTCTTTCCTTAGTGAGAGGGTCGAAGCCTGGTAAAAATGTCCAACTACAAGAAAATGAAATCAGAGGACTGTGCTTGAAATCACGGGAAATTTTTCTCAGTCAGCCTATCCTATTAGAACTTGAAGCACCACTTAAAATATGTGGTAAGTTCTGATACATTACTAGTTGAATGTGTGTGTGTGGGGGGGGTAAGTGATTGAATTGAATCGTGGATGTGTTTATAAGGCAGTTACTAGGTGTCTCATTCTGCCTCCACCCATTACCCCTTTCTTTAACGCAGGGGGGGGACAGGTTCTAGTTTCATTGGCTTGGAAAATTGCCAGTCAACAACCTTGATGTCCCGTCCATGTGGGCACCTGCTCTGAGCTTAGGGAGTTGTATGGGGCACAAAGAAGCCATGCCTGTCCAGGGTCACACAGCCAGGTCTGGACTCTAGGTCTTCCCAGAGTGCTGGGCCAGCTCCCTATCTCTTTATCATGCTGTGTCCTACTCATTCATTAGGCATAAGGATTTGAGAAATAGTTCAATTCTTGAAGCCTTACTCCTGTAACAGCTGACTTAGTTTATGTGTCCCTTCTATCTCTACATCATGATCCTCTGTTATTTAGATATTGAGAAGTCCTGGTTGTGTCGGAAACCCTGGGGTCAAGTCCTACCTCTGACAGACAGGAGCATGGGATGTGGAGCTAGTCACTTACCCTCTCCACACTCTCCCAACCAGTCTGTATTGATTAGAGGGGATTTCATCACTGGAACTTCCCTACATGAATGAAGTCTCTCTATAGGTTTCCTCTTCCCCTCCTCTCCCACCCCTGAGATGTGGGAGGGTGAGAAGTATGCTAGATAGTTTCCTTAGTGATTTTGATGACCAAGTAGAAGAGGGTTGTCAAGAGGAAAAGAGACGGAAAAAAGTATGAAGAAATGTAATGGTTTGGAGTTGGGGGGGTGAGGTTTATCTCTCTCTTCATTTCAGTTTCCTTATGTACAAAACAGGGCTAAAATACTACTTATACTACCCATGTCACTGGGTCAGACAATTTAAAACTGGAAAACAGGCCTTAAAGAGATCATTCCCTACTCCCAGTTCTCATGTTTTTATAAATGAGGAAACTGAGTTATAAATCTGAGTTATTATTTTATAGTAATTCCTACATGCAAATGGGGTATTTAAGCCTGAGGACTAGAAGTAAAGGCCTCCCTAAATAGCACTTTAAAATCTATTGGCTATTAGTGCTCAGCAGACCTGAAAGAAAAGCTATTATTTGACAAGAAGATTCAGGAGTATCTCTTAACGAGACATTTAGTCCCTTGGTCAGGTGTGATTTTCTTCCTTTGGTGAAAAGATTTAAATAATAAGTATACTAAGTTGCATGAATTGAATGAAGTAAGTACTAAGCTATACGGTATGTAACACAGGGTCAATTTGCTAAGGATTACGGAATTTTAGGTCAGACATAAAATTAGAGGATATTTAATGCCATACGGCATGGAAGAATCTGCAAAAGATATGTTTCCAAAGGTTTGACTAGCAAAAACGAAGTGACTTCAGAGCATTAAAGTGCCATATAACACAATTCTTATTTTTTAGGTGATATTCATGGACAATATTACGATTTGCTTCGGCTTTTTGAGTATGGTGGTTTCCCACCAGAAAGCAACTACTTGTTTCTCGGAGACTACGTGGACAGAGGGAAGCAGTCCTTAGAAACTATCTGCCTTCTACTGGCCTACAAAATCAAATACCCAGAGAATTTTTTTCTTCTTAGAGGGAACCATGAATGTGCCAGCATCAATAGAATTTATGGATTTTATGATGAATGTAAGTAACTTGTCTACGTGAGGAGTTATTTATGTCTTTTAAAAGTTCTTTGTCCTAAGAGGCAGTGTCCATCATCACCAGGGAGTAACACTGTCTTTGACAGCTCAGGTACTTCTCTCAGAAGACTGGAATTTTGGGGCTACCCTGTGTATTGCTGTACACACTCCAACATAATTCCGAGACCTTTTTTAAATGAGTTCTTAAAAGCACTTATTAATGTGTGTTGGTTTTCCTAGTATATATGTGCCAGTGAAAAGTGAATTTGCTAACTTCAGAATCGTGCAGTGAGAAGCAAAAATTTCATATTGCCAGGAATTCCATGCAATATCCAGAGTGGTTTGTTATAATGGATTTTTGTTAAAATGTACACATTGATTGAAATTCTCTTATGAAATTATGTCGCTAAAGTGTTCGGCACAGTGTCTGACACATTGTAGGGACTTAATAAATACTTATCCCCTTCCCTCCCTCTGTCCCTCATGCCTTAGAGATGAACCTCAGCTTTATCTGTAAGTAGAAAGAAGGACTTTGAATTGAAGGGAGCAGAAGGATGCTCATTCTTCCTCTTTTCCTTTTGATTCTTTCTGCATATAAAACATGGTTTGAATTTTACCGGGGCTGGCTTAAGGTGGCATTAGGAAGAGTTACAGGGTAACCAAAAAGTGACAGCACGCTATAAGAACTGTTTTACGTTTCTGCCTCAGAAACATCCATTTTCCAAAGCAGATTTGTTTTGTTGATAACAATGAAGCCTCAGTTTTAACTGTTTACACAGTTTGCTATGGAAGGTCAATGATTTGGTTTTTTCCATACTCTGTGATTATAGTTCTTCCATTCACCAACCCTTTAGGAGATAGTAATCATTCAGGCTCTCGGGATCCATGACATCTGTAACAAAATCAGACACTGTGTGCTTAAAATCCAAGTGTTCTATCTTCTTAAAAGTTATTTTAAAACTGATGATTACTGGTGTCGTGCCTTGATTAGCTGTTGACACTCAACCAGGACCACTATGTTTATCTTTGAAATTATGATCTTCGTAATTTTCCATTTGTGTACATTGATTGTTCTTGTTCTGTCATTTTACATAAAGCATTTTCTGTGGCATATTCATCGAGAGAGAGTTATTCTTTTTTACAGCATCTCTCTGTAATTATTCATTTGCCTTTTTCTTAAATTTAAGGAAGTTAGGGTGTTGATGAGGTTGAAGTCCAAGCATGAGTTCACAGAAAGCCCTAGCTAATTTGTTTGCTCTGACCTTGCCTCTGATGTTGGCCCTGGCTCCCTGAGCTGCCTTTTCCAGACTGATTTGTACATCACTCTCCCTCACGATCCTCCTTATCTCCATGCCTGTAGTGCTCTCCCTCCCTACCCCCACTCCCCCCCAAAAAATCCCTGATTCCTTATATTTTAGTCCTCCTACCTGTCCCCCAATTACTCTGCATATATTTTATATTTACCTGTGTTCGTATTTTCCCTTGGTAGACCCAGAGCTCCTTGAAATCAGAGATAATTTCATTTCTTTTCTATTACCCCAATCCCTAGCACAGTCCCGTATCTACAGTAAGTGCTTAATAAATGCTTGTTGGATGCTTTTAAGAGATAGGAGTAGGTGGAAAGAGTATAGATAGAACAATGTAATCATTACTCATGAGTAAGATTATGGTTTTTGCACAGAGCATATATTTATGGAATATTTCTTTTTACCAGTGATGCATTTGGCTTCAGAAAATAAATATCAACATTTTGATATTATAAAGAGTCAGCATGATCCTCTTACTTGAATCTGCCTTATCATTCATGGACTTCTGATGTGCTATGATACAGTTGTGGGTTTGGAAACATCCTTACAACGAGATGTTTTTCATAATGAACTTGTCTCTAGAAAGATAAATACAAGCATACTGCGTCAGATACCATGATTTAAGTATTTTGAGCTTTATGTTCTTAGTATGAAATGGTACACCTTTATGAAGTCATCAAATTAGTGGTTTAATGGAGTATGAGCCTGTCATCGCATAAAGATTTAATTTTCCCCTTTCTGACTCCAGGAGCTATACAGCACATACTCTGCAGTAATTGGTAGTGTATACTTTGTACCAGAATAGAAGCCAGTTTAAGTAGTTAGTCCCAGAGCTTAGAATAAAGTCATAGATATCTGGTGTTAGGTCAGAACTTAGATCATCTTTAAAACAACTAGTGGAAGCCATCAGGGCAGAGAGAAATCACTGTAGAAGCTTACAGTGTCGACGTCTAAGAGACAGTTTCATTCAAGAAGGAGGGAATGGTTCACGGTGTCAGATGCAGACTGCATACTTAGAAAAGACCATTGGGTTTGCCAAGAAGAGAACCATGAAGACATATGCCAGTTTGCCAGGGGAATTATTATTTGGAGGAATTGGGGGTGATGATTGGTCTGCAGACTCTCTTACGATTTGCAATGAGATCACATTTTAAATGTTTGCAGGTTGGGTTAGCTTCTGAGACACATTTCCCTAGAAAACTCTTAAAGAGAACTTAGTTTCTCATTGCCTCTGAATTCCAGCAACAGTGTATTTCATATACTTTGTACATACGCACTGATGCTTGAAAAACATTCTTTAATTGCGGTAGACCTCTCCGTCACTAATCCTGTCTTTAAAAGTCCAATGATCCCCAAAGAAAAAGCCTTCCCTGGTGGCCGGCTTCTGGTGAAGAGCTCCTCTAACCTTGGCTGCGTTGGTACTCGATCTACATATAGTTTACCATCGAACCTTTCCAGGTTGTGAGGCGCAGCAGACATCATACCTCACTGCATACGGAGCTTTGGAATATTCAGCAGCAGCAGGTCTACGCCAGGAACAGGCAAAGTCTGAAATGTAGTTCTATACTAGGGATGTTCAGCCTAGCCCCTATTCTTACCTTCTCCGTCTTCTTATTCCCTCTGCTCTCCTATCCACCAGCACTGGCCTCCTTGCTGTTCTTCACAGGAGTAATGCAGTAGCCATGACATGGACTGGCATTTGGGTTCACAAGCGGAGGATGCCCTGTGGGGTGTATAAAACAGGAATTTCAAGTGGAATTTGTGTTATATTCTCGTGTCAAAACCTGATTTCACCATGAAATTCAAAATGCGCTGGTCCATCTAATAAGAATTACATTTGATGTTGTTGATCAGATACCTCCAAATAAATGGTCTAGTTCTCCTAAGTCCCTTCCAAACTCCCTAGTGGTTAGTACTTGAGGTGTTTTTAAATTATCGTTAATAAGATGTTTAGGATCTTAGTATGTTGAAAATTATGTTGAACAAGTGAATCTGCAGATTAAGTCATTCTAAAATCTTTATAGGTAAAAGAAGATACAATATTAAACTATGGAAAACCTTTACAGACTGCTTTAATTGCTTACCAATTGCAGCCATTGTGGATGAGAAAATATTCTGCTGTCATGGAGGTATGTGATTAGAATTTGATTTCTAAGTAGCTCTTTGGAGGGAACAGAATTGATTTTGTATTCATGTTTGTGGGTCTCATAATATTGGGCCTGACTTCCAAAATCCAATTCTCATTGTTGATTTTAAATCACCTGTCTTCCCTGATTCACCCTTGTGTATCAAGTTGGAATTATTTGTCAAAGGAAAAATTCAGGGTAAACGGCCTGTTTTGTGGGAGGGTGTTTTTGGTTATGTGGATTTCTAATCTTTTGGTTCTAGTTCTCTCTCTCTCTCTCTCTCTCTCTCTCTCTCTCCTCTCTCTCTCTCTCTCTCTCTCTCTCTCTCTCTCTTTTCTTTTTTTCTGGCTTTTTTAACCTCATTTAAAGATGTCATTGAATTATTCCCTTTGCCTTATGAGCTCTAACCCTGTTCTTTGTCCTCATTCTCTATTATATCAGTTGGATTGGAATAAATTTAAATTTCCAAAGCACTTTACAGTAGAATCATGGTACCTCTACCGTCTTACTCCTCCTCTCCTATTCATGTGCTATGGAACTGAGCCTGGAGGAAATCACAGAACCATGATGAATGTGTCTACTACAAATTTGTTACATATCACAGTGGCCTTCACCCGATCAAGGAAGTCTTGCTGCTCCCTAACCAGTTCTCCATATGCATTGTTCTAAACCTGTCTCCTCAAGCCTCCCACATCACATAGCTGAGACCCTCACTCATAATTTCCTCCCTCCCCCACAAAAAAATTTTTTTTAGCCATTCAGAGACCCTCCCTCTTCTCCCCTTCACATTTTACACATTTCGCATCCCTCTGGCAACATGCCCCATTAACTCTTCCTTCACTCCTGAAGAGGTGGCCTTTCTCCTTGTCCAGACTAGCCTCTCCATGCACCCTTGATACCATCCCCTCCTTCAGCACTTTTCTAATATTTAATCTTCCCCAGTCTACTGAATTCTTCCCTCCTACCTACAAACATGCACATGTCTCTCTCTTCCTTAAGTTTTCACTTAATCCTGCCATCTCCACTCCTCTCCCCTCCCCAAAAGCTAAACTCCCGAAAAAGCCATGGTACCCCCCATTTCCTCTCCTCACTCTTTCAAACCTTCTGCAGTCTGATTTCCAGCTTTAAAACTGAATGGAAACTTTTCTCCAAAGTTACCAGTGCTCTTTTAATGGCCAAATCTAAAAGCTTTTTCTCAGTCCTTATCCTTTTTGGGAAGAGACAGCATGTTGTGGTGGATAGAGCTGGCCTAAAAGGCATGTGGGCATCGGCTCAGCTTCACCCCCTGCCTCCCTTTCTGACCCTGGGCACAAGCCACTTAAGCTCTCGGGGTTTGAGGTAAGTCTCCAAGAGGATAAGTTGCAGATAAAGTGCTGGTCTGTATTGTTAGAGGGAATTTCATGTCCTTTCCATGAAATCAGTCACAGATCCAGATCCCATCCCTAACCGTTCTTCTTGATCTCCTCTCCGGGCTTTCGGCATGTGTCTCCTTCTGGATTTCCTCCTCCTTCTCTAACTGCTCTTCCTCAGTCTCATTTGTTGGGTCTTCATCCATGTCATACTCACTGACTGGATATTCTCCAGGGCTGTGTCCGGGACTCTTCTCTTGATGCCAGGAATCCCTAACCTGGGGTCCACAGGCTTGAGGTTTTTGTTTGTTTTATAACTACATTCCAGTGTAATTGATTTCCTTTATAATCCTATGTAGTTTGTTTTATGCGTTAAATAACGTTCTGAGAGCGAGTCCATGGGTTTCACTAGGCTGCCAAAGGTCAGTCCGTGACGCAGGAAAGGCCCAGAGCTCCTCTTGTGTATGTACTGTCCTCCTCAGTGAGCCGCGTCCCCACCTACCCCGTGGACATCTCAAGGTGACTGTCCAGGAGATGGCCCAGGTGCAGCATGTACAGAACGGCTTCTCTTCTCTAGCCCACCCTCCCCTCTTTGCAACTTCCCAGTTTCTGTTGAGGTCACCGTCATTCTCAGCTACCCAGGTCCAGTCTTGGTGCCAGTTCCATTGCCAGATCTTGTCAGCTGGGTGCACAGTGCATAGAGCACCAGGTTCAGAGTCTGGAAGCCCTGAGCTCAAATCTGGCCTCAGGCACTTACAAGTTGTATGACCCTGGACAAGTCACTTAACCCCTTTTTGCCTCAGTTTCCTCATTTGTAAAAAGGAGGTAATCACAGCCCCTACATCCCAGAGTTGTCATGGGGATCAAAGGAGACAACATTCGTCAAGTGCTTAGCACACCGGAAGCGCCTGTAAATGTTAGGTAGCAGTGGTGGTGGTAGCATTTCTGCCTCGCTGCAGTCCACCGCCCTTGTGGAGTGCTAAACTGTTCCATGCACCCAGGCTATTACAGTGGCTGTGCTTGGTCTTCAAGTCTCCGGCCTCTCTCCTGCCCACCCTGCATTCTTCTGTCAGGTCGATCTTCCTAACGTCCCGCTTTGACCGTGTCACTTCCTGAGTCGGCGAGCTCCAGTTGCTCTCTGTCCCACTCCCAGTGTTTATAAAGCCCTCCACAACTTGCCCCTCTCCTTTCTTTCCAGTCTATTTTACTTCTTTACACACAGTGAGTGCTGATAGTAAAACTACTATTTAAAAGTGATCCCAATATTCAAAAAGGTGGGGAGCTGCTCGTTTACAAGACATCATTTTGTCTGTAGTTGAAACTGATGTTTTATGTGTCCATTCTCTTTGTAATTTACAAAACTTCACTCCAGGTGTCTCCCCTTCTTTCTGATTTAATCGTTGTTCTACAATACTACCATTGTGCCTACCAGAATTTTATTCCACAAACACAAAGCAGAAAATAACATTGATTTAAACCATTGCTTCTTAAACTGTGGGTCAAGACCCCATGTGGGGTCACAAAAAATTTGGCAACAGTAAAAGGTTTCTGAACACAAGGACCAGAAATTAATTCAAAATCAAACACAAAATGAAACCAAGATGTTTCTGGCAATGCTTGCCTGTGCTGCATAGCAAGTTGGCTGCAGCCTTGGTTCTGAACACAAAGCACCCACACGCTTTGTATTGCACATGCCCTCAGGCCACGCATCAGCAAGGAACGCCCTTGAAAAAGGGGTCTGAGTGGGAAAAGTTTAAGAAGGCTTTATTTAAACAATAGTAAATTTAATCCAAAATAGCAGAAATGAGCAAGATTTTTAATATACTCTACGTGCGTGAAAAGAACACAAAATTTTTAAGGGGGGAAAGAGGAAAAAAATTAGTGTGTGGTGCCTCCTCTTTTCTCCACTTTTCTTTCCAGTTTTTGTTATCACAAAAAGTGCTGCTATAAATATTTCAGTGTATATGGGGATTTTGTTCTTTTCAGTACCTTCCTAGGGGTATAAACCCAGTAATGGAATCTCTAGGTCAAAGGGTAAGGACAGTTGAGTTGCTTTATTTGCACAATTCTACATTGCTTTCCAGAATGGTCATACTGAGTCACAGCTCCACCAACAGTGCACTTCCCACAACTCTTCCAACACTGACTGTTCTCATCTTTGCTAATTTTCTGGTGTGAGATGAAACCTCAGGGTTGCTTTGACTTGCATTTCTCTTATTAGTGATTTGGAGCTGCCTTTTATGTGGTTCATTGTTTGCAGTTCTTCCTTTGAGAAGTGCTTGTTCATATCCTTTGACCATCTATCAGTTAAGGAGTGGGTTTTGGTTTCCATAGCTTTTTATTGGCTGTCTGTCTTGCCTAGAATGCTCTTTCTTCTCCTCTTTGGCTTCAAATGCCACCTTCAGCAGGAGGCCTTTCCTGGTCCTCCCACGTGTTAGAGCCTTCCCTTCTCAATTTAACTTCCATCAGTTCCATCTGTATTTTGCACGTAGCTGTTTATTTACATATTGGCTCTCCTTTTAGAAGGTAAGCTTTCTGAGGACAGGTACTGTTTTTGCCTCTCTTTATATTCCCAGCACTTGGTGGCTGGCACAGAGTAAACATTTAATAAATTTATTAATTGTTGACTGACAAGCTGAGGAGACTTAACGTGACATACACACATACTTCACCTTCTTTTAAAGGCTATGTAAGTCAAGTATTAAACATCCAGGGAGTTGTGGGTTTAAGGGGACCTATATATTTATAATGGAAACTGATGGTGATATGCTTTGAAACAGACATGTTCTTTACCTTCTAGAGCTATGTTTGGGTTTCAAGGGCATATATGTTCTGGATTCTGTGGTTTTTTAATATTTTAATAATGTAGCAAGTTTTAATGAAGTGGGATGATAGGTTTGGAGCTAGCAGGAACAGTTTATGTTTCTGAGTCTAGCCTCTTCATTTTACAGATGAGGAAACTCAGGCCCACAAAGGTTAAGTGACTTGACCAGAGTCACACAGCTTGTGTTTTGTTCCAAGTGGAGCTGTTGGAAGTATGAGAAGAAACTAAAACTGAATTGGGTGTGTAGAAGGGAAGACGTTGAGTCTGGGAAGCTGGCTGCCATTGGACAATCTGGGGTTTTAGAAGACACGTCTCTAGTCACTTAAAATCACCTATATCTATAGCCATTTAAATAGCACTGGTGGTAAAATCTAGAATTTACATGGCCTTTTAAGAAAAAATCTCAAGCAGGAAAATACCAAAAATAGATTCTATTTTTAATTTGAGAGAATGAGATAATCTTTTAAAGTAGGTTCCTCCAAATTTTAAGAGCACTAAATACCTTCCAAATGTTAACATTGTGGTTTCTACTTGAAAGTGTGTGTGTGTGTGTGTGTGTGTGTGTGTGTGTGTGTGTGTGTGTGTGTGTGTTTAAGGTAAATCTTGATTTAAAATAAAAACCTAAAATTTTAAGGCCCTCACTGGCAAACTTTAACCAGTTCCAGGCCCTCCATGATAGGACACTTGATTATTTAAATTAAGTTCCTCTACCCTAATTTTTGGTTTGTTTTTTTCCCCCAAACATGTTTTCCTTTTGTCCTATAGGTTTATCACCAGATCTTCAGTCCATGGAGCAGATTCGACGAATCATGCGACCGACTGATGTACCTGACCAAGGTCTTCTTTGTGATCTCTTATGGTCTGACCCTGATAAAGACGTCTTAGGCTGGGGTGAAAATGACAGAGGCGTGTCCTTCACATTTGGGGCCGAAGTGGTGGCCAAATTTCTCCATAAGCATGATTTGGATCTTATATGTAGAGCCCACCAGGTATTAGATTTTGAATTTTACATGCAAGTGCGTGTGCTAGCCCTTTAACTGTTTATGAAAGGTTTCCTTAAGCAGCCCACAAACTTAAAAGGAAATTGAGGACTGGTTTTACCATGTTTAGAAATTATGCCTAATTACAAAATTTTTTTCTCCAAGGTGGTTGAAGATGGATATGAATTTTTTGCAAAGAGGCAGTTGGTAACACTCTTTTCTGCCCCAAATTATTGTGGTGAATTTGACAATGCAGGTGCCATGATGAGTGTGGATGAAACCCTAATGTGTTCTTTTCAGGTAGAGTATTATAAAAATTTTGCTTATTTCTGCTGTTTTGGGTCAAATTTACTATTGTCTAAATTGAAGTTATTTTCTTCTTTGTGTTTGTGGAAGAAGTTTTTGGTAGGCACAATGGTAATATTGTAGAGCAACAATTAAATCAGAAGTGGCGCTACCTAGCGTGACTTTTTGTAAATACAAATAGAATGCGCATATAACATCAGTTTCAACTAGAGACCAAATGATGTGTTGTAGATGAGCAGCACTTCCCAACCTTTTTTGAATATTGGGATTACTTTTACTACCAGCATTCACTGATTGAGAAAATACACAGTGAAAAACTATGAATGCAATAACATATTTCACACATTTTTAAATCACAATAGTATTTATGTACATTTGAGAAAATACTTCTAGATTTCTTGATTGTTTACCCCCCAAAATTTGCTTAATTCATATGTGAGTCCCTGGCCCACAGGCTGAGGACCACCAATGTATAATTACCTGTGTCACCTTGATGCTTGAGTCTGTATCACTGAAACGTGTTCCACATGGGCCTGTCTCCTACACCTTGTGGCGGGGCGGAGGGGCGCCGCTGAGCTAGGTTAAGTGTCAGAATTGCCCAGGCATTCTAGCGTCCATGTCATAAACACCATTGCAGCCACCTCCTAAAATGCCTGTGTGACCGTTTTCAGATTCTGAAGCCTGCCGAGAAGAAGAAGCCCAACGCCAGCAGACCTGTCACGCCACCACGGGGTATGATCACAAAGCAAGCAAAGAAATAGTCAATTTGACACTGCCTAGTTGGGACTTGTGTGATAGGACAGAGCCTTCCTTCCTTTTTTCTTTCCTTCCTTCCTTTTTAAACTGGAACGTGCACTGGTCAGCTTGCTAAATAGATCCGTGTTTGTGGTTTCTTTTTCCCATTTTTGATTCAATGAATGGCATTTGCTGGTTTCAGCAGCAAATGAAAGACTTTCTCTACTCCCAAGGAAAGTTTCTTTTTTGAAAAACGATTCTCTGTTCCTTTAAAAAGCAACTTCCATTGGTGTCCCTGCTGCACACTCCATAGCAGTTGGTCCTGTCATTCGAGGTAACTGTACGATTGACTTTTTATTTTTTTGATTCAGTACAATATATGTGTAGTGTAAATGCTTGGGTTTTTGTTTATTTTAGGATCTAAGGAGGGCACTAGTGTTCTCTGAGACTAGACATATGTTACTGTCATAAAATGCATATTGTTTATACAAACCACTGTGAATGTGTTTTTCCTGTGTTTTTTTTACACTTTAAATGATTTGTTTCAAAGGGATCGCTTTTTCTTTTCATTGTCTTGTCATGTACAAACTAGTTTTATTGCTCAACATTAGGAATAACTTTCAACCTTGCCAGCATCACTGGTATGATGTATATTTAATTAAAGCACACTTCCCCTGCCGTATACTTTTGACAATTAAAGCCATTATTTTAAATGTTTGTGACTTTCCTAAAGCCAAAGTTTCTGTTGAAATATGTTATTGACACAACCCATAAATACACGTTGGCATGGTTGTATGTAAATGCCTTCCTCTTGGGGATTTAAAAAGAAGTTTTGATTTTGAATAGCCAATAGTAATGCAGTGCTGTTTATGCTATTAATGATTAAAGTTAATAAAATTTTGTACAATTTCCATATTGCCTATTCATTAAGTAATCTTTTTACAGTTGCATCAGGCCTGAACCCGTCCATTCAGAAAGCTTCAAATTATAGAAACAGTACTGTTCTATACGAGTGATCGGTTATGCTTTCTTTGGCCTACATGCTTTATTCTGCGGTGACGTTGAGGCTTGTAAGTCAAAAAACAAAGGAATTAACTTAATGTTCACCAGTTTATACAAAACTCACAGTATCTATGACTTTTTTAAACTAAGATCTGTTAAAGAAATCTGTTTGAACAGATGACAGTGTACTATACCATGTGGTGAAAACGAATTCAGACTTATTAAATGAAGAACTTGTTAAATCCTCTCAGTGTCAATTTATCAGCACAATACACACAAGAAAACTGTTGATGGCATATTGAGTAGATTTTAATGAATAAATTGCTCTGGAAATCACCGTGTCTCCATTTGGATTTGTCTCTTCACATTCAAATACACTTCTTTGAGAAAAGAAACTGTAAAATGGAAACTCTGAGCCTCAATTAACCTGGTTAAAGTTCCGAGTCTGAGCCTTAAAGCTGCAGTACAACGCCATTCTAGTGGTGGAATGGGGAGGTGTGGCTGACCCCTGAATTACGGACTGAGCATTGTTTTGGGCAGCGCTATTTATTAGCTTTGGATGGCATCCGTGCTTTGTAGCAATAAGCTGTACCGTAACAGGATTCTGTTGTGCCATAAAATCCTTTTCAAAGTTTAAAAGATTCATGTTGGGCCTTAATTTGAAGGTGTCAGGTGAGAGGCCATTGCAGCAATTCAGGTTTAGAAATAAGATACCTGGAGAGTGTGTGAAAGGACAGCAAATCTGAGGGGGCTTTCATGTCCGGGAACCTTGGCTTATCTTTGTCTCCTCACATGTGTGCACATTCACAGCCCATCGCACAGAGTCAGTACTGAATGAATGCAGAGTGGAAAGGACTGGGGGGAAGGACTGGTTCAATTCAGTCAGCTCTTAAATTTTTGAATGGTCTCCATTTCACCTGGAAAGATTAGAAGATGGGCTTAAGGCTCAGGCTTCATGGGGGGGCCGGGTGAGCTGGCTGCTTCTCGCCAGCATCCGTGATGTGTCCTCTCATTTCTTTTCACATGTCCATATGACTTAGCAGTGGACATTACTAGCACCAGCTCCAGGCCTAAAACTGGGCTAGATTGGGAAAGAAAGCATTTATGGGCCCGTGGAAAAGGCAAGTGGGGAGTGGATACTTGTCTGTTACTGACCTCTCTCTGTATTCGACTTTAATACTATTCCCGATTTTCAGCATATCCACTTGTTTTTAATGAAGTACTTAAGGTTGCCTCAGGAGAGCTTGGCTTAATTTAAGACAAAACAGTTTTCCCCCCATACATGTTAACTTCCCAAATGGCACTGTAGTCGGTCTTCTGTGGGTCAGTTTATGTCTATGGAAGAAATGGACAGTAAAAATTTAATGTAAACTATTTTTCAGATAACTGCCCTTAATTCTGTTTGATTCCCAAGTAGCTGAACAGCAAGTCCCAGTAACATTTCTGTTCAGAGTGGGCCAGCCCACACACCAGTTGTTTGGGACACTTTCTCTCCAGTGAACAGCCAACCAGTCCTGTTCTTGGACAAACAGACTGTTTGACCTTTTCTGGGAAGACTTTGGAATGTGTGTACAGCCTGGGTGCCAGCATTCTGTGCACTGTCACTGAAACGTATTCTGCCGGTTACGGGAGGGTCGCACTCACAAAGGTTGCTGCTGCGCCACCTACTGGCACTCACCATAGCGCAGCTCTGTGAAGTCACCACGGGCGTTACAGGGTCTGTCACTCGCCTCACAGTCCACACCTCTCAGAATTTCGTCTTGACCAAGTAGGCTGCTCACTGCCGGCCATGTGCCCTGACAGGTTTGGGGTTTTATTTTTTTACTTCTCCTAGATAAGGAGGAAATTTAAGTTCCCCCACCAGGGGACTGGGAGGTCTCATTTGAATAGGCTTTGGCTTGCAGTGATGAAGAAATGATAAAAGACGTGCCAAGAAACCTTTTAACCTCTGGTTTCACCTGTCATGTACAGTTTCCTTTCAAAACCTCATTGAATGAAATTCTTAGGAACTTTCAAAAATAATATTTAGGGAAAATAGAATAAAGTATTTGGCATTAGGGCTGCATCTTGATCAACGTTGCTAAAATATTCTTGTAGACTAGTCCAAAGATAAAGTGTGTCAGCCGGTCCCAAGTTTTAATTTAAAAAACTCATTCTCTTTAGCTCTTTACAGTTTTATCTTTCATATTCCTGATATGAAATTAGGGCACTTGACAGAGAGAAGAGATTCATTTCCCCTTCCTGTGACACACATTTCCTATGTTTAACTCAAACTGACCAATATCCCCAGGTAGTGAAGTTACACAGGAAAAGGAGTAAAGAATTCACGTTATCTACAACTGAGATTTCTCAGGGAGGAAATTCCCTCTGCTGACATGGCTCGATACCTACCAGCTCTGCAACTTAAAGTCTTGCTTGGGCCACTCAGGTTATGTGACTTGCCCAGAGTCATTCAGCTAGTATATGCAAAGAGAATTTAAACAGGTCTGCCCTCCCTCAGAGGTGGGCTGTCTGCTATGTCATGCTGTCCCTCACAAGAAGAGAATATCTTATAATAAACTTGCTATAAAAAAGGTTTTTGCATTTAAAAATATATTTGCTGGAGAATTCAGTCTCTGGATGAAGTAAGCTGCTTTTTCTTTTGTCTATGTATCCTCAGTACCTACCACTGTCCCTCCAGTGGAATTGACAATAAACTGTTATTGAATAGAATATTCCTCAGGTGGAGAGGAAAGGCCGGATTTAGTAGCCATCCGCAGGTTTTAGCTCTTAGCAATGCCTAAGGAACGTTATGGTAAGTTATGGTGGATAGCACGCCACAGGTAAGTGTAACATACCTCCTGGGAAAAGCATGCCCCCAACTAAGGATCAGTGGGGTTTGTGTCCTTTCAAAAGGTTTAGGAGTGCCAACATGCAGTGAAGTTTACTGGCAGCCCCTTTTGTTCCTTCTTATCTTGGCTCCTGCCTCACTCAGTTCTCTGCTAGGAATTTGCTGAAATTTTTTATTTAGCCTGTTTTAGGCTACCATCCACCAGTTCTTTTAAGATCGGTGTGTTTTTTTTTTTAAAAAAAAAAAGAAAAGAAAAGAAAGAAAGAAACACCACCTGGCATAATTTGTTTTCTGAGGCAGAACTGGAATTCCCATATTTGTCTTCAGCCAGTCACTGCCCATCACTTTCTCAGCAAGGTGGGTAGTGGAAGCATTATCTGTTTCACAGAGGAAGAAATGGGGCTAGAGAAGTAAAGTAGCTTAGCCCAGGGCACAGAGCAAGAATTGGAGGCCAAACCCTGACTCCAAGATCAGAGCTCTTTCCATCACATCATCTCATTATGTTCATTCACCAGGCTCCACATAAAAAAGTTGATGTTACCGTGAAGTGCTGCGCTTATCTGTACCTGATAACTTTATTTCCTTGTGGAGATAGGGACTCATCACCCCGCCAGGGAAGAGATCTTGACAATGTGCTTAGCACAGTGCTGTCCATGCAACAGATGCCATAATTGCTTAGTGATTGATTTACTGAATTCTAACCAAGTGGGATAGCATCAAAATGGAAAATGCAGCCTTGCCTATTGGACAAGAAGTCTGCATTGTGGACTCTTCAGTGGTATCTCAGCTGAGGCTGATTCCTTGACATGGTCTGCTGTGGTGCTGCTGACTTGATCTTTCGTGCAGGTCCTAGCAAATATTGGCTGCCTCCAAGGCATAGTATCGGTCTTCTGCATGGTGGTCCTATTAATTCATCACCTCTAACTCTGGAGGGATTATTCTAGGGTGCACAAAAAAACCCCCTCTTTTTGCTCATTAGCTGATCATATGCTTTCACAGCGCACATGTACTGTAATGCTTCGGAGAAGCAGTGTACATAATGGATAGCAAGTGGGCTTCAGAGTCAGAAAAATCTGGGTTCAAGTCCCATTTCAAACATAACCCATCTGTGTGACTCTGGCAAGTCATTTCACCTCTCGGGATCCCAGAAACCTCTAAGACTAGAAGAGTGCTGACTTGGATTGGTAGAAGTCTTCCACACCAATGAAATGATAGGTCTGGCTTTTTTTTTTTAAGGGGAAAAGGGATACCACTAATTTAAAGTATACCTATTAGAATGGCATGTCTGCACTCATTAATTACAGTTAGTAAATGAGTGCTGGATTGTTCCAAATATGCAATGTCCCCTTTCCCTTCTGGCTGAACGCTAGTCTTCCCTCATCATCACCCTTGTCAGGAGCCCAGAATCTGTCTCCACTCTGACTCTTAGGGATACTCCCCCTTTTTCCGTGGTGGTGGATAAGACACTGTAATATTAGTCTCCCAAGGACTCCTTGACCTCATCATCCCCAGATTTGGCAGTGCCTCTAGTTTCCTCCCTTGGGACCTCCAGGCTTTTGCATCTACCCTGCATAGTGCCATGCACATAGTAGGTCCTTAACGAATGCTCCTTGTTTAGTTTTCTAGTGTTTTAGCAGCAATTTAAGGTACATTTACAAAGACTTCAATACTACAAAGGTGACGTTGGTTGACGTGGGTCTTCACTCCCACTTCCTTCTCTTATAGGACTTGGCTAAATGGTTTTTGCTACTCAAGAGGATTTAACCAACCAATACCTCCACTGTATCAAGAAATCAGTATCAAGCTCCTACTATGTGCCAGGCACAGTGCTAAGCAGTGGGGATATAAATACAATGAATGAAACTACTTACAAAAAGCTTAAAATTTAACCAGGGAGATGAGATACAAACAATAAAATATCAATGTGTAGAAACTATACCAAGACTTTTGGGACACTAAGTATATATGGAAGAAATACAAAGTTAAGTAGCTACAAAGTAGTATTGGTGATCCTTTCCAAACTAACATGCCAGTAGGGAGGCTTCAAGATGTAAGATTGAATCTAAAAGCAAAGGACCTGGGTTTGCAATTGCAGTTCTGCTAGGCAGGGCAGGGGTTAGAGCACTGAGCCGAGAGTCAGGGAGACCCAAGATTAAATCCCGCCTCAGATACTTAAAAGCTGTGTGACCTTAAGCAAGTCACTTAACATCTACCTGTCTCAGCTTCCTCAGCTGTAAAGTGGTAATAGAGTAGCTAGGTGGCACAGTAGATAGAACACTGGGGCCAGGGACAGGAAGATTCATCATTCTGAGTTCAAATCTGGCCTCAAGACACTTGCTAGCTGTGTGACCCTGGGCAAGTTACTTCACCCTGTTTGCCTCAGTTTCCTCATCTGTAAAATGAGCTGGAGAAGGAAATGGTAAACCGCTCCAGTATCTCTGTGAAGCAAACCCCAAATGGGGTCACAGAGACTCGCCCACAACTGAAGCAACTGAATACCAACGAAAAGCAGGAATAATAACAGCACCTGTCCCACAGGGTTGGGAAAATCAAATGAGACACTTGTGACATGCTTAGTACAAGTGCCTGGCGTGTAGTAAGCACTTAATAAATATGGGTTTCCTTCTTAATTACTGCCTTTGTTACCTTGGACCAATCACTTCTCTGGACCTACCTCATTTTCCTCATTTGTAAAATGAAACAGTTGGACTAGGTCGACCCTAGTGTACGTTTCCAGCTTCAAACTGATGGTCTATGATCTTGCCTGCCTGTGCCGGGCAACCTTCATAACCTGTCTGTGTCTTCCCATAAGTCCACAGGGAATCCATCCAGTGTGCTGAGAGCCTTCCCCTAGCTCTCTTCTGAAGTGTGAATTGTTATATTGGCTTTGCTTAAACTTACATGCATAATCAATTATTTTTAGGGGGTGGGGGGGCAGGATAATCTGTTTACTCACAAATCCTTAAACTACTTGCAGCTTGGAGTCAACTTTCCTTTTTATAATTACCTCTAAAATCATCTTCCTAGGTGACAGAATGTATTTATAAGATCAGATTTAGAGCTGAAAGGAACCTTAGAAGTCATCTAGTCTAACTACCTTTGAGTGGAGAAAGAAACCGAGGCCTAGAAAAGTTAAGTCATTTGTCTAAGTTCACACAGTGAGTAGCAGATCTGAGATCATATTTAGCACTAAATCCATGTGTTTTTCTTTTTGAAAATAAAAGCTTTAAAATTTTTTTTATTTAACAAAATTTTATTTCTCTTTCACTTCTCTCCAGCTGAAAAAACAGAAATAATCCTTGCAATATGCATGGTCAAGCAAGACCACTTCCCACATGGCCACATCCCAAAATGGGCACCTCATTCTGCATCCTGAGTCCATCACTCCTCTACTTCGTGGTCAGTCCTCTGGAACCCTGGTCAGTCACTGCATCGATCAGAATTCTCAAGTCTTTAAAGTCTTTACAATGTCATTATTATATAAACTTCTCCCAGTTCAGGAGTTATTCCATCTCTTCACACTGTGTCGTTGGCTGCTTTCTGAGGATCAGCCTTATTAAGTTTGAAGAGGTTTTATCACCAGATTGACTTCAGGGTAACGGGTTTTTGGGGGGGGGGTTTTGGCCTCAGAAACTCGGGAAGATTAAGACCATTCATCCAGTGCAGAGAGGGGTAGGGATCATCTCAGAGTTGGGCAGGGTATTCATACCAACAAGATCAAAGATCCTTGATCCTGTAAATCTTTATAAATGTGCCTTAAATCATTTCCAAAGAATTAACAAACTGAGACCAAACATTACTCATTTATGAACTGGATTGGGGGGACAGGGTGGAGAAAAAGGAGACAGGGCATGTGTTGATTTAATCAGAATCATTTCTGAAAATGCCCACATGGACAAAGAAAGAAGGAAGAGAGGGAGGGAAGGAAAGGAAAGAAGGAAGAAGGGAAAGGAGAGAAGAAAGAAGGGAAGGGACAAAGGAAAGCAACCCAATGTTTGAAGTATTTTATAAATATTATTTTATTTGATCTGTACAACAACCCTGGGAGATAGGTGCTATTATTATCCGCTTTTTATAATTGAGGAAACTGAGGCAAACAGAAGTGGAGTGACTTGAACAAGGTCACACAACTAACAAATATCTGAGGTTGGATTTGAACTCAGGTCTTCCTGACTCCAGGCCCAACATTCTATGCACTTCACCACCTAGCTGTTCGCAATTCACTAGCCTGCACATGTTTAAAAAATCCAATATAAGAATTTATCACAGTTTATGAGCTCCTCCTTTTTGTGCTCTATCCATTCATCTTTGCATTTATATGTGATTTTTTGTCCTTTTTACATAATTAGATACAACAGGATATCTTGCACTATTCTTTTGTAGCCTGGAGTCTCTGCTAAGCATTACTTTATGTCTCCCTGCATATTTCTGTGTATTCCTCTGGCTCGCTGACCCTGGAGCATCTCCTTCCTTTGCAGGTACCAGTTGATTCAGCCATGCACCAATGCTAGGCACGTAGCTGAGCTGCCATTTGCCTTTCCAGACGAGGATGCTCCTTGGATGTGTGGATTCATTTCTCCTTCCAAATCAGGTCAGAGCCAAGTTCCCTGCCTCTCTCTCTCGTTCTAGTCTCCAAAGAAATATGCTTAAAGGTGACATTTCATTTCAGAGGATAGGGATGTATTGAGTTGAGGAGGAAGGTGAAGAACATTGGGAAAATGTATGCCAACCACCCTCTTGTGACCAAACAGATCTGCGTGAGTCAATAAGCCTGACTATTCGGCAGAAGACAGTACTTCTTTGTGACAGCCGGAGTTCCTGAAGTTGTATGGGAGACTTCATTCATTCGTTCATTCATTCATTCACTTACTCACTCAACAATCATTTACTTAAGCACTCACCACATGCCAGCCATAATACTGAGCATGCAAAGACAAAATCAGCCTCTCACCTCAAGGAACTTACATAGAGGTGTGGGGGAGGATAAATATATGAATAAAGGAGGGAGTGGGAGAAGGAACAAGCATTTATTAAGCACCTACTATGTGCCCGGTACTGTGCTAAGAACTTTATATACGTATAATCTCATTTGAACCTACCATGGGAAATAAATGTTATTATTATCATCCCCATTTTACAGTTGAAGAAACTGAGGCAAATGGGTTATATGATTTGCCCAGCTAGTAAATGTCTGAGACTAGATTTGAACTTGGGTCTTCCTGACTCCAGGCCCAGCATTCTATCAATTCGGCCACCTAGCTGAAGAGGACTGAGAATAGGACCTGGGGTGATCCCCACAGACAGGGGTGGGCCATGGGTGATGATCCTGAAAGGGAGACTGAGAAAGACTAATAAAACACAGAAGGTAGAAAGCAAGAAGGACAGCATCATGAAAACACAGGGAGGAAAGAGTGTCTAGGAGAAGAAGTGAACAGCCATGTCAAAGGCTGTAGAGCGGTCAAGAAGACTAAGAAAAAGTCATTGGGCGTGGCCATGAAGAAATCAGTGGTAACTTTGCAAGAAGCAGTTTCAGATCATTGCTACCCTAAGGAATCGATGCCCCTGAGGGACCAGACTCAAGTAAGACCCCTTCAACCCTTCTTGACATTCTGTCAATATGATCTGGGCTCAGCCATCCCAGTAATGAAGGCGTCTGGGAAGAGAGGGAGTCAGGCCATCTGCTCATGCCCTTTACCAAATTTAGTAGTGGGTGCAGAATAAAACACATTTGGTCTTCTATTTCAATTCACCTAAATCAATCTATTAATCAATTAATCAACAAGAGGCAAATGTGAAACAGATCCTGTCCTCAGGGAGCTCACACTCTTTATGATTATTTTTATTTTGAGTTCCAAAGTCTCTCCCTCCACCCCTCTCCCATCCATTGAGAAGGCTAGAAATACAAGACTCATTATACATATGAAATCACGCAAAATATATTTCCATAATAGCTATGTTTCCACCCCATCTTCCCCCTCCAAAAAAGTAAGAAAAAATAAAGGGGAAAACATGCTTCAATCTGCACTCAGAGTCCACTGGTTCTCTCCCTGGAACTGGATAGTGGATTTTTCTCATAGGTTCTTTGGAATTGTCTTAGATCATTGTATTGATTAGAGTAGCTAAGTCTTCCACAATTGATCGTTGTTACAATATCACTGTTACTGTGTACAGTGGTCTTCTGGTTCTGCTCACTTCACTTTGCAGCAGTTCATGTAAGTCTTCCCAAATTTCTCTGAAATTCTCCCCTTCATCATTTCTTACAGTACGACAGTATTCCATCCCAATCATAGACCACAACTTGTTAAGCCATTGCCCAATTGATGGGCATCACCTCAGGTTCCAAGTCTTTGCCACCACTAAAAGAGCTGCTATAAATATTTTTTTCATATATATGGGAAGGAACTTACATTCTCTACTAGGAGGGCACAAATTCATTCATTTAACAAGGATTTATTAAGCACCAGGCTGCAAAAAAAAAAAAAAGACAACCAGTTCTTATCCTCAAAAGAGGTTACACTCTAACAGTGAAGACAATATAAATGTACATAAATATACGCAAAATAGAAGGAAGGGCTAGCTCATTTTTACAACTTATTTTGCAAAGTTAGAAAGGCAGTGTTGCATAATGTGTATGGAGCTGAAACCAACAAGACCTGGGTTCAAGTCCCACCACTGACTCATCCTGGCCTAGTGACCCTGGGCAAGTCACTGGACTTTTCAGTGATCCAGCATCCTTAAGACTAGAAGACACAACGATGGTATCAGGCTGCAGTGGTGGAGAAAGTTCCTAAACCAGCGAAATCCCAGGCCACTCCCCATCTCCTTATCCTGCTTTACATGCTGAGTCTAACTAGTGGCAGAGAAGCGATGCTGTAATGATGTTCATTACACGTGCCTTGAGATCTCAACTCAAAGCCTGAGGCAAAGCATTCTGGGAAGGTCAACCTGTGCCAGCTCCACATCATTTCTGAGGCAGTAAGGTGCAAGGTAGGTAGGGAGAATTGGGGGTGACTGGTGGCCAGGGATAAAAGATTCAGAGCAGGCATGGTTGCTGTAGGTATGGCCAATAGGGGGCACAGCAAATAGAGCACTGGGTCTGGAGTCAGGAAGACCTGAGTTCAAATCCAGCCTCAGGCACTTACTACCTGTGGGACCCTGGACAAGTCACTTAGCCCCTATCTATCTCAGTCTCCTCAGTCGTAAAATGGGGATAATAATAGCACCAGCCTCCTAGAGTTTGTTGTGAGGATCAAAAGAGAATGAGATAATACTTGTAAAAAGTACTTGGTACACAGTAGGAGTGATATAAATGCTTATTCCTTTCCCCATTGCTTAACATAAGATCTGGTATACAGCAGCTGCATAATAAATGTTTGTTGACATGAATCCGGAAGACTGAAGTAAAAAGAACGTTACCCACTTCCTACCAGAGATGGATTGAAGATGCATTTTGGGGCATGGCCAATGTAGGAATTTATTCCGCTGGATTATAGATATTTGATATGAGGTTTTTCTTTTTCTTTCTTTCTTTTTCCTTTTTTTATTTCAGTTGATGGAGAAGTGGGAGGGAGAGAGTTGAAAGGTTTTTAAAAATTAATTAAAAAAATAAGTGCTTATAAAATTAATCCATTAAAGATAAATACTTGTAAAAATAAACCAATTAATTGAAAATAAGTGTTTATTGAATGATGGACAGGCAGGAGGAACTGGGATCAAAGTTTGAGTAATAAATCTTGAAGAAGCTGGTGTAGAGAGGAAAAGCACTGAGTTCTGAGTCAGAGAACGGGGGTTCCAATCCAGGGTAAATAATTTCCCTTTTCTGGCTTCAGTTGCAAAGTGGGAAATGAAAGGAATTCAGCTTTAGCTCTCTGATCTTGCTGGTCAAGATCTGGATTGTTTGGGGTTAGATCAACAACACACCCTTTCCTTTCCCTTAACCATAAAAATGCCAGCATGTTCCTCATCCCTGCCTTGTTCTGCAGGGGTATTCCCATGAGATTTCAATGGTAAGCAGTAAATATTTAGAAGAAAATGGTGGAAAAGTCCCTGGAACTGGCACGGATTGGGTCATGGGTTTGACTTTGTAAGCAAGAACTGAAAATTAGATGTAGAAGAAAGGTAGGTTTTGACTCCTCAGCCAGGACTGAGAGGCTATGAGTATAGAGCCCAGAATGAAGTGGTGAGATTAATAACAATAATAATAGTACAGCACTTTAAGATTTGTAAAACACTTAATAAATATTATCTCATTGTATCCTCATAGAAAATCCTATGAGGCAAGTGCTATTACTACCCTCATTTTACAGGCAAGGAAACTGAGGCAGACAGAGGTTAAGTGACTTGTCCAGGGTCACACAGCTAGTAAGTGTCTAAGGCTAGATTTGAACTCAGATCTTCCTTGATTTCAGGTCCAGCATCTTATCCAGTGCAACACCTAGCTGCAGACAAAAACTCATCTATAATTATAGACGTAGTAATCTAGTTCAGGGGATAAAACAATCACACACAGAAAAGACTTAGGAACATTTATAAATCATCACAGAACACATCTTACCTTTTTAAGAGTTCTTCCTTTGTTTTCACATACATATGGAAAATGGTAGATTCTCTAATTCAAAAAGCATTTATTAAGTGACTGCTGTTTTCAGGACACTAGAAGTCCCAACTAGATGCTGGGGACAAAATGTTACATCAGTCCTTGTCTTTCAAGAGCTCACACAGCAGTGGGGCTTTGGAGGAGGATACTAGTAACTGGAGGGGTCAGGAAAGGCCTCAAGTAGGAAGGGCTACCTAACCTGTGCTTTGAAGGAAGATGGAAATTCCAATAAACAGAGGGTGAGGAGGCATTTCAGGTCCATTTAAAGGTGAAAGGAGGCATTTCAGGTCCATTTAAAGGTGAAAGAGATGGAACATTGTGATTGGGGAGCAAGTAAGTAAGCATGGAGTGTCCGTAAGCAGTTACTTATCCTGGGTTTTAGGTATAATATTGTATGTTTGGTCTCCTGACATTATAGCTCACAAATCCTAGTCTGTGAGGGTCCCATTAACAATTAGCTAAATAAAATAAATATTAGCAAGGAGACTATAGCAATATATCACAAAAATTATATACCATGACCAGGCTGGATTTATGGCAAGAATGCAGTGGTGGATCAATATTAAGAAAATTGTAAACATAACCAACCATATTAATAACAAAAACAGCAAAAATCATGATTATATATATCAATTGATGCAGAAGTTTTTTTATAAGACGTGATACCCAGTCTGATTAAAAATACTGTAAAGTGTAGGAATAAATGGGATGCCTTAATATAATAAGTGGCACCTATCTAAAACCAAGAGCCAGCATTATCTGCAATGGGAATAAAATAGAGATTTTTCCAATGAAATCAGTAGTAAAGCAAGGATGTCCATTATCACCATTACTATTTGATATTGAGCTAGAAATACTAGCCATAGAAATAAGACAAGAAAAAGAAATTGAGAGGATAAAGCATAGGCAAAGAGGAAATAAACTGATCACTTTTTATGAATAATATGGTAGTTTGTTTAGAGAACCCTAGAGAGGCAACAAAAAGCTAACTGAAGCAATTAACAACTTTAGCAAAGTTGCAGGATGTAAAATAAACCCACACAAATCACCAGCATTTTTTTTTCAGCCAGAGACAAAGTTTATTAAAGATCTGCCATATTAGTCAGACTCTTAAGGGATCTGAGCACCTGTGAGCTATTGGCTAGATTGTAAAAATCAGAGCAATGGCTAGGTTTTAAGAACCTGAGCACCTTAATAGAGACAAGATGGACCTGGTATACAGAAAGACTGTGGAAAGGATCTAGGAGTGGCCAAGTAGTTTGGGGTGACTGGGAGAGGGGTCTAAGGAGGATCTGGATAGGAATGGCCAGTAAGCTGAGGTGAACAGAATGCCAGAGACCTGGACCACATGGCCAAGGGAGAATGGAGTCTAGATAGGATTAAGGGTGGGGGGGGGGACATCTGGATGCATCTGGAGGCCAGTTGATAGGATTATACCCTTAGGTGAATGCCAGAGATTTGGCCATGTGGAAAAGCCCAGAGTTTTCCTTTTTGGGGTCCAGATCCCATCCTCATCATTCCCCCCTCAAACAAATGGGACCCAAATTCTTTTGGAGTAAGGGGCAAAGGTCTTAGCTTCTAAAACTACTTCCTGTTGGCAAGGGGCATAGAGTTGTCCCTGCCTCTAGGGGGTCCCAAAGAGGAGATTGACTGAAACCAAGCACAGGCTTCTAGGGAACAATGGGGGGACATTGGCTGGTACCTGCTGTATAGGCTGTAGTCTGGAAGACACAAATCTGACAGAAAAGACTGCAGGGTACAGATATGACAGGATAAAACATCCTTAGCTCTGTTTGGATTCAGATAATTCAGTTTTCCAACTATGCAGCATCAAATCCACCTCATAGCCAGACTCGGGAATAGTCAGGTAGGTAACATTCCTTTTCAAAGGAATGTAATGAGGAAGCTGAGCCAGGAAGATCCCATCTTAGACTGAGGCTAAAATTGTCCTATTAGCTTTTCCTGATGCTGACTTCCCACCAGTATCACATTCTCTGAGTAGCTTGTGGCATTTCTCTCATATGGTGGATTGTTGACTATTGATGGATTATGATCCCTCAGACAACTAAAATAAAATCCTATGAGCTTTTACTTCAAACAGCAAGTTTCACTAATCACAACTTGGGAAAAACTTTTCCAGGATTTTCATCTCAGATTATTTCTATATACTTGCAAATTCTCAGCAAGCCCTACATAACTCAAACAAGCTTTTTGGCAAGTTTACACATTAAAACAATAACCAACAATTGCCAAATTATTTTAGCGGTAACCTAATATGAAAAGTTGCTTGACATAACTGATACAAAGAGTTCACCAATTTGAAACTTGAAACAAACCCATTGCCAATCAGGTAACTTCGGTTTTGTTAAATGCATTTCCAAATTACACAGAGAATCAACATCTCATCATTAACAGTTAAAACTACAACTTTAAAAGAGTGTGCTTACCCAAGTTCACGTTTACCCAAGTTTGGAGGCTTAGCTTCTTTACCTTCAGCAGGATATGCTGAACCTGGGTGATACTTCTAAGCAAAGGTTGCCCCAGGGCCCAAGGCCATTGCTAGGGGGACCCATGCTGTAGAAAGAGAATTCAGAGGTGGGGGAGGGGGTGGTGGTGTGAAACTCTCTTCTCCTATGAGAAGGATTAACAGATACCCTCTTGGCTCAAGGGAAGGGAGTGGGAGAAGGGATTGACCAGGGTTGTAAGGAGGTATTTCAAAATTCCTTAATGATGAATAACAAAACCTCCAGAATCTGCTAAGATGTTTTTAGCTGTTCTAACTTTTCCCTTTAAGCTCCATGAAGGAGGATTCAGAGGTGCAGAGGGAAGGGAGTAAGTAAGTCTCAGGGAACCAAAAAGCACCTGCAATTTTCCCAATTCCCTACTGCTGAGAGAATTGACAGAATTGGGCACACGCTTCCTGATAGGGCATCCATCCTTGTCCTCTATGCTGCAGAAGGTATACTCAGGTCCATGGCCTCAAACCAAGCCAGTGGATTGAGAGCACGAGAGTGTTGGGCTGAGTGCAAGACAGCCTCATAATTGTCTGCCCCCAAAATCACCTTCAAACCTTCCTAGGTGCTTGGAGAGCAACCCCAATTACAGGGCAAGAAAGAAGGGGAAGAGGCTCATACTTTCCAGTCTTGGCTGGAGAAGAACTTGGGGTTGGGCAGTTTCCCTATGCGGGCCACCAAAATGTTGGGGGTTAGAGGCTTAGTGGTGCTGGGACCCCAAATCACAACATGCGGGTCCTGCTCAAATGAATTTGACCCCAGCCTTCTTTCAGCCAAAGACAAGGTTTATTAGAACATCCTTCATACTGGGCAGACTCTTAAGGAATCTAAGCATTACTGAGCTATTGGCTAGATTATAAGAATCTGAGCTATGGCTAGATTTTAAGAATCTGAGCCAGCATTTCTGTATATTATCAATAAAACCCAACAGAAAGAAATAGAAGGAGAAATTAATTTAATATGACTACAGACAATAAAAATACTTGGACAATACCTGCCAAAATGCACACAGGAACTGGGGCAGTTAGGTGATGTAATGGATAGAGCTCTGGCCTTGGAGCCAGGAGGACCTGAGTTCAGATCTGACCTTAGACACTTGACACTTACTAGCTGTGTGACCCTGGGCAAGTCACAACCCCAATTGCTTAAGCAGAAAAAAAAACCAAAACACACTGGAACTATATAAGTGCAATTATAGAACATTCTTTATACAAATGAAGACTTCTAAATAAATTGGAGAAATACTAATTACTCATAGGTAAGCAAGCCAACATAATAAAAATTACAATACTACCTAAAATAATTTTCCTATTCAGTGGCATACCAAGCAAACTATCAAAGAATTACTTTATAGAACTAGGAAAAATAATAACAAAATTCTTCTGGAGGAACAAAAGACCAAGAATATCAAGGAAGTTCATTAAAAAAGTGGGAAGGAAGTGGGTCCAACAGTGTCAAATCTCAAAGTATACTACAAAGCTGGAATCATCAAAACAATTTTGTACTGGCAAAGAAATAGAAAGGTTGATTAGTCAAAAAGATTAGGTATAATATACAGAAACAAAGAAGCATAGTAGCCTAGTGTTTGATAAACCCAAAGATCCCAACCACTGGGGTGAGAATTCACCACTCAAGAAAAAAAAAAAGCTGTTAGGAAAACTGGAAAGTGGTCTGACAGAAAGTAGGTATAGACCAGCATGCCATACTGTATACCAAGACAAGCTCCAAATGGGCACATGACTTAGAGACAAAGGTTGACACCATAAACAAACGAGGTGAGCATGGAAGAAAATAACTATCAACTCTATAGAAAAGTGAAGAGTTCATAACTAAAAAAGAGATAGAGGGAAAATTGGTACACTAATGTACTGTTGGTAGAGCTATGAACTTATCCAGGACCTGGAAATTAATTTGGACCAAAGGGCTATGAAACTGTGAATACCTTTTAACCCAGTGATGTCCCTAGGGAGGAAGGAAATAAACATTTATTAAGCACTTACTATGTGCCAGGCACTGTCCTAAGTATTTTATTTGATTCTATTTGGTCTATATTCCAAAGAGATCAAAGAAAGAAAAAAGATCCATATGTATAAAAATATTTATAGCAACTCTTTTCATGGTGGTAAAGTACTGGAAGATAAGGTGGTACTCATCAGTTGGGGAATAGATTAAAAAAAAAGTTATGGTATATGAAGGTGATGGAATACTGTTGTGCTGTTGGAAATGCTGGAGCAGATGGTTTCAGAGAAATATGAGAAGACTTGTATGAACTGATGCAAAGCCATTGGGGTCTGGTTAGACAAGTTTCCAAAAATTTACTATGTGTCAAGTACTGTACTAAGTTGAAATGCAAGTGTTAAACTTGTATTAAAATGCAAATATTTTGTGAAAACGGTAACAATTATTTGGTTAAAATAGGAGCATATTGACTGACAGACTAGAAGGTTAGCATGCTCCTGCCCCTTATATTCACTCCAGTCCAGTGGATCTGAACCCCTGGCTGCTGATGGGCAAAGTCTTTGTCCTCTCCCCAACTCCAATACTCCTATCCACCTCATCCTTAACTTCCCAAAGTCCCATTTGAAAGGGCAGAATGGAAGGGGTAGGCAGATCTGGAATGGGACATTGGAATCCGGCTCCATAAATAACAAACTCTCTTTCATCTTAATTGTAGTGCCTTCTCTCTGTTAATTATTTCCTATTTATCCTTATATTTAGCTTGCTTTGTAAATATGTTTGCATGTTGCCTCCCCACTTAGATTGTGAGCTCCTTGAGGGCAGGGGCTGCCTTTTGCCTCTTTCTGTATCCTCAGCACTTGGCACAATGCCTGGCACTTAGTAACAAATGTTTATGAAAAAAAATGTTTATGGATTGATTGATCTTAAACCTCTTCCTTTCTCATTCCTTACATCCCTGTCATTCAGTTCGATTTGGCTCCTTTCCATTGCTTCCCTCCACACACTTTCCAGTACTATACTTTCTCTCATATCCTCCAACTCCTTGGCCATATAGGGGAGTCAGAATAATCCTTCCTCCAGCCTGCAGAAGACAGAGAGATTCCATTCCTTCCCGCTCCCTCTAATTCCTAGCCTGGTTTACCTACAGGGATAGGAAACATCATGCCATTAGTTTCCCACACTGGTCCCATGACCTGAGCAGCGTAAGAGGCAGTCCTCTGTGGGGGTAGCTGCCTGTGCCTAGAGAATTTCCCTCTGAGACTGAATCCCTAGTGATGTTAATAACCCACCTGCTCTCATTTGTCAATGATTATCATAACCCCTCTTCATTATACTCACCTCATCCTAGTGACACTGATCTCCCAGGAGATATTCTCCATCCTCCTCTGGCGCCTTTCTCATTCTCACACCCTTCAACCCCGCCCCCCGCCCAATGTCCCACGTTCTCTGAAATGCTCACTTTCTTCCTTTCCTACTCCCTTTGTGGAGACCTGGCTGCCTTCTGATGACACAGCTTCCCTAACTACTCTTTCTAGCCCTGGCTACACTTTCACTCATTCCCCAGACCCCCTGGTGCAGCTGGGAGAGTTGAAAGACTCTGTTCTCCATTGCCACTTCTGAGTGGTACTGCCATCATTCAGGAAACCCTTCTCCTTTGAGGTTCACTCAATCCATATCTGGATAGCTAGGTGGCACATTTGATAGAACACTGGGCTTGGAATCAGAAAGATTCATTTTTTTTAAATGAATTTATTTTTTGTTTTCAAACAATCACTTCCATAAGATTTTGAGTTCTAAATTTCCCCCCCCCTCCCCAAAATGGTGTGCAATCTGATATAGGTTCTACGTATACATTCCTATTCAACATATTTTCATGTTAGTCATGTTGTAAGAAAGAATTAGAACCAATAAGAGGAACCACAAGAAAGAGGAAACAAAACAAAACAGAAGGGGAAAAAAAAGAGCAAATAGTATGCTTTGATCTGCATTCAAACTCCATAGTTCTTTCTCTGGATGTAGATAGCATTTTCCATCATGAGACTTTTGGAGATGTCTTAGATCCTTGCATTGCTGAGAAGAGCTAAGTCTATCAAAGTCAGTCATCACACAACATGGCCGTTACCATGTACAACGTTCTCCTGGTTCTGCTCACTTTACTCAGCATCAGTCCATACAAGTCTTTCCAGTTTTTTCTGAAGTCTGCCTGCTCATCATTTCTTATAGCACAATAGTATTCCATTACATTCATATACCACAACTTGTTCAGCCATTCCCCAATTGATGGGCGTTCCCTCAATTTCCAATTCTTTGCCACCACAAAAAGAGCTGCTATGTATATTTTTGTCCATGTGGGTCCTTTTCCCATTTGTTTGATCTCTTTGGGATACAGCCCTAGAAGAGCTCTTGCTGGGTCAAAGGGTATGTACATTTTTATAGCCTTTTGAATATAGTCAGGAAGACTCACCTTCCTGAGTTCAAGTCTGGCCTCAGACACTTACTAGCTGTGTAACCCTGGGCAAGTCACTTAACCCTGTTTGCCTTAGTTTTCTCATCTGCAAAATGAGCTGGAGAAAGAAATGGCAAACCATTCCAGTATCTCTGCCAAGAAAACCCTAAATGAGGTCACCACTGAAATGACAGAATAAAAACAACAATCTATATCTACTTCCCCCATCAAAATTCTGGTGGCTGTTGTCTGCAGACCCACAGGACACTCTCCTTCTTTCTTCAATGAGTTCAATGCCTAGGCTGCCTCCTTTTTCCTCCCCAACACCCACCCTCATACAAGGGGATTTCAACATGTGTGCTCAGACTCTGTTGATGATCCAGAACATTTGATTCAGTAAAGAAAAGGGAAGCTTTGAAGGCTTGTCTCTGGCAAGATTTCTCTCATACAATAGGTTAATCCAGGAGTGGGGAAAAAGTTTGGATTCAGTCAAAGGGCCACACTTGAAGACCTAGAAGGCCACGTGTGGCCTTGAGCCTGCAGGTTCCCCACACCTGGAATCTCTTCCCAAATTCCTTTAGAGGTGCCTACATGATTCTTGGTTCTGTCTGTTCTAAAATGTAAAATCATTTGCAGATGATACGAGGGGATTTCAATGTACTCCCTCAGACATCCTAATCTCCCATTTCCCCAACTTCCTCATTCCCCATGACCTCCTCAAGCCCGTCTCAGCTACACGCAGAGATGGTCAAACACTTAATTTTGCTATCACACACAAACAGACCATTTTCATGTTCGTGAACTCTGAAATTCCCTTACCTGATAACAATCTGTTGTCATTCCATCTCTCCTCCTACCTTGCAATACCAAACTGTTTTTCATCCTCACCAAGACCTCTGATCTCTTGCCCCCTTAGTTCTTTCCCAAGCTATCACCCCCTTCAGGCCAAAACATCCAATAGGCAGTTTGAGATGCAAGACTGAGGGTCAGGAGAGAGGACCTGAGTAAATCTGAGAACCATCCATATAGAAATGATAAGTGAAAACATGAGAGCTGATGAGATCACCAAGCGAAACATTAGAGAAGAAGGCCCTGGATGGAACTGTGTAGGGCATCCAAGGTCCTCAAGAGCAGACTGAGAAGGAGCAGTCAGTCAGATAAGAGGAGAACCAGAGGAGAACATCATTAAGCACAGTGCCTAGCACATAGTAGGTGCCTAATAATGTTTATTGATTGACTGCTCCCCATTGCCACTTCCATACCCTACTAGCTTCATTAAGCAACTTTTCCTCATTTGGGGTTCACACTATCTACTCTTATCACTCAATCCAAATATTGGTGGTTTTTATCTATTGACTCCCAGGCCATTCTCCTTCCTTCCTTCTCTGAGTTCAGTGACTAACTCATAATGTATCTATCTCTCCTACCCACCTCCTACCCTCACACCAGAGGACTTCAACATACACATTGATACTCCCTCAAACATCCTAACCCCACAATTCCTCAATCTACTCAGTTCACATGACCAATACTCTTCAGAGTATTTAGTAATCAATCTCCATCAATGAGAGTCTTATGCAAACGGGCTCAGCCTCAGGATACATTAATGACAGGATTAGCAATGAGTATGCAGAAAATTTGGTGCATCAAACCTATATAAGCAAGGTTATCTCAAGAGTATTTAAAAATCAAACTGAAAGACAAAAAAGAGATTAAAATAGATCTGTCCATATTGCTAAGCCAAAAATAACTGTGTGTACTTTCCACAGTTGGACCTTCTCAGTCATGGGTCATGACTTCCTTCCCCTAGGAAACTCATCATTGGGAAATCTCATCCTGCAAGACTGAATCTGCCTGGTCCTCCCATCTCACCAGTGCCCTGTGCATCTGATTGGACCCTTTGACTGGAGAGCAGGGCCAAGGGCTCCATAGCTTCTATTTAAAGCCTTAGCACAGGACTTTTCCCCATTTCCTACCAGCTTTACTGATTCTTGGCTTCTTTGAACATTTTCCTTCATGCTCCATTGCTAGGAACCTTCTACCTAGACACTTCTAAGTTTCCTTTTGTGTGTTGTCTTCCCTCAGATTGTAAGCAGGGACTGCCTTTGTTATTTTTGTTTTTGTATCCTTAGCTCTTAGAGCCTGGCACATGTTGGTATTAATAAATGTCTCTTGACTAACTGACCAAATAACCCCGATGGGAAGAGCTTCTGGACCAAAACAAGTATAGGCCACAGGTGGGGAACCTCCAAATGTCACAAAACAAATCCTGGGGATTTGTTTGGATCCAATCAAAGGGCCGCACTTGAGGACTTAGAGAGAGCCATGGATGGCCTCGAGGCCGCAGGTTCCCCACCCCTGATATAGGCAGAGAACTTTATATTGGAGGCAAAACAATTTGAAGGCATAGAGGGATCAATCTCTAAAGGAAAAGATACCAACTTAATAGTGTGGAGGGGGGGAATCATAGACAATATTACTACAATGAGACAACATCAATAGCTACAATCTTGTATGTGCCTAATTTCTCTAGAAAAATCTTCATGAAAATGGCCTGCATAAGCATCACAGGAATCCTTGATAAGAATTTAAGAAGGGAATAGGTAGAATTTTCTACACTCACAAAACTGAGTGGAAGGCATAGAGAACACGAGATCATAGGAAAATGGATGGAAAGGATCTTAGAGGCCATCTCATCAAAGCCCCCCCCCCTTTAAATGGATGAGAAAACTGAGGCCCAGAAAGTTAAAGAGTGAAAGGACTTGTCTAAGGTCACACAGGTCATCCATGGCAAAGCTAAAATTCCAACCCAGATCCTCTGACTCGAGAACTAGCCCTTTTCCCATTGAACCATGCCCCAGTAAGCTTAGAGTCTGTTGATGATAGATGAGATTTGATTCAATAGAGAAATATGAAGATTTGAGGTCTTATTTCTTAACAATCAATGCCTCTCCCAAATAATAGGTTAAGATCTCATTCAATTTCTTGATGGGTTACAGAAGGCACCTGTGCCCTCACATCCCAACTTCTCTTGACTCTGTCTATGTTTTAACATGTAAAACTATTTGCAAAAGACAGTTCCTAAATTTAATTATCCAGACATTAAGCTCTAGGACAATTAGCAATATGATTGTTCCACTTCCCATTAAGAAGCTAACCTTCTAATCCACTTTTGTCTGACCCTAAAGGAAAATACAGTGACCTCATACCTGAAAGTACATTTACAGTATGAAATCAGAATTCATTCATAATATGGCTTCCACCTATGTGCCCAGCCTTCTTCCTCATCTATTACTGCTCATCATGGCCTCTCTGGCCTACTTGCTCTATACCACATCTGGCATTCTGTCTCCTACCTCTATGCTTTTGCACATGGCGGTCTCCCATGCCTGGAACACTCTCCTGTCTCCCCTCTGCCTCAGAGCTGATCACATCACCCTCCTGCTCAAACACCATCAATACTCCCTTTTGACTCTTGGAGAAAATGCAAAATCTTCAGCCAGGCATTTAAAGCCCTCCACAATCAGCTCCCATCTACATTTCCAAGTTCATTTCTTTTTGTTCTTTATCACAAATCCTCTGTTCCAGTCAAATTGGCCTGCCAGCTGTTCCTTGAACACAAAATTACATCTCCCACCTTCATGCCTTTGCACAGGCTGGCCCTCATCCCCAGAAAGCTCTCCTTCCCCATCTCTGCCTCTTAGAAACTTCAAGGCTTGGCACATATGTTACCTATACAAGAAGTATTTTCTGATTCCCCCATTTTTTCACTGCTCCTCTTAAAAAAAGATACAAATTGCTTTATATTTGTTTTAAATATCTATGCATGTTTTTGTGTATATTCATTTATATGCATATTTATATGTACATATAAAATATGTGTGTATGAGTATATAAATATGGGTATATATTGAATACATTTATATTTAGATATGTGTATATATTAAATATATATGTCTATATGTACATATATTTTATTTACTCATTTGTGTACATGTCATCCCCCTCCCACATGTTAAGATCCTTAAAAGCACAAACTATTTCATTTTTGTCTGTTCTTTTTATCTGTGGAGTTTTTTTTGGTCTAAATCTGTGATTTCACTGTCACAGGGAACCCCCAGTGAGTAAGTTTCCTCTGTCAATACAGATTGGTACCAGCTCTTCAACTTTAGTCTTAGAAAATTACTTGGGCAGCAGAGAACAAAAGAAAAATCACAAGGAAGCAAAGAAAAGCTGGACAGCTCTGAGCACACTGCATAGTATTTTTACATAGGCTTTCTCAAAATGGAAATGTGTTGTATGTTTTGAAAATTACTTGGGAGCCCTGAGAGGTTGACTTGCCTGGTCACATGGCCAATATGTGTCAGAAACAAGACCAGAACCCAACCCTAGAACTTCAAGAGCAGCTCTCTCTCTACTGTGCCATGTTGGCCATCATCTAGGAAATAAATGATCAGAAAAAGAAGTGATGCAGGGAGAATAAGAACCCCACTGCTGCCCCGGTACCTGCAGAATCAATCAGCCTACCAATAAGCATTTATTAATATCTCCATGCACCAGGCACTGGACTGGGCACTGAGAATACAGAGATAAAAATGTCACAGGCCCTGACCTTCAGGAGCTTAGACACAGAGAAAAAACTCCAGTATACTGGGTGGGTCCTTCTTAAGGATTTATGATAAAATCTCCCTAATTTCTTTTCAAAGATGGGGGGACTATGGGTATGAAATACTACGTATGCTATTGGACTTCTTTGCTTTCTTGGTTACTTTTGCTAAACTGCTTTTTTTTCCTTTTTTTTTTAAATTTTGTGTTACAAGAGTTGGCCTTCCAGGTAAAGGAGTGGAAGGGATATATTCATAAATGAGGATGATAATAATAAACAAATATTTTTGAAGGAGCTATGATGGGATGACTAGAATTACACATCATGAGAAGATGTGGAGGATTTTGACCTGCACCCAATGAAGGCATCACTCAGTTTGATGAGCTCACAGTTGCATGGGCACATGCAATCCTTTTAGCCTGAGAAGCTAGGGTCATAGATTTACAGTCTAAAGGGACCTCAGAGGTCATCTAGTCCAGGAGTTCCCATTTAGTGGTTCACAAACCCCCAAAGGGTTCAAGATGGGTGTAATTGGTTCATGTTGAAAATTCTTTAATGGAACCTTGAAGAACAATTATGCCCAATTATGTTACAAATGTATATGTTACAAATATGCCACTAATATATATATATATATACACTTTTTTTTTCTCTGTGACAAGAATGTGCATGGTTAAAGCATTATAGATTTATTTCTGAGACGATTTGAAACCATCATGCTCACAGAACAATGTGCGTATTCGTGCAGCAATTACCACAAACTCTGACCGTTTCTACCTAAGTACAATGTATTCTTGCAGATGCTCAACCTGTCATCAGATTGTTTTCAAACCACCAAAAGAGTTCAACCTTCAAGCACAGACCAACTGGAAACACATGTTCAGACGCACACATCCCCTCATTTGTATTCCATAGACTTCACCAGAGTAGTTCCTCTATCCTTACCATTACCCTACAATTCTGTATAAACAAAGGATCAGACAAAAACATTTTCATTCTTGCAACACAGATGTCAAGTTGTTTGAAAACCATGACTGTGGGGCATGTGTATTATAAGCACCATCTTGAAACCATCATGGACCATCTCAAATGTTTGGCAGAAACAAACCTCATATAGTCTCTCATTGCAGTACCAAGGCTGTCTTCCAATTTCAGCGTATCTTTCACTTTGGATGCTATTTTTCTATCTGCTGGATTTTCAAAGGAACTTATCAACACCGGTCAGTAGTTCAGTAGAGTTTCTGTGAGAGTGTAGCTGGCATGACAGCGGAAAAAGAGAAAAAATCATATCTGAAGAGATCCTTTACAAAGATTTAAAATAAAGAGATATGTGCACTTGAACTTTAAGTGTATTTATTGTTTAATATAATGCTTGCTTGTCATTAGCCGATAGAAAAGTTAATAGTTTATATCTTAACTAGCTATTCATTTTAGTAGCCATATATTCTGGGTCCATGCACACTGGCAAATTCAGTGTTTTGCTACAAGGGAGGGTCCTGATACCTACCTATTGTTGTGAAACACAGTCTCTGTGCCACTGCATCAATGGTGCTAATGCAGGGTTGTTATATATTCAACAAGTGTTGAATATAAAGATGAAATTTTTGTGAAATTTAAAATCTTTATTTTAAAAATTTTAGCAACCCCATTGGATTGTTGGATGAAGACTGGAAGTGTTATGAAAAGACTGTTGAAAAGTATGTTAGTGAAGAATCTTAAAATATTCTTTTAGATTCAACATACTATGATTCGGAAATTTGCAAAAGTCATTCAACAGTTCATCATTCTGAAATGGTGTACAAGGATATTTGAGATCCCTGGATTATTATAGGCATGAAAAAGAGAACATATAATGAAAAATATATTAGGTTCAAATTCTTTTTTATTGTAGATAATTAATATCCATCCCAACCACAATGTGTAATTTGTGGAGCTCTTGCCAACAGCAGCTTAAAACCTTTTCTTGACATTTACAATCAAAATGTGAAAGCTATGTTGATAAGCTTGTTGATTTTTTTTAAGTGGGAAGAATAAAATTTGAAAATCTTGTATTATTGATTCATTTATTTATGTGAATAAACAAAACAGTTAAAAGAAATGACTGAAGCTTTATATTTAGTAAATTATCAAGTTATAAAAATTGGAGCTCACATTATTACAGAAAAATTAATTTTGCCATGTTGTTGTTCAGTCATATCTGACTTTGTGACCCCATTTGGGCAAAGATCTTGGCAAAGATACTGGGGTGGTTTGCCATTTCCTTCTCCAGAGCATTTTATAGATGAGGGAACTGAGGCAAACAGTGTTAAGTGACTTGCCCAGGGTCACATACACACATCAGTATTTGAGGTGGGATTTGAACTCAGGGAGATGAGTCTTCCTGACTCCACACCCAGCATTCTGTGCACTATGGCCACCTAGCTGCCCATATTATGAGTAATATATTAAATTACCCTGGAAATTCACAACACATTTTTTGTTACTGAATAGGGTTCATGGAACAAAAAACATTGGGAACCACTGATCTAGTTTAATCTCTTCATGTTTCAGAGGAAGAAACTGAGGCCCAGAGAGGAAAAGTGATTTGCCTAGGGTCACACGAGCAGTAGCATTATAGTTCACAGGCTTTTATAAACAGGGGCATACTGGCAAATGTTTAAAAACCAGCTCTGGAAACAGCACACTTTAACGTTTCATCTGCATGATGAATACTCCCTTTAACACTTTCTAAGTCTAGACAATCAACAAAATAATAAGAGAACAGCTAGTCTAATCCCACCTCTTTTGCAGATAAAGAAACTGAGGCCTTGGCAGACATGTCAGCAGCCAGGCTTTATCTCAGGGCCTCTAAGCCCGGAACCTGGGCTCTTTTCATCACTGTACCGCAGGAGTCTTTAAAGGATGAGTATGGATTCAACAGATGGGGAGAAGGAGAAAGGCTATTTATTCCAAGCATAGAGAACAAAGAAAGGGCTAACAAAGACCCAGGACTGCCTTCAAGGGCCCAGTTTCCCAGACAAACAGGAATGGTCTATTTGGGTGACAAATCCATTCGAAAACAGGCTCTGAGAATCCCCTTGTGTAATTCAATTACGTGCCATTTCAATTACCATTACTAATTAACCAAAGTCTGCTGGCTGGACATCTGGCACTTTCACCAGGGCAATGTCAGGCAGGTGGTCAGCCCCTCCCCCCCCCACACGCCCAGCCTAACTCATGTGTTGCCACTTCCTTGTTAAGCCAGCAGCTCTGGGGTTTCATCACTGTGGGCACAGAAAGACCTTAAGCCCTCCAACCCTTCCCTAAATGGTTTCATAAGTGGTGGTAGCCACAAAATTGGTTCCCCGGTAGCCAGTCTGTCAGAGATAAACTTCTCCCAGATCAGCTAGGCAGGACTTTGGCCCTCAGCCCCAAACCCAGGGGCTCTGGTCCACCTTTCCAGGCTCATTTCACATCAGTGGTAAACATCCTTCTAAAGCACTAAAGCACTTCTACTGTGGTACTCCCAAAGCTTCAGCAGCTCCCTATTGCCTCTATGATCAAATACAAATTCCCTTTTTTCATTTTACTTCCCCACCCCCATCCCACCCACACAAACTTTACATTCCAGCCAAAGTGTCTTTACCTCCTGTTCTCATTAAAGGACATCTATCTCCCCAGCTTTCTGCACTCCGCCCCCCATGCCTGAAATGTACTCTCCTCTCATCCACATCTTAGAGAATCAGAGGGTCATAGTTTGTAGAGCTGGAAAGCAACCCAAAGGGCAATAAATTCAACTCCTTCATTCACCAGATGAGGAAACTAAGGCACTGAGGGTTGCACAGCTTGTAAATGTCTAGAGCAGGATTTAAATCCAGGCCCTTCTAAGGCCTTTCTAATAATACTGAATTTAGCACTCTATCCACTATACTACACTGTCTTAGCTTCTCTTTTTTTTTTATTTTTATGACTTTTTGGTGATGCAATCAGGGTTAAGTGACTTGCCCAAGTAAGCCAGTAAGTGTCAAGTATCTGAGGCTGGATTTGAACTCAGGTCCTCCTGAGTCCAAGGCCAGAACTCTATCCACCACACCATCTAGCTGCCCCTTGCTTTAACTTCTCTTAAAGCACCCCTATTTGTTAATGCTCTCTCCCTTGTGGTCCGGGGCCATGTCCAGTCCTCCTAATCTGTATCTGGCCACTGGACCCAGGTGGCTACATAGGACAAAGTGAGGCTCGTGACTTTGCACAGCTCTGCCTCACTGTAATCCAATTCATTGGCAAGTCGTGGCATCACCTCCCTGATGTGATGGTCAAAAGGACAAACAACAACTTTTTTTTTGGTATTTCAGTATGTGAGTGTGTGTGTGTGTGTGTGTGTGTGTGTGTGTGTGTAAAATGCAAGTTGCTTGTGTCTTCCTCTCTAAGAATGCCTCCCATCCGCAATGTTAATCACATATTGATTTTTTTTTTGTCTAGGCAATGGGGTTAAGTGACTTGCCAGGGTCACACAGCTAGTAAGTGTTATGTGTCTGCGGCTGGATTTCAGGTCCTCCTGAATCCAGGGCCGGTGCCACCTCACTGCCCCAATTACATGTTAATTTAGACACGTCGTTGGCAAGCATCTCAAAGGTATGTCCCCAGAACTGGGCAGAGTGCCTAGAACAAAACTGGTGCTTAATAAATACTTAGTTCGTTGTGTGATTGATAGATTTAAAAAAAGTTTTTTCCCAGCCCCAGTCACTGGCACATAATTAGTGCTTAATAAATGTTAGTTGACTTGTATGAAATATACACGGTCAACCCAGAGGCCAGTCTGATCATGCTTGGCAGCACTTATAGAGCTCAGAGTCACCTCCCCAGGATGATGAGGCATGGGAGGAAGGTTTTTAGGGGACTATGTGCTAGCACTTCATATTTCTTTAAGAAGTATCTAATAATATTTATTAAAGTAATCATAAACATAATAATTGTTAGCACTAAGGTTTGTAAAGTGTTTTCCATTTGCTATCTCATTGGAGCCTCACGACAATCCTGGGAGGTACATGCTATCATCATCCCTATTTTATAGATGGGGAAACTGAGGCCAAGAGAGGATAAATGACTGGCCCAGGGCCATACAGCTAAAATAGGATTTCTATAGGCAGGTCTTTCTGACTTCTCAGGGGGACTCTCAGGCATCCCTGAAAATCTTTGAAGGGTTCTCTGAGGTCAAAACTATTTTCATTATAATACATATAATTCATAATAATGTTTTAATTTCTAGTGCAGTAAACATTGCTAGATATAACTCACATAAACAAAAGCTGTTTAGGAGGATGCCCAACAATTTTTTAAGAATGTAAAGGGGTTGTGAGACCCAAACATTTGCTGCCCTGGATCATTGAATTGCTCTTGGCCCCATGTTCTCATCTGCATAGGAATTTGACTCGTGGGTACAAATGGAACCTGCTCATGCATGACCTTTCATGCTACTTAACTCTTATTCATGGGATCTCTATTGTTGCTCAGTCATTCCAGTTGTGTCAGACTCTTTGTGACCCCATTTGGGGTTTTCTTGGCAGGGATACTAGAGTGGTTTGCCATTTCCTTCTCCTGTTCATTTTACAGATGAAACTGAGACAAACAGGGTGAAGTGACTCGCCTGGGGTCACATAGCTAATAAGTGTCTGAGGCCTGACTTGAACTCAGGAAAGTGAGTCTTCCTGATTCCAAGCCCAGTGTTCTATGCACTTCACCACCTAGCTGCCCCTACAATCTAATGGCAGAAGACAAGATAGACAAGGAAGCTGACAGGGAGGTGGGGAAGCAGAGAGGAAAGGGAAGGTATATGTGTTCATTCAACATTTATTCAACAAACATTTATTATTACACGATTCCTCTGTGCCAGACACTGTACTAGGCAATGGAGATACAAAGAAAGACCCAATAGTCCTGACTTTCAAGGACTTGGGGGAAAACAACATATATATATATATATATATATATATATATATATATATATATATGTTAAAGTCAATGCAAATATATATTATATATATATATATATTATATATATATATATATATATATATATATATATATATATATATATATATGTTAAAGTCAATGCAAAATATATACAAAGTAGATACCAAGTAATTTCCAGGGAGGAGAAGGGATGCTAGCATCTGGTCCAAGTTGTTGGACAAGAGGTGGAATCTGAGCCAGCCTTCAAAGGGAGCCTGGAATTCTAAGAGGAGATAAGGATGGAGGGCATGAGGGCAGTGGCAGAATCTGGGCAAAGGTCCGGAGGCAGGAAATTTGGGGTGTGGGGAATGACAAGTCTGGTTAGAACTGTGGAATTATGATTTTCATATGAATTGATATAATATGTGTAATGAATATACTAAGAGATTAGATTCTCAAAATTTTTCTATCTTGAGTCAGACTTACAATACAGCTTAAATTGATTAGTCAAACTTTGACAACTCTCACAATCACTGTCATCACTGCCTACGTGCCTTAAGTGAAGCGAATCCAAGATTGTAAAACCTATTTCCATCACAGACCTTTGGTCCTATGACCCACCAAGTAACGACCCCCAAAGACTGTTGAACAATGCTGTTCCCACAGAACTTGAGGACATCTGTACATTAGTATCACGAGATTTGTGGGCTGGTTGTGGGAAACCACTGAGGTCCCAGGAATGATTGTCTATAATCCGCCTTCCCCCCTCCCTTCCCATTGTAATTTATCTATCTAATCTCTGTCTTCACTTCAGCAAGGTGGAGTCCTGATCAGGAGAATTCCTGATGTGCAAACCTGTTCTTCATTATGAAATTAAATTCATCAAATGGCTCCCTGATTACTGGCACTTTGTCTCTAGCCTGCTGTTTCTTCATTCTCAGGTGAGAGCCTGGCTCAGGAAAATCTTGTTAACAGCACATAACTCATGTGTAGGACAGTGATAGGCAAAAAAAAATTTTTCTCATTCATTTCATTCCATAAACCAGATTTCAAAGGGCTTACGTTGCCAGAGGAATTTGTGTTTGATCCCAGAGGCATGAGGGACCTTCCTGAGCAGGGGAGTGACATGGTCAGACTGGCAGCTGCGTGAGAAACTGATCGGAGAGGGAAGAAAGCAGCTGGCACTGATTGCAGATGCCAGCTTGTTCCTTACTCGGTAGTAGGGTTTTTGTTTTCTTATTTCAGTCACCCAAGGGAGGCTCTTTGTGGCCAGTGGATTCCAAGTTAGAATTCTACCTACCCTGGCACCCAGGATTATAGGATCAGATTTAGAACTAGAACACTCATCATTCCCCAGAAATGTTCTCTGTGTGACTTTAAGGAAAGGCCTTAGAAGTCACCTAGTCCAGTCCATCCCACCATTTTACAGATGAGGAAAACTGAGGTACCAAGAAACTTAAGTGATTTGCTGCTGGGCTTGAGCCAGATTACAAACCCAAGCCATTCCTCTCCATATTCAGCAGCCTTTCTGCCGTACCTTGCAAGAGAATAGGAGATGTAGTCCAAGGCTGGAAAGAGAATACTCCCTGAAGCCATCTGGGTGGGAAGGGAGGACTCTGCTTTAGCAGAGGATCAGGGCTCAGAGCCAAGGAGCTAGGTAAGAATTAAGCTAAAGGAAAAACAGTGAATGGACTGGTGGTTGGAGGCAAGAGAAAGGTGCTATTTAAAAACAGAATAAAGCCCCAAGCTGCAGAGGTTTCCAGAAGGAAGTCCCTGGCCACTTTAAGGAAGAGCAGACCAGAACATGCCCTGGCTGGTTCTCCCAATGTGTGAGATGCGACTCAAATTAAAAAACACATTTAGAGGTTTCTCTAGGAACAGAAAGTTAATTTATTTGCTATTCTCAGGAACAGGGTGTCCCTCCACCAGTATGTTCTGATGAGGGGAAACAGATTACAGAAGCAAAGAAGCAGATTAAATAAACCTAATGAGTAAAGCCCTCTCCCACCAACTAGCCAATGTTTGGCTCACAATCTGAACTCGAAAGTCTTCCATATAAACAGAAAAAACAAAGAAACAATATACATATCCATATTTAGCCCCCTAGTTTACTGCAGTGTTGCCAAAGAAATAATTAAAAATGTGCAGTCAAGCTAGACACTGTACTGTATAGCCAGGTCACCATGACCGGGATATAACAACAGGTACAAACTTTAACTACTGAGATAACAATGGGATAAAAACACTTCTAAGAAGTCTTTCAAGGGACCCTTCATCCCACTCAGTCTTATCCCAAACCTTAATTACACTGAGGAGTCTTCACTGGGACATCCCATTCACCAAGATAACGCTCTTCTGTTCAGGCCCAGGGGCAACTTCTGAAGAGTCCAGAGCTCCCCTGAAGGGGTCCTTAGGATCATAAGATTTCCCTGAGAGACTGCTCCCTCCTCCCTGATCCCTGCATGTGATTCACCTTCCAAGAGAGACCTTTGTCCATTTCCCCAGCCCAGGAGGCTTCAATAACCTCGGCTCTGGCCTGAGTCCACTGAGGAAAGAGGAAAAGAGGGAGAGAGAATCCAGGAGAGGAGGGAGGAAGGGAGAAAGGGAGAAAGGGGAAAGGGAGAAGAGGGAGCAAAAGACTCTGGGGAAGGAAGGACAGTGAAGGTCGAAGGCAGGGGGACAGAGGGAAGACAGGAAGAAGGGAAGGAAAGGAGAGAGGAACAGAGAGGAAAAGGAGAAGGGAGAGAGGGAAAGAGAAGGAAAGAAGAGAAAGAAAGAAAGAAAGAAAGAAAGAAAGAAAGAAAGAAAGAAAGAAAGAAAGAAAGAAAGAAAGAAAGAAAGAAAGAAAGAAAGAAAGAAAGAAAGAGGAGAGATCTAGAGGAAAGACAGAAGAGAGAAGGACAAAGGGGGGAGGAGAAAGAGGGAAAGGAAAAGAGAGGAAGCGAAGGGAGGAAGGAAAGGAAGAGAGAAAAGGAAAGGGGGAGGGGGAAACGGGAACCGGACGGTGGGGAGGTGCCCTAGCCGTTTTCATAAATGACCCCAGCCATCCCGGGGACCTTGGGTCCGAGGGAGGAGGAGGTAAGGAGGTGAAAGAGAAAAAGGAGGAGAAGGGGAAGAAGCGGGGGGCGGAGGGGGTGGGGCCTCAACCACTTCTCTTCGAGTTGCAGAGGCTGCTCTAACTTAACGCCCGCCCTGAGCTTGGAAGCTGAGGCTCGGGACAGGGTAAGTCCTCTCTGCAATGGGCCGCTCGACCCATCCTGCCTCAGCCCCCACCCCTGCCCCTTCCTTTGCACCCCCCCACCCCCATCCCTGGACTTGGCAGGGGATTGGTAAGGGCAGAGTGGGTCTGAGATGGGTCAGAGCCGCTACGTCCTCCCTGGAGGCTGCGGTAGTGGGAGGGGAGCGGGATGGGACTAGACCCCGAGCTCTTCCCGGTAGGTGGGTGCTGGTCAAGGTATTCCGAGTCAGCAGGCCGACACAAGTATGGAACTAGGGCTCTGGGGCGCGGGGAGTTGCTGGGGAGACTAGCTGGCCTCAGTTGCCTGATCTGGAAAGTGGGAATGGGGAGCCTGCTCCGAGTTATTCCCTCCCTTCCTTCTCTTCCCCCATACCCCCGTCTCCTCGACCTCCTTGTCTGTCTTGTCCTCCAAGGAAGGTAGCTCTCCCTCTTCGGGTTTGCTGTACCCTAGGAGATCGAGTTAATCTGCCTTCCCCTCCTCCGCCTCCAGGTGCCTAGGAGCTGGAATGGACCCCTGGGACCTCTACTGTTCCAGGCTTCTTTCTCCTCTCCTGAGCGCTGCCCCCCTTTCCTCTGCTTGCTGGCTGCTCAGAGACCCCATCCCCATTGCCCATCGCCCCTCCGAGAGGGTTTCCAGAAGGAAGAATTGCCCCCCCACTGCCTGGTACAAGAGAGAACGCTGACTGTATGGGTCAGCCCAGCTCAACCCAGCTCACCACAGAAACATCAGTCCTGTGGCCAAAAAAATGAAGACTAGAGTAACTGCTAAAAACCTTAGAACTTAGAGAATGTCAGATCTGGGAGGGACCTTAGAACTTGGAATGAAGATCTCGAATCATGGAGCATTTATTAATTTGAGTATGGGAATAACAAAATATTCCTACCATGTGCCCAGGCTTGACGCTGAAGTTATGAAGATAAAAACAGAACCTGCTTTTTAGAAACTTATGTTCTAATGACATGGAATATGGAAGAGATCTTAGAACATAGAACGTTTGTGGTCCAAGGGCCCTTAAGGCGTAGAATATGAGAATTGCCAGGGCCTGTAGAACAGGGAATGTCAGATGGGAGAGCTTAGAACACAGAATGTCAGAGCTATATTGTATTGTATTGTACTGAAACCTTCCAGAAGTGGAAGGAGCATCTAGAAGGGACCTAGAACATACATTCATAGAACTGGGAAAACCTTAGAGTAGACAAAATGGAATCGGAATTCCCCTCATAAAGAGTACACTCCAACTTCCTTATTTTATAGAGGAAGAATCTTAGGTCTGAAGAGGAGACTTTGTGGCCCAAGATCAGCCAGCCCAGCTATGGCTGAGCTCCCCTGGGATCTTGCTTCTCTAGTCTTTACCTCCTGCCTTCTCCACCCTTGTCCCTTCAAAGCTCAAGCTTTCCCTGAAAGTATTATAGAAATACCCACAGGACCTGCAGAGCAGTCTTTTTTGAGCAGGAAGAGCCCTGAACTGGCCTTTGCACACTCTCTGCTCAGTTCCTGCCCTTCTGTATGGCCAGAGGCAAGGGATTTCCCTCACCGGGCTTCACTCCATAGAAAGAAATCAATGGACTCAATAATCACTGATATGTACGTATTGATTGATTATCTCTTTAGATTTTTGCAACATCCCTCTGAGGGGGAGTACAGTAAAAAGAGGACAATAACAGCCCCTACCTCCCAGGGTTGCTATAGGGATTAAATGAGATAATATTTGTGAAGTACTTAGTACAGTACCTGACACTTAGTAGGTGCTATATATAAATGCCATCATCATTATATCTATTATTATTATTATTATCTCCCTGCCAGGATTGTTGTGAGGATCAAATGAAATAATATTTGTAAGGCACTTAGTACAGGGCCTGACACATAGTGGGCACTATAGAAATATTATTATTATATTATCATTATCATTATTATCTACATCCCGAGGTTGTTATGAAGATCAAATGAGATCTTTTGTGAAAAGCTTAGCACAGTGCCTGGAACACAGTAGGCACTATGTAAGTGCTAGCTATCATTATTTTTATTATTCCTTCAGAAATTATCACTCCCATTTTACAAATGAGGAAGGTGAAGTTCAAAAAAGTTATGTGACTTGCCCAGGGTCACTTACTTAGGAAGCATCAGAGACAAACTTTGAACTCAGATCTTCCTGATTTCTACCCTATTACTTGAGAGGCTTTGAGGCCTTTGGTTACAATTTCCACCGGAAAGGTGTTAGGGCGTGTACATCCCTCTGTTCTCTCTACCAGGCTGCCTCAACTCTTGAGGTCATAGGATGGGAAGATTTTAAGCTAAAAGGGACCCATGGAGGTCCTCAGCTTCAGCCCCCTCATTTCACAGATGACTAGACTGAGACTCAGAAAGGAGAACTAGAATCACAGGACAAGTGATTTAGAGCTTTTCAGCTTTATGACACATTGCTGACCTTCACAGGTTGTCTTTCAGTCATACTGACTTTCCTATTGTACCTTATTTATAGCCCTCTATCTCCCCCCTCCACCCCTGTGCCTGGCACGCACTGCCTCAACTCTACCTCTCGGACTCTTATTTCTTCAAGAATTAGCTGACAGTAACCATCCTTTACATGAAGCCTTTCTAACTCCTTCCAATCATTTTGTATTTATTTGTATGCATTTTTCATGTGCATGTAGTTTATGTTGTATATATATATATACACATACGTGTATGTAGGTACATATACTTACAGATATTTAGTATATATAGGCACATGTGTATATATACATACACACACATTTTGTCTCCTCCCAGATGTAAGCTTCTCTCACATCTGACTTCGTATCCCTAGCACCCCTGGTACAATACCTGGTTGGTTGATTGATTGATTCAGCTGGAAGGGGCCTTCTCAGTGATCACTAGTCTGAACCCCTCACTTTACACATGAGAAAACTGAAGCCTAAATCCTATAATTTGCTAAATATCCCCACTGTTGAGAAGATTATAGTCAGGAGCTCATAGGTTAAATATTTAGGTCTCATGGGGGAGGCTGAGGTAGCATAGTGGACAAAGTGCTCCTTGGCCTGGAGTTAAGAAGACTCATCTTCCTGCCTCAGACACTGACTAGCTGTGTGACCCTGGGCAAGTCACTCAACTGTTTTTACCTCAGTTTCCTCATCTGTCAAATGAGCTGGAGAAGGAAATGGCAAACCACTCCAGGATCTCTGCCAAGAAAACCCCAAATGGGGTCATGAAGAGTCAGACACAGCTGGACAATAACAAGACTTCTTTGTCACTGGCCGCCCAGTTGAAGATGCTCTCCGCTCTTGGAGTAACAGGAACCAGCCACTAATTGCCTGGAAGTGCAAAGGCTGTAGGAATCAGCGCTCCCGAGGATGGCTGGCCCTCCCTTCTGCTGCCATGTTGTACTGGCAGGTTCTTGGGTGCAGTTTCCATGGGAAAGGCGGTGGAGTGTGCCAGTCCCTGGGTCCTTAGTGGGTGGTGGTTCTTGCCCCGGTTACGTGCTATCAGCAAAGCTTCCGGGAGGCCCCTTGGCCAGCTTCTGTCTTGTGTAAAGCTGGGGTTTCACTTGATTTTTCTTGGGGAGAAAGCTGGGGGAATGGAGACAGGACTCTGCACGCAAGAGAAGGCAAGCTGGTGATGGGACGGTACCGGAGCATGAGGCAACATGAGGTTTTGAAAACTTTCTTTGAAAGGAGCTTTGCACAACTCCGTAGTCATTTGGCAACAGACAGGAAGCATGTGACATTAGGATGCCCTGAATAAATTCCTCTCCGATAATCCCCACATGATCACAGGATCACGGATCTAGAACTGAAAGGAACCACCCTTGGCATCTAGTCAATCAAAAAGCATTAATTAACCACTTACTGTATAGTCAGGATATCAATAAGTCAAAAAGCATTTATTAAGCACTTACTGTATAGCCAGGATATCAATCAAAAAACAACTATTGGGCACTTACTGCATAGTCAAGATATCAATCAAAAACAATTATTAAGCACTTACTGTATAGTCAGGATCAATTAATCAAAAAGTATTTATTAAGCACATTTGTATATCAGGATATCAATCAATCAAAGAGTGTTTATGAAGCACTTACTGGACAGTCCAGATAGCAATCAATCAGCCAGTTAGTTATCAAGCACTTATTACATCGCCAGTACTGGAAGGGTAGGTGCTGGAAATACAAAGAAAAATTAAAAACAATCCCTGACCTTGAAGAACTGATATTCTAATGGTCAAGACAACTTATATAGAGTCAAAAGGAACTGGGAAGTGCCTGGGGAGGTGGAAAGGATTAGCATCTGGGACAGGGTGGAGGAGGAGGAGTGCTGTGAGCTAAGTCTTAAAGGAAGCCAGAGATTCTAAAAGGCAGAGGTGAAGAGGGAAAGCATTCCAGCCATTGCACCTGAAAAAGAATCCCTTCTATAATATCTATTATATATTTTATATATATGTGTGTGTGTGTGTGTATAGATATATCTCTATGTCTATAGAGATATATCTATAAAGAGATATCTATATATCGATCTATATGTAGGTATAGATATATATGTAGATATAGATGTCTAGATAGAAATATAGCACCTCCAGGAAAGGGTAACTCACGGCTTCCTGACACTGCCCATTCCACTTTGGAACAACAAATTTACCTGTTAAGGTTCCTTAACTCAAACCTAAAGATAGATTGATTAGAAAGGGGAGAAAGAGAGTGGGCAGCTAGGTGGTGTAGAGGATAAGAGACACCAGGCCTATAGAAATAGGAAAGTCTGGAGGTGAGATTGAAGTTTCATTTTGAACATTTGAGACACCAATGGGACTTGGATTCAAACCTAGCCTCGGACACTTACTAGCTGTGTGACCTTGGGCAAGTCACTGAACCCTGTTTGCCTCAGTTTCCTTATCTGTAAAATGAGCTGGAGAAGGAAATGGAAAACTGCTCCAGTATCTTTACCAAGAAAACCCTAAATGGAGTCACAAAGAGTCAGACATTACTAACAACAACAACAGAAAAAGGAGAGCTAAGTAAAAGACAGCTAAGATATTTTGGGGCCTCTGACAGTGAACTTAATGTTCATGTATTGACAACATACCTTTCATACAACAAGAATAGCAGAAAAAGGAAAGACTGGAGACAAGCAATCAATGAATATTTGTTAAGCACCTACTAAGTGCCATTCCTACTTCCTGCCAGTTTAGTGCTACCGAGACCAATTATCAGCTATTTTAATAGTCAGAATGGATTGAAATGGATTGGTAGCTGAGTGAGTAGAGAGAAAGGGATGGATTTGAGAGATGTTGTGGATATAAATTGTAACCTCCTTGAGGGCAGAGACTTTTCATTGTTGTCTTTGTATTCCTAGCACCTAGAAGAATCCCTGACACACAGTAGGCACTTAAATGAATTTAATTTAATTAATTTAATTTAATTAAAGATAACTGAAAGAGATGTTGTGGAGGTCTCAGAAACTAGTTATGAGGGCAAAGAAGGTATTAAAGATGACCACAGGTTATGAACCTGGTGGCTGAGAGGATGATGGCTGGTACTCTTCACAGAAATAGGAAAGTCTGGAGGTAAGATTGAAGTTTCATTTTGAACATTTGAGACACCAATGGGACATCCAGAAAGGGATGGATAAATGAACAAATGAATGAATGAGTGAGTGCAAAAGCATTTGTTAAGTGCTTCCTATGACCCAAACACTGTGCTAGGCACTAGGGATACAAATTCAACAGAAGGCAGTTGATGATGCCAGACTAGAACTCAGGAGAAAGATGGGGACTGAACACAGAGATCTGGGGCTCCTCTACAGAGAGATGGTCATTGAACCTATGAGAGCTGGGGTTGAACAGAGAGAAAAGGGGGCCCAGGACAGTCTTCACACTAAGGAGGTGGGAAGAGAATGAAGAACCAACAAAGAAGATGGAAAAGGAAGAAACATACAGGTAGGAGAACCAGGAGACACCAGTGTCATCCAAGCCAATGAAGGAGAGGGTGGTCAACGGGGATAAGAGGTTAAGGAAGAGTTGTTCAATCATGTTAGACTCTTGCTGATCCCATTTAGGTTTTCTTAGAAAAGATACTGGAGTGGATTGTCGTTTCTTTCTCCAGCTCATTTTACAGATGAGGAAACTGAGGCAAATAAGGTAAAGTGACTTGCCCAGGGCCATACAGCTAGTAAGTCTGAAGCTGGATTCAAACTCAGGTCTTCCTGACTTTAGCCCTGGGCACTCTATCCACTGCACCACCTAGCTTCCTATCAAGAAATGAGGAAAAGATCATTGGATTAAGCAACAAAGAGGGTTGTTGAGAGTGATTACAGTACAGTGGTGGACTTGGAAACCATACAGTAAAGAAATAATAATAGCAACAACAATATCAGCATTTATATAACACTTTAAGGTTAGTGAAGATGTGTCCATTTATTTAATCCTCATCACAACCCTATGAGGTAGGTGCTATTATTACAGTCCATTTTACAGTTACTGAGACAAGCAGGTTAAAGGGACTTGCCCAGGGTCACACAGCTAGTAAATGTCTGAGGCTAGATTTGAACTCAGATCTTCCTGACTCCCAGACCCAACAGACTCTCCGTTATACCACTGGTCATGATGTGGAGGAGAGCACTTCAGCAGACTGCTCTTTCTAGTTGAGCAGTAAAAGAGCTAAGATATTTGGGGGCCTCTGGCAGTGATTTATGTATTGACAACATACCTTTCTTTTAATCACTCCTATTCCCAGCCTCCACATCATCCCAGATCCTTCCCACTGATACTGCCCCTGCCCTCAAGGACCTATCTATGCAAGAGAAGTTGGAGTTAATCAAGGGAGGGAAGGCACTGGTATCAAGTAGAGCAGCTGACAAGATTATACCCACACCTTAGGAACGTCTGGGTCCAGTGGCAGGATGTAGATCAGGACAACTGGAGATAGCCCCCTAGATACAGGCCATACAAAGAAAAACGCAAAACAGTTCCTGCCCTCAAGGGGCTTACACTCTATTAGCAAATATACTTTTCATAAGGGATGGGAACTGGACTTGTGATTTCATTGATCTAGTTCAATTGTTTTCAGTCATGTCCAATTATTCATGAACTCTTTTGGGGGTTTCTTTGCAAAGATACTGGAGTGGTTTTGCCATTTCTTTCTCCAGCTCATTTTACAGATGAGGAAACTGAGCCAAACAAGGTTAAGTTACTTGCCCAGAACCATCCAGCTCGTAAGTGTCTGAAAGCAGATTTGAACTCGGGTCTTCCTGACTCCAGGCCCAGCGCTCTATCCACTGTGCCACCCAGCTGCCGTTTCACTGATCAAGGGAACTCCCCAGTGAGGAAACTCCCTTTACCAATACAGGCTGATAACTTCTCTGCAGTCCTGGAGCACTGACCCAAGTCTGCTAGCAGTTAACATTAGGGTCAAGGGACTAGGCCCTACTGGTCCACTGGTCATCTCAAGTAACTAATTAGCAAAACTAATTTTGGATTCACCATGTCAGATAAGCTGTGAGGTGGGAGGGAGGGGAGCAGTACATGTTAGATGTCTAGGTCAAGGGAGCATGACAGAGTAGATAGAGTCCTGGACTTGGAGTCAGGAAGGCCTGAGTTCTAATCCCACATCAGACACCTACTCTATATGGAACTGCAGTTTTCTCTTCTGTAAAATGAAGATGATACCTGTAGTACCTCCTTCTCGGAGGCTCAGATGAGATAATGTTTGCAAAATCATTTTAAATGGCAGCTTTTATTATTATTACCAGGAAATAGAATCATAAGACTATAGATTTAAAGCCAGAAGGGACCTTAGAGACCATTGAGTCTGACTTCCTCATTTTATAGATGAAGAAACTGAGGTAGAGGAAGTGACTTGCCCAGGGTCACACAGCTGGTAAAGGACTGAGGCAGGATTTGAGCTGAAATGTTAAGAGCCAGAAGGGACCTTAGAAACCATCTAGCCCAGGGGTTCTTAGCCTGGGCTTGTTTATTTGTTTAAGATATTTTGATAACTGTATTTCAATATAACTAAGTTCCTTTGTAATTTTATTATTTTTTTTGATTTAAAAAAATTGTGAGGACACCAGGCTGCCAAAAGGGTCCATGACTCTAATAATAATAATAATAATAATAATAATAATAATTAGCAACTGTAAAAGGTTCCTGAAACACGTTGTGAATATGATCCTCACAACAACCCTGGTATGCAGGTGCTATTATTATTACTTCCATTTTACAGATGAGGAAACTGAGGCAGACAACAGGTGAGTGACTTGCCCAGAGTCACACAGCTAGTAAGTGTCTGAGGCTGGGGTTGAACTCAGATGTTCCCCGACTCCAAGCCCCACACTCTATCCACTATGCTACCTAGTTTCCCAAACAAATAAGTATGATAGGAAATAGGAAGGCAGAGAACACTTCCTAATCAATGGGGAAGTTGAAGAAGGCTTCCTGGAGGAGAAGACATGAGCTGAGTGTTGAAGCAAGGATTCTGACACTGAGATGAAGAAGATGTGCATTGTAGGCATGGGAATGCCCAGTGCACGTGTCCTGAGGCAGGAGATTGAGTACTGAGTTTGGGGAACAGCTACCAGTCAAGTTTGCAATGTAGAGTACACGAAGAGAAGGAAAGTGAATTATTAAGTCTGGAAAGGTAATTCAGAGCCAGACTTTGGAGAGCCTTGAATGCCAGGGTTAGAGGTAGTAGCATAGTTGATAAAATCCTAGCTTTGAGTCAGAAAAACCTGAGTTCAAATCCTGCCTCTTAGTAGTTGTATGATTCTAGACAAGTCACTTAACCTCTAGCCTCAGTTTCCTCACCTGGAAAATGGCGGCAATCATATCACCTACCTTGAAAGGTTGTCAAATGAGATCATATTTGTAAATTGCTTTGTGATGATTAATGAACTTTATAAATGCTAGTCATTGTCCCTTTTTCCTAGAGGTAGTAGGAAGCCACTGCAGGTTTGGAGTTTGTTTTTTGAGCAGAGAGGAGTGATTTGGTCACTTATGCCCTAGGAAGATTATTTTGATAATTATGCACAGGATATATTGGTGAAGGGGGAGACTAGAAGCAGAAAGGGCTATTAGGAAGGTATGACATTGGTCCAGGCAAGAGATGACTCCAGCTTCACCTGGGTGGTGGAAAGTGTGAGTAGAGAGAAGGGAAAGAACACACCTGGAGGGAAGGGAGAATTGACAAGATTTGGCAATGACTGGATGGGAGGGGGAACATAAGGGAGGAGTCCCAGGTGACTGATAGGGAGGATACTAGGGTCCTCAGCAGAAACAAGGAAGTGTGGAGGAGGGGTGTGCTTAGGGCAAAGATGAGGAGTATTTGAAGGTCTATTTGGGGTGCCCTGGGGAAGCCAGGCAGGTACCTGGGCTTCAGGAAGTCACTCCAACTTTGAAGTCTTAGTAACTCTAGATTGGGCAGGTAGGTGGAAAGAGTGGATAGAGCTCTGGACTTGGAATAAGGAAGACTCATCTTCCTGAGTCCAAATCCAGCCTCAAAAACTTACTAGCTGTATGACCTAAATGGGGTCATGAAGAGTCAGACATGACTGAAAAATGACTGAGCAATGATAAACTATGTTAGAACCCTAATACAGTGGAAAGAGAGCTAGCTTTCAGGTCAAAGGCTTCAGATTCAAATCCTGCCTCTGAGGCTGTGAGCACATCCTTTAACTTCCCTAGGATTCAGTTTTCTCATCGGTGAAATGAGGCAATTGTATTAGATGGTCTCTGAGATTCCTTCTAGCCAAGAATTAGAATCCTAGAGGAGAAATGCCCTAAACAACACTTAAAAGCAAAGTTGTTTTTAATTTAAGATGAATGTATTACACAAGAGAACCCAACCACATTCTTCTTTTTTTCCAGATTCTGGAACAGCTGAAAAATGGGTACAGAAGAAAAAGAGGCAAGTAGATTTTTCATCACTAGAATTCAGACGGGAAGACTCCATAGAGGCAGGGGAATGGGGGGGGAGAGGAAAACAGCAGGGAGACTTGGGTTCAAGTCTTACCACTGACACAACCTGGCTGTGTGACCCTGGACAAGGGTCAGTGCCTCAGTGCCCCGAGGCCGCTCTCTAAGACTGTAAGTTCCAGATGAGCAGTCTAATCAACATGGAGAAAAGGAGTTTCTATATCTAGTGTTCCTCGTGAGGATGAAGAGACAACATCCAGGCAACAATGAGGAAGAGGAGAAGGATGAACATGCTCCCTAGCACTTCAAGGTTTCCAAAATGAGCTTCTCTGCACACCTACAGCAGCTAGTGGCACACTGGGCCTGGAATCAGGAAGACCTGAGTTCAAATCCAGCCTCAGACACTTACTGGCTGTGTGACCTTGGGAAAGTCACTTAACCGCTGTTTGCCTCCGTTTCCCCAATTGTAAAATGGGGATAACAATAATAGTACCTATCTCCCAGGTTTGTAATGAGGCTCAAATGAGATAATGAATTATAAAACACTTAGCACAGTGCCTGGCACATGTTAGGAGCTATACAAATGCTTACTCTCTTCTCTTCCCCATGGAAGACAGGGGATTCAGAGCACTATTAGCCTCATTCTAGAGACAAGGAAACAGACTGAAAGAGGGTCGAGAAACTCACCCAGTTAGTAAGCATCAGAGCCAGCCTCTCTGCTTTATTTGCCCCCTCCCCACCTTTTTTTGTAAGTCTGTAAGAGGAGCAAGAACAAAATTAGGTTCATTTGGTTGGACTGGGAATCAGGGGAACCTGGGTTCAAGTCTCTGCTCAGACATATTCTATCTGTAAAATTCTGGGTAAGTCACCTTCCAGCAAAAAGTCCAGCAGTGAAAAGGGGGTTGGGGGAGAGATGCTGAAGTAGGAGGAAGGTGAGGAGGCCAGGGAAGAACATGCCAGGTGACGTGAGTCAGGTGGAGGGACAGATATTTTAAGGCCCACAGGAACAAAACACACCTCTTCACAGATGATCTCAAAGTGAATTATGAAGTCAAGTTTTTTTTTTCCTGCTGCCTAATTCTATGATTCCATAAACTTGATCAGCCCTAGTCTGTGTGAGTTTGGAGTGGGAGAAGGAATCTGTTCCAAGGAAGTCTCTTCTTTTCTCCAGACCTCAGTTTCCCCATCTGTAAAATAAAGATAATATGGCTTACTGGCAGGTGGTGTGGTATAATAGCAAGAACGCTGAACTTGGAGTCAGGGACCTGGGTTGAAATCCAGACTCTGCCACTTAGTACCTGTGTGACCCAGGGCAAGTGACTTTCATTCCCTGGGCCTCAGTTTCCTCATCTATAAAAAGGAAGGGAAGATTCCTGCCAATCCTCTCATCCCCCAAACCTATTAGTGACACATCTAAAATTTTTGTATCATAGCCGTAAAGCAGAGGTCTACAGACCCCCAAAGGGATGGATAGGTGGATTTCATGAGATCTGTGAACTGGGATGGGGAAAAAATCTTCATTTTCACCAACCTCTGCCTAAAATTTAGCATTTCCTCCAACTGTGAATATAAGATATTCATATGTGAACATATGATTTGGAGCAGTAAATATGCTTCTCCAGACTGCCAAAGGGGTCCATGACTTCTTCAGTTATGTCTGACTCCTCAGGACCCCATTTGGGGTTTTCTTGGCAAAGATACTGCCATTTCCTTCCTGGCTCATTTTACACATAAGGAAACTGAGGCAAATAAGATTAAGTGACTTGCCCAGGGTCACACACCTTAGAGGGTTGGATTTGAACTCAGGTCCTCCTGACTCCAGGGCCAGCACTCTATTCACTTGCCCTTGCATCCATAGTAGGTGGTTAATAAATGCTTGTTGGATTTAATTGAATTGAAGCAGTACCTTAGTAGATGGGGAAAATGAGGTACAAAAAAATGGAAGCAACTTGCAGAGGATGACCTCAGGGTAGGCGCTAGAATGACAGGCTGCAGCCTGGGCTCCAGGCCCAGGGGGATTCCCCCTCTCAGACTCTTTGTACCAGGGCCTCCCCACCCCATCACGTGGGTTGGCATGCTAAATTTATGGTCGCCCTTCATGGACCTCACACTTCCTCTCTAGCCTTAAAAAGGAAAGTTTGTTACACTTATTTAAAGACTTCCCTGATTTAGAAAAAGAAAAAAAGCATTCCACCTAATCTGAGCCCCAAGCGTTGGTAAGGGTCCCGGGCAGCTGTGTTCCTGTGCACCACAGAGCTCAGTCCTGTTCTCCCTGCCCCGTCCCCAAGGACAGATTCTCTCCTAACTGTGACTCGAGAAGGAAGCATTTGCTTGAAAGACAGAAGCCCAAGAGAAAACTCTCCCATCTGGATGGTTCTCTGAAGTGAGGAAGGCGCAGGAACTTTGGTGGCCAGGCACTTTGGTGGCCAGGCTTGGTGACAATCTAGGCCACGAAGACAGGCTGCATCCAGATGTACTCAGACTGGTGGTTTCCACTGAGCTTGTTACTTCCCCGGCCTTGAGCCCGGATGGGAAGTTTCTGAAAAATGGAATAAAAACCATCCCCGCTCACCTCAAATGTGAAGGCATGCCAAGAGGCTCCTGATAGCCATTCTCTCCATTCTTGTTCCTGGGCCTCTCAGAAAGGCTGCATACCCATTGAGGCTTCCTGCTGGAGTGAAAAGATTTGGAGTCTGAGACTATTTAAATTCTGGCTCTTCCTCTTGCAACCCATGTGATCTCAGACATTTCACTTCCGATCTCTCAGTCTCGATTTCCCCATGTGTAAAACAAGAGGATTGGTCTAGATACACGAACAAGGGCTCTAATCAAATTTATGATCCTGTGATATCTTTTCTGTCTAGTGTAGGGGAATGGCCCAAAGATCAGGAGTGGAAAGTGAAGGAGGAGAAGCCACGCGCATGTTCAAGCCACCGTTTGGATGATCAGCCCCTGTGTAATAGAGAACTGCCGGCATTTCTTATTTGAGACTGGGTCTCCCCATCTCACCCAGACTCTTGGCCCCGCTCCTAACAGTGATTGGTGTACCAACTTTAACTTGCTCTATGTCTCCAGCCTGGGCTGGTTCAGCTCCCCTTCCTCAGCCCAATAGCCCTCTGCTCAGTCTGGAGGCTCACTCTATTAGTGCGAGACTCGGTGCAGACACCCAGTTGCCTCTAGCCCACTGCAGCTCAGAACTCTTGAGCACAGGAGGTCCATCAGCCCCAGCGTTGCCAGTATCAGGGATTAGAGGTGTGTGCTACCATGCCTGGCCAAACTGCCTGCATTTCTAAAAACAAACTTATTTAGACAGTTCTTAGAACCGTACAACATCTTCTTGCTGGCTGTTCTGTGTATCTTTTCTGCTTCACTGCATGGGTCGTTTTTTTTTTTTTAATGTCAATGACAGCATTCCTTAGACATCATTGAAAAAATAAACTTTCAAAATGCCTCTCAATATTGATTTCATAATTTAAAAAATACTGCTGTTTGCAAAAACAAGCATTTTGTGGACCCTGATCCTAATATATCACCCTGTGTGAAGCAAAATAGATATAAAAAAATTTTTTTTGGTTTAAAAGGTAGGAAGCTAACAGGAAGCTGTTCCAGATGAGAAAACTAAGGCCCAGTGAAGGGGCAAATGACATAGGACACAAAGCTGAGCTGAGATAAACCTTAGTTTTGGAGTCAAAGAAGAATTCCAACCTCTGCTCAAAAGTCTTCAGTGAAAAGGAGTCCACTCTCCTCCTGAGGTGGCCTGTGACACTTTTTGTTGGTGTTGTTAAGTTGTTTTTAGTCATATCTGACTCTCTCTGATCCCATTTGGGGTTTTCTTGGCAGAGATACAGGAGTGGTTTAGCATTTCCTTCTCCAGCTCATTTGACAGATGAGGAAACTGAGGCAAACAGGGTGAAGTGACTTGCCCAAGGTCACACAGTCAGTTGGTGTTTGAGGCCAGACTCTTTGGAGCAGCTTCAATACCTGGAGAATTTTCTCCTTCAATTCAGCTTCAGTCGGTCTCTCTGAAACATCCCTGGGTTGTTCATGGTCCAGACCTCTGAGCTGGAGCAGACTAAGTCAGAAACTGTCTTTCATATGACAAGCCTTCAAATGCCACTAGATAGTTTCCAGCTCCTCTTTTTCCCATCCTTGACTTCTGTTCTCAAAGCTACCATCATCTCTGGGCCCCTTACTATTTTCATCTCCCTCCACCAGAGATGGTCCGGCTCATTAATGGCCTTCCTAACAACACAGGGCAACCAAAATGGACGCCAGCCTCTGGACACGATCTGACCAGGCCAGTGGGCAGAAGAAGGCCTACTTCCCTTGTTTTAAATGCTCTACCCTCGTGGTAGGACTCTTCTTCTTGTACCCCCAGGGATGTCCAAGTAAATGCAAAGAATTGATGTTCCAAAAGAAGTTGAGAGGGGGGTAGTAATAGGGGTGGGAAGAGGAAGGGAAAGGAAAGAGACTTGACTGAAGAAATCTGCTACCCCGCGCCATGTTTCCTGGTCTTGTCCCCCCCCACTCCCGCACCTTGTTCACTCTTCACCCAATGGTGTCAGTTGAAATTTTAAGCTTAGTGGTTTGCTCAGTATTTGCTTATGTCTCCTTCTCATAAATGCAAACCAGCCCAATCAATAACATCCTGAAAGACAGAACTCTTGAGGGAATGTTAACCCAATTACTTCTCTTACACAAACAGCACACCAGAATAGGGAGATCAAATGCATGGCCTGTGGGCCAGGCCACATGCGGCCCAAGACACTCCTCTGATAGCCTGAAAATGTAGTTCCCATATGATTATAACGGTAATGCATTAATAAAAAAAATTTGATATGTCAATATGCGTGAGTCCTGAGGATCTCACACGCAAGGTAGCATTTGACCCCATCTTCCACTCCTCTTAGGAATGGTCTCAGCAGGCTGCTCACTCCCAGTATCCCAGTACCCTTGTTGATCCTACTCATACATCCTTCATGTCTGTCCTCTTTTCCCACCTTACATGACTACCACCCCATTACATCTCACCTCGGCAACTGCAGTAACCTCTTAGCTAGTCAGGAAGCGAGGTGGCTCAATAGATAGAGCATCAGGCCTAGAGTCAGGAAGACCTGAGTTCAATTCCAGCCCCCAACACTGACTGTGTGCCCCTGGACAAGTCATTTCACCCTTTTTGCCTCACTTTCCTCATCTGTAAATGAGGTAGGGAAGGGAGAGGTAAACCTTCTAGTATTTCTGCCAAGAAAACCCCAGATGGGGTCATGAAGATGACTCCATCAACTGAACAATTTTTCTTCTCTCTGATTAACCCTCCACACAGCTGTCAAAATCTTCCTCAATTATAAATCTGACCACGTCACTCAAGAATCTTCAAAGGATATCTGTTGCTTTGAGAATAAAATATCAACTCCCCTCCCCACCCTACTCCCCAGGAGAGTGTAAGCTCCTTGAGGCCGGGAATTTTTTTTTTCCCTTTTAACTCCCAGAGCCTAGCACAGGCTCTGGCCCAAGATCATGAACCAACATCATGAATATTTGTTAGATTGGATTGGAAGAGCCTGAACAAGATGGCGGCCAAGAAGGTCCTTTCCAATTCTAGAGCCATGCTCCAAAGGCAAGAGAGGACAAGTCTATTCTAGCTCAAGAAACCAATTGATGACCATCTGGATTCACACAAAGTCTAAACCAAGTGGCGTGGGGAGGAGGAAATGTTGTTTGCTCTACAAAAGGATGCTTTGCTTTACTGTAGGCTTGCTTTTTTAAAAACCAGCATCCTTGGCTCTTTTACAAGAGGCCCCAGATGGCCAAATTGGTCAAAATTCTGTTTATTCTCTACCTTTCAGGAACCTGACTCTTGTCTAAAAGGAAGTCTACACGTGCCTGTTTCCTTAGAATTCTGTGTGGTTTTTATTGTCATCTTCCACCCCACCCTCCATCCATTTCCACTTCCACCCCCAAAGTACATGCTTGCTTCTTCAGAATGTGGTCACCTGTGAACCGTGACCCACAGCTTTTCCTGTAGACAGCCAGCACATAGGGCTTGGGGGCCACCTAACAGCATCATCCCCCTCTCCCCCGGCCCTGCCCTGTGCATTGTATGATTGGACTGCAGAATAAAGCCCTTTGCTTACAACCAGGCAAACCACAAGGGCAGACTGGGGCTTCCTGCTGCCAGGTGTTTATAAAGCGCCTCAGTCCCAAAATAAGAGAACAAGAGAAACTCCTTGAACCCTTGAGCTCTGGGTCCCACACAGTCCCTCTCCTCTCTCTTCTCTTTCTACTGTTTGACTATCCGCATTTAGGGCCCAGCCCAGCCCTTACACACGTGTCTCTGTCTCTCTCTCTCTCTCTGTCTCTGTCTGTCTGTCTGTCTGAGTTTCCATCTCTCTCTGTCTCTGTCACTTCCTCTCTGTGTCTCTGTCTCTGTGTTTCTATCTCTCTGTCTCTTTTTCTCTCTGTGTCTGTCTATCTCTGCCTCTGTCTCTCCGTCTCTGTCTCTGTTTCTCTCTCTCTGTCTCTGTTTCTCTTCTCTCTCTGTCTCTGTCTCTGTCTCTGTCTTTGTCTCTGTGTGTGTGTCTCTGTCTGTCTCTCCCCACCCCACCCCCCTCTCTCAAACTTGGTGTGGGTAACCTGGGCTGAAACCTATTTCCTCTCTCCCCACACCTTCCCAGGGCGGCTCCCCCAGAGCCATGTCCAGGTTCCTGAGGCACTTCACCGTGGTCGGCGACGACCACTACAAATGGAATACCAGATATAAGAGATGGGACAATGAGGATGAGGAGGATGAGCAGCCACAGATGCCAGCAGCACCAGCTCCGGCTCCAGCACCTGCTGCTCCTGCGGCCGAGGGCAGCCCCGCTGACGCTCCTGGGGAGATTGTCGCCCCTCCAAAAGCTGCCCCAGACTTCAGGACTGTGATGAGGAAGCTCTTCAGTTCCCACAGGTTTCAGGTAGGTCCCACTGAGAGCTGGATCAGCGGGATGGAGGTGGGGGGGAAGGTCTATATGTGAGAGTCAGGAGGTCTTGGCTACTGGGCAGTCAAGCACCTTGTCCTAACCTCAGTATCTATAAAGTAGAGATGAAAACAACCTGCCCTCCCTTATCTCGCAAGGCTATTGAAACTGGAAAATCAGATTATACTTGTGAATTTTTAAAAAGTTCAGAGCATTTAAAGGCCATCTTAGCCAAGAATTTTTGTTATCATCACAATCATAATCATTGTTATTAAAAAAGAGAAAATAAGTGTGCTACCTGTTCTGCCCACTTCCCATTTTCCTCTTTAGAATTGGAATGTCAGAAATGGAAGGAACCTTAAAACAGATCATCCAAGCTGGGAAGGTCCTTAGAATAGGGAATGTCAGAGCTGGGAGGGGCCTTAGAACAGGGGATGTCAGAGCTGGGAGAGACTACAACCTGTTAGAGTCTGCGTGAATATCAGGACACTAAATGTCTGAGCTGGGAGGCCCCTGGAATCATCAGGATCAATCCCCTCATTTGTCAGGTGAGGAAAGGAGAGACACTGAAGAGGCCATGGTGAATAAGGATCTTAGATATGGGCTGGCAAGGTGGACCCATTCAGCCTGCTGTGACCTTGGACGATCTCTTGCCCTCTCTGAGCCTTCCTTTTCCTTCTTATGTTTGATCTCTGCCTGTGCCTAGGAGTGAAACAGGGAGCATGTCCCTGCAGCTCTCAGCATCCCTGTTGAACACAGAATACTCTGTGAGGCTGAGGAACCATGAAGCAACTGTCAGGATTAATTCTTAAACGGTTTTTTCTGTGACCCTGTCATAGGCCTCTAGGCATGCACACTGCTAGAAATAGAAATGAACCCAATTCTCCAGATTATGCAGATGTCATTTCCACTATACCTGGGGGTGGGCGGAGCCTTGTTTCTCTTCTATCACTGTCATTGTTCAGCTCTTAACACATTTTCCCCATCCTGGGGCTTAGAGAGAAATAAGGCTGACCAAAAATCCATTTCCAGTCTGGGATCAGCACATCCCTCTTGCGGCTGTGACGAGCAGAGAATCACAATATTAACTCGGGAGGAGCATCCCATTGCAGTCATCTCCATCACTCCAAGACATGGGCTCAGCCCACCAATGGACCTGCATGTGGCCAAGAGGACTCACCCCTCCCCAGGGACCTTGGACCACAGGGTTTCATTTGCCAACCCTGGCCAGAACCTGCACCCAGAATGGGCCTTGGGAAGCAGGGCTGAGGGAAAAGAATTAAGCAAGTGTATAATAAGGTTGCACACTCTTTACGTACATTTTTTTCATTCAGTCACAGTATCCTAGTGCTGTGCTGGGCACCGTGGGGAAATAGAAGAGGAGAAGGGACAATGGTCCTGTTTGCAGTATAGTGGGAAAAGCCCTTGATTTATAGGCAGAGAGAATTTGGGTTCAGATGCCACCCCTGATGCTTATTAACTGAGTCAGCCTGGGCAAATCACCAAATCCTCCCTGGAATCGGTTTACTGATCTATAAACTCAAGGGGTTGAGTTCAGTATCCTTTAAGGACGGAGGTGGGGGAGAGAAAAGAGAGAGGGAGAGAGCAAGAGAAGGAGGGAAGGAGAGACAGAGACAGAGAGGAAAGGTGGAGAGAGAAAGAAAAGAATGAGTGAGCAAGCCTGCATTTATTAGGTGTTTACTGTGTGCCAGGCACTGTGCTCAGTGTTGGGGATAAAAATACAAGCAAACAACACAGTCACTATCCTCACAAAGCTTTCCTTCTACTGGGGGAAGACAACATGTAATGAGGAGCTAGAAAGGGGGGAAGGGAAGGCTGCTCCAGGGGAGGTTGAGAAGTGCCAAGAAGGAACAGAGACTTTGATTGAGCCCTAAAAACACCATCAATGATCCTACAACCAATTTCTATGTTACTTTAAGGTTTTCAAAGTACTTTCCTAACAACTGCCTTGTGAGATAGGTAGTGATCCTTGTGTACATTTTACAGATTAGGAAACTGAGGCACAGAGAGGCAAAAGGTCACAACACTAGCTCAGAGGAAGGGCGGAATTTGAACACAGGCCTCTTCTGATCCCAAGCCCAACACACTTTTCCTCTCCCCCATGCTGCCTTGGTTTCCTCACCAGTCCCATCACAGAATTGTAGAATCAGAAGAGACCTCAGCTGTCATCTAGTCCCACCTGTGTCTCACTCTCACCCACCCGACAAATGGTCCTCCAGCCTTGGCTGGAAGCTCTCTCGTGAGGGGACCCTCCCCCACCTTCCAAGGCAGCCCAGTCCGTGTTTGGGTAAGACCCGCAGTTAGGAAGTTCTCCCTGACATCCAGACTACACTTAAGTCCTTGCAGCTTGGGACCGGTGCTCCCGTGCCTGCTTTCTGGGGCCAAGCAGGAAAAAAATGCCAAATTCTTCTTCCACTGGACAGCCGTTAATGTACTGGAATCAAGAAATGGATCAATCAACAGTTTAGGAAGGGCCAACTCTAGGTCGAGTCCTGCGGATTCAAAGATAAGACAGCCTGTTTTCCCTGAATTTTCTCTTCTTCAGCTTAAACACCCCCCTCCCCCGCACTGCCCTGTTCCCTCAATCCAGCCTCAAGTGGCGTAAACTCAAGGTGTTTCCCCTTGGGATGGCCCTCCAAGTCCTACATTCACTGTCCCCTCTGCCTCCTATCTTGTAAAAATGTAGTTGGTGCCTGTAAGGTGTTGAGTAGGTGGGAGGGGGGAACTGGAGGCAGCAATGACAAATGACTTTGTAGAGCTTTGGTGGGGAAGGGGTACCAAGAGCTGGGCTGGTACCTGAGACGTGGGCAACTGGCTGACAGTGCACAGAGTGCTGGACCTGGAGTGAGGAAGACCTGAGTTCAAATCCAGCCTCAGACGCTTCCTAGATGTGTGACCCTGAGCAAGTCCCTTCACCTCTATCTGCCTCAGTTTCCACATCTGTGAGATGGGAATAGTAACAGCACCTACCTGCCAGGAGCAATGAGATAATATTTGTATAGCACTTAGCACAGTGCCTGACATAGATAGGAACTATATAAATTCTTCTTTGCTTCCCCCCCCCATAGGTAGGCAGGGTTGAGGGAACGCTTTCCGAGGACTGGGCAGACGTGAGCAGGCAAAGGAGGAAAGAGCCAGTGGAAAGGGAGAGATTGAAGATGTTAGGAAGAGAAGGGGTCATGGAGGGAATTAGAGAAAGTGGCAGGGCATGGAGTGAGGTTATAGGCTGAAGCTGGATGAGATCAGAGCAGGATGGGATCAGAATGAACCAGAGGAACCTCAGAAGCCTGACTGGAAGAAGTAGGACTTTGGTTTCAGTCATAGAGGCTGATGGTGGCCCCATCTGTCAGCTCCCAGACAGGGCAGTGGTGTGGCTCTTTTCTTTGCAGGTCCTGAGACTGAGAGTGTGCCAATTCAGAAGCTCTCCTGCCCCAACCTCTTCTTGCTTTCCTAGGTTTTTTTTTTAAATCAGAAATGGCCAATTCAGTGCCCATTAACAAAAACAAAACCCAAGTGATCAAAACTGTAAAACTGAGATTGTTTGAAAATCACCTATAAAAGGAGACTCATTCACATTGACAAAATAATAACAGAAAAGTTTGTTGATGTCTCTGTTCCCTCGTGGTCTCTTTACCTTCTGTGTAATTTTTTTCACTTTTGGATTGAGTTGCTATTATTCTTTTTCATCTTTTTATCTCCAGTAGGTACTTACATTTTTGTTGATTAACTGTCAATTGACTTTTTAAAACAAAGCACAAAGCTGTAATCAGTGTGTTCTAATTCTGCTTTCTTCATTCTGTATCATTTATCTTTCCATATCTTAATTTGGGTGGGGGAACAGAGGGACCTGTGATTTTACTGGCACAGGTGATAAAGTTCTCTTCATTAAGGCAACGCATGCTCTTAGAGTTACCTGGGGCACTGAGAGAGTGAAGTCACTTCCCCAGCATTCCATGGCAGCCAGTACATAGATGAGGCAGAATTTGAGTACAGGTCTTCTTAGTTCTGAAGGGAATTCTCTATCCAGAATGCCATGGTATCTCTTCGTCTTTCTATTTTCTGTTGTATTCTTCATATTTACCATTTTCTGTAACACAGCAACATTTCATTATCTTAATGCATGCAATATTAATGTACTATAGTATTATTTGTATTAATGTATTTCTTATGTAATACAGAAAATATACAATATATTTTAATAATTAATCATTTATATACACACACATATAATGAAGGGTTTACAAAGAGCTTTGCATACATCATCTGCTTTCAGCCCCAAAGTAACCCTATGGCATAGGTTCTACAGGTTTAATAATACCCTTTGTAGAGCAGGGAACAGACACTCCTGGAGGTTTAGTGAGTTGCCCTTACTTACTGTCAAAGATGGGCTTAGAATCCAGGTGCCCTCCAGGGTTGAACCTCCAGGCCATTTCCCAGTAAATAACAATACCTAGGTCTGTTTTTGCCTCTTGTAATGATACCTTTAGGGTACAGTTCCAGGAGTGGGATCACAGGGCCTTGAAGTAGGATCAGTTTGGTAATTCTCATTGTGCATTGAAGGATTACTTTTGTGCTTCTGAAGAAGGTTTGTACCAATTCACATTTCCTGTCAGTGTAATTGTGTGCCTGTTTTCCCACAGTCCCACCAACATTGGGCTTTGTCCTTTCTTTAACTGGTTTGGCAGCTGTGATAGGTGTAAGTGTACCTCAGAGTTGCTTTAACTCACATTTTCTCATTATACAAGAGCTTAAACTTTTTTATTGGAACAATCTGTGGGTTTTCCCCATTTTTTAGAATAGTCTGTTCGTATCATTTTTGTGTGCCACTAGGAGGCAGAATAGATAGAGCACCGGGCCTGGAGTCAGGAAGACCTGAGTTCAAATCCAGTCTCAGACATTTCCTGGCTGTGTGACCCTGGGCAGGTCACTTAACCCTGATTGCTTCAGTTTCTTATTCTGTAACATGAGCTGGAGAAGGAAATGGAGAATGACTCCAGTATCTTTGCCAAGAAAATTGCAAATGGGGTAACAGAGTCAGAAACAATGGAACAACAGCAAATCTTTCAACCTCCAAGCTCTCACATATGGAAGAAAGTATTTATCACTTGACATTTTCACTGTGAAGAGTTTAAAACAATTTTCCTCTTCTTCTTCCCATAGGTTATCATCATTTGCCTGGTCATTATGGATGCCTTACTGGTGCTTGCTGAGCTGATGATAGACTTGAAAATCATCCAGTCAGACAAGGACAACTATGCTGCCAGGGTACACCATAGATGGCTTATTTGTCTTTTCATTGTTCTGTCTTTTATCTCTCTTCCTGGCCCAGGTTATCCCATAGTAGCTCACCCCAATGAGCATGTCCCCAGGCTTTCCAAACAGTCTGGTGCTTGAATAGGGATTCCTCTCAAAGACTTTCTTATAAAGGGCCAGCCTTGGAGTCAGGAAGACCTGAGTTCAAATCCTACCTGTGATGCTAATTAGCTGTGTGACTGTGGACAGTTACCTAAGTTCTCTGAGGATCATTTTCCTCATCTGTAAAATAAGGCCCTTGGACTAGATGGTATGTGAGGTCCTTTCACTTCTAATTCTATGATCCTAAGCTCTCGGTGCCTCCAGGCAACTATCTAGGCCTGGGTGGCGTGGGTAGAGGGAGTTTCTGACTCAGGACTTGTCTTTCACTGATGAAATCACCATTCCCCACCCCCACCTCATACCCTCCCAAAAAGATGTGTCCAAAACAACTCTGTGAAGTCACAGCACCCTGAATAAATCCTAAGGCCCTGTTGTGAAAGATGACTCAGGAGCAGGGGGAAAGCTGCCCATGTGTTCAGAGATTGTCTCACTGGAGTCCAGGCTTCTCATCTCCTGCTCCAGTGAACTCTCTCAACTGGAAATCATATGCCTTCCCCTGCACAGACTCCATCACCATGGTAGATGGTTAGAACTGGTCTTTTCTACTTTTACGTATACTTTCTCTTTCCCTTCAAGCTTCCTTGGGTGTGGATGTTAATTTGAGGTTATTGAGATAAAAATGGTCAGTCAGTCAGTCAACAAACATATATGAAGCACTTACCAAGTGATAGGTGCTATGCCCAGTGCTGGACATAGAAAGCCAAAACAAAACAGAGAAAAACCCAGAGTCCTTACTCTCTAAGAGTTCCCATTCTAATGGGAAAGACATACAACAAATACGTACTTTTGAGATGTCTACAGAAGAGAGGCAAGGGAGTCTCAGGAGGGAAGGCACTGGTACTAGGGGAGGGAAGGTGGGGAGGAAGCCTGGGAAGCCAGAAGCATTCCAGGCCTGAGGGATGGCCAATGCAAAGATCTGGAGATGAGGAATGTGGTGTGTGAGGAACAGCCATGGAGCCAGTGTACCTGGTTGGAGGAGTGTATGAAGGGGATGAAGGTATAGGAAGACTGGAAAAGTAAGAAGGGGGCAGCTTATGGAGGCTTTATGAGCCAGACAGAGGATTTTAGATTTGATCCTGGAGATAAGAGGGCACTCAGGAGCTCCTAGAGCAGGGGAGTGCCATAGTCACACCTGCAGTATAGAAGAATGATCTTCACAGCTGAGGAGGATGGACTGGAGTGGGGAGAGACCTGAGGCAGGCAGATCCCCAGCAGCTACTGCAATAGTCCAGGAGGAAGGCTTTGAGGGCCACCCAGGGTGGAGGCAGTGTCAGAGGACACAAGGGGTGTCTTTGAGGGACATTGCAGAGCTAGAAATGACAAGATTTGACAATGGATAGATTGGATATACTGAGTGATGTGAGCTAGGAGTCTAGGATTACATTAAGGTTTTGGGCTGAATGACTGGAAGCAGGATGATGAGGAAGAGGGAAGGGTTTGGGAGGGCAAAGATAATGAGTTTTGTTTTAGACATGGTAAGTTTGAGATGTCTATGAGGCATCCAGTTTGGAATGTCCAAGAGGGAGCATGGATGCATGATTCTGTAGCTCAGGAGAGAGACTATGGCTGGGTACATAGATCTGGGAATCTTGTGCATAGAATTGGGAGCTGATGAGATCATCAAGAGAAACAATCTCCAGTGAAAGGAGAAGGAGCTTAGGATACAGCCTCAGGGGCCAGACACAAGTGTAGCATGAGTGAGGAGCCAGGGAGACTGAGAAGGAGCTGTGAGCCAGATGAGAGGAACCAGGAAAGGAAAACCCAGAGAAGAGAGCATTGAGGAGGAGGTGACCCAAAATGGCAAATCCTGCTGTGGAGTCAGGGAGCATCAGGATTGAGAAGAGGCCATTCCATTTGGCAATTAGGAGAGCAGTGATGATTTTGGGGAGCACTGTTTCAGTCAAATGGTGAGGTCAGAAGCCAGAGTGCAGAAGGTTTAGAAATTTGGAGAGGGAGTGGAGGCACAGATCAGATGTGACTTTCTCAAGAAATTCAACTGAGAGAAGGAGGTGGGAATGAAGATTTTTTTGAGTGTGGGGGAGAGACATGGGTGTATTTATAGGCAGTGGGAAGCAGATAGTAGACAGAGTTTGATGCTGAGAGAGAATGCTGAGGGATGGTAATGTTGTAGGTCTGGTGGAGGAGATAGGAGGGAATAGTATTGAAACCAGTTGTAGAGGGGTTGACCCTGGCAAGAAAAAGGGCCACTTCTTCATCAGAGACCAGGGAAGAGGAGGAGATAAAAGAGGAAAATATCTGAGAAATTTGAGATAAGGAGGAGGGGAGAAGATGGAGTTCTCCATTAACAGTTTCCTGGGGTTTTTTTGTGAAACATGAGGCAAGGTTCTAGGCTAAGAGGGTAGGGGTAGGGAGGATTGAGAAGAGATGAGAATGTTTGGAAGAGCCTCAGTGAAGGGGGGCATAGTGAATCGATTGGAGAGTAATAAAAAGTTTGTCTTGCTTCGATGAAGACCCAGTTGCGATGAGATAACATCAGCTTGTAGTGGGTCCAATCAGTAATGTTTTGTGATTTCTTTCCACTTGGTTCAGTAGTACATGAGTAGGACTGAAGGAGGTGAGTGGTGGGAGTCTTCCAGGGTCCAAGCTTGGTAAGGTATGATAATCAACTCTGGACAGAGAGGCAAAGGGAATTGTGGAGGAAGATAGTGTAGAGTTGAATTGATTCTCCAAGGGACTGAGATATGGTAGCCAGTCAATTCAGGGGTGATGACCTGAGAAATCGCTGAGGGATGGAGATACTGGAGGTCACAGTGAGGTTAAAAAACAGGGTAAGGCAGAGGGAAAGATGGAATGATAAGAGATTATGACCAGACTAAGGAATTTCAGAGTTCAAGAACATGGAAATGGAAATATTTGGGCATGATGGCAGGATCAAGGGGGTGAGCATCTCCATGAGCAGCTGAATTAGAGTGGAGGAGAAGGTCACAGAAACTAAGTAAATTCAGGAATGAAGAAGATTCATGTTTGATGGATTATCATTTTATATGTTGAAGTCCCCTTATGGGAGGGTAAGAAATGAGAAAAGAAAAATTTTAAGCTAGGCACTTATTGAAGAAAGAGAATGCCTTGGACTGGGGTGTGGGGAGGGGATGTCTATAGCTAACAACCACCAGGATTTTCTACTGAGTGACAGATTTGGCTAGCATGAATCTCAAAACAGGAAGTTGCCCAGTGAAGGTGTTCAAGGGAGGATTTGAAAGTGGTGATGGGGGAACGAGGACTATTCTGATTTCCCCACCACAAACAGCAAGTTGGGAGAGGGGAGGATATAGAGAAAATGTATCTAATACTAGGAACTGCCTGCCTCAGTTTCTTCATCTGTAAAATGAAGGAAATAACAGCATCTACATCCTAGAGTAAAATCACAGGATAAAACGAGATATTGTAAAGTGCTTTGCAAGCCTTAAAGTCCTGTATAAATGCTAGTTGTTATCAATATAAGCGGCCAGTGTTCAACACGATTCTTGTTTCTGAAGTTCTAGTTTCTTATCTCTTGATTCCCATTGAAGTTGTGAGGGTCGCCATCTTCATGGCTTGGAATGCCAGTCTGCTCTTTCTCAATTCAACAAACATTTTTAAAGCATCTGCTATGTGTCTAATGAATGTAGTGTATGCAGAGCCAGCCTCAAACCTAGGAGGCCAGGTTCGAGAACCACTTCTGACACATACTGACTGTGTGACCATGGCCAAGTCCTTTAACCTCTCAGGGCTCTGGGATATTCCCTAAGTCTATGAGTTGCAGAAAAGGTGGCAGCCCACGTTAGTAGAGGGAGTTTCCCCTGCAGCAGTAAAATCACAGGTCCAGGCCCTCTCCTTTTCTTCTACGTGCAGGGTGCTAGGTACAGAAAGACAGAAACGAAACAGCCTCTGACCTCAAGCAGCTTAAAAAAAGCAGCAAGGTAAAACAGCTCATAGAACTAGAGCCAGAAGAGATCCCATCAAATACACCAAGTATTTCTGTTAAGTGCCTACTGGTGTGGTGCTAACTACTGGGGACACAAAGAGAGGCAAACGTGGTCCCTGCCCTCAAGCAGCTCCCAGTCTGATGGAGAAAATGTGTGCAGAAGTCTGTACAACTCACCTAGTCCATCCCTCTGCCCTCACCTGCTCATTTTACAAATGATGAGATAGATGTCCAGGGCGGGTAAGTGATTTGCTCGAGGTCACACAACTAACAAGCATCAGAGACTGGATTTAAACCCAGGTTCTCTGGGTTTCGCCACCACCACCACAACTATTACTGTTACTGTTGCTACTCCTCTTACTGTTACTACTATTGTTGTTACTATTGCTGCTCTTATTACTACAGTTACAACTATTGTTCTGCTAGTGCTATCACTACTGTCACTATTACTGTTACTACTACTACTATTGCTACTGCCGCCACTATCAACACAACCAACACCACTACTGTTATTACTACTGTTAATAGAACTACTATTACTACGACCATCACTACTACTCTTAGTACTACTACTATTAATCCTACCACTAGTACTATTATAAATAATAATAATAATACAGTTCCCACTGTCTTGAATAGAAAGGAAAAATTAATTTACTGTGGGCAGCCCAACCAACATAAACAAGAACACAAAAGTGATGAGCCATGCAGGATAAAACCGAGAACTCCTAACTTGATCATCTAAGTAGCCAAGAAGATGCAGAATGAAAGAGGGGTAAAGATAGATGGAGATGGAGGAGGGGGTTTCCTAGAGGAAGTACCTTCATTATACCAATTCTTAAGGGAGGTGATGAATGTCAGAAGAAGGTGGGACTTGTGCTTAGAGGAAGCCCTAAAATAACATTGGGTATTCCTTTTACCTGAAAGTGAGAGTCTCTGGAGATGCACAGATGCACAGAGCACGAGAGTTCATTTTATCAGCAGAAGGAAGCAGACATACAAGTTTCTCAGTGGTCATGCAGGTTATGGAGTGGAGTCCTTGTGGTTAAGAAGCATTAACAGAAAATCGATCACTAACTAAGGCCTAGACCATGTTTTAGAGTAAGAGAAGAATCTCCCCTCATGTCCCTTCTCTGATGCTTCAAAGTGGTGGGAAGCTGACCCAGCGCTTTTGAAAGCAACTGTATACCTGTCTTCTGAGACCAGCCTAGGTAATTTCTTGAAAAAAATTTTTTTAATATCTTTTTTTACATCACCTTTATTTCCAAATATATATTCCTCACTTTCCTCCTCAGCCAATATCACTTTTTTTTTTTGGCTAAGCAGTTGAGATTAAGTGACTCACCCAGGGTCACACAGCTAGGAAGCATCAAGTGTCTGAGGCTGGATTTGAACTCAGGTCCTCCTGACTCCAGGGCAGGTGCTCTATTCACTGCACCACTTAGCTGCCCCTCAACATCACTTTTAAGAAAAAAAATTAAAAGAAAAACAGGAAAAAAACCCAGTTCAACAAAACCAACCAACATATCAGTCATATATAATAATATATTCAGCCCATCAAATATATAATATATGTACCACACTCATGATCTCCTGCCTCTGCAAAGAAGAGATGGAGGTCAATTTTCTCCACTCTTCTCCAGGGACTGATCCTGGTCATTACAATTAAAGAGTGCTCAATTTAAATTTTTCTATTGCTATTTTACATCTCCCATGCTTAGCACAGTGGCTGGCCCATAGTAGGTGTTCAGTAAATGCTTGCTGACTGACTACGTTGGTGTAGTCATTGCGTATGTTGTTTTCCTGATTCTGCTTCTCTGAATTCTTCAAATTCATAATTTTTTTAGGCACAGTAATATCCCATCGCATTTACATAGGGAAACTTGGTTGACCATTCCTCCACCAGTAAGTGTCTCCATCTAGCTAATTTCAGACAGGCTTATCCCCAGGTTGACCACAGGATGAGAAATGACTACCTCAAAGGCAATCTGCTCAGTTGTTTGGAATATTAGTTAATAAAAATAGCACTTATTTGATACAGTAAGGTTGACAGAGCACTTCATATGTGTCATCTCATTTGATTTTCACAACTTTGTAAGGTAGTCAGTCAGTCAATGAAGATAGTGCCTGCTCTCCAGGAGCCTATGAGCAAACAAATATGTAAAAATAAGCTCAACGCTCAACAACTAGGATGTAATTAAGAGAAAGAAGGTGCTAGAACTAAGAGGAACTAAGAAAGGCTTTCTGGAGAAGATGGGATTCTACTTTAGATTTGCAGGAAGCCTGCGGGAGGAGATGAGGAGGGAGACCGATGATGATGATGATGATGATGCTGGCTGTGGTGGTGGTGGTGGTGATGCCCAGAGTAGGTGTAATTTGACTATTGGCTCCCTGCCTGTTCTTCTAGGTATTCCACTATCTGAGCATCGCCATCCTGACCCTCTTCATGTCAGAAGTTGCATTAAAATTATATGTCTTCCGCAAGGAATTCTTCTACCACAAGTTTGAGATCCTGGATGCTGTTATTGTGATTATCTCTTTTGTCCTGGACATCGTCCTTGTGTTCCAAGAGCACGCCTTTGAAGCCCTCGGCTTACTGATCCTTCTCCGACTTTGGCGGGTGGCCAGGATTATCAATGGTAAGTCCCAGTAGTAGCAGGTCCTGCATGAACTGGGCTGAGCAGGCTGCTCTGAAAACTGGACAGAGGTGGTAAGGGGGGTACCCATTCTGCAAGGTACTAGGCAATCTTGGGTTCCAATCTAACAAACATTTGCCAAGTGCCTACTTTAGGCCAAACAACATGGAATGTCTTGCTCTCAAGAAGCTTATCTTTTTTTTAAATCAATTTATTGATGACTTTTATTCTTACAACACAATAATTTCAGGTAGGTGGCATAGTGGATAGACTCTACACATGGAGTCAAAAAAATCTGAGTTCAAATCCTACCTCAAACACTTATATGAACCTGGGCAAGTTACTTAATCATTGCCTCAGTTTCCTTATCTATAAAATGTGGATAATAAAAGCACCTACGTTCCTAGGTTGTTGTGACGACAAAAACTGATATTTATAAAAAAAGGTTTGCAGGCCTTAAAGCAGCATATAAATGCTAGGTATTAATTTTTATTTTTGTGGATAAGTATTCTCACCTATATGCTAGAAGTGAAATCACCATCCCCTTATAACACTTAAGTAAAAATAACCAATATAGTACCACTGTCTGACAATGTCTGCAGTGTTCTGCCCCTAGACTTCCCCATCTCACTATTGAGAAGATAGATTTCGTTACCTATTTTCAAGGACCAAGATTGGTTATTACAGTTAATCAAAGTTCTACTTCTTTTTGCATTCTTTACATTACAGTCTTTTAGTCATTGTATCTGTTGCTTAGCTTATTTCATTCTGCATTAGTTTATTAAAATCTTCTGGCACTTCTCTGAAGCCTTTATATGGGTCTTTCCTTAGCACTCAGTGAGATTACATTGTATTAGGTGGGGTGAGAGTAGGGATAAGGTATGTGCTCACAACCGCCATATTTTTTCCATTGGTCTTTTCTGCTCCCAAGGAATTGAGCGCCCAAATGAGGTGGAAAGATCGGTTGTCCTACCATGGCTTCTCCTGTGGTTCCATGTTGGTATTGTAATATGCACTTTGATGGGAAATATAACTTCCCCTTGTACTTAGAAGTTAGGAAATTCTAATGATTGGTTCTAAGGCTAATGCCTTTGTACTTTGGTGTTTACATGATCTCACTGATGTAGCACTCGCTTTCCTGGTACAGATTGTATTCCTCCTCTGCCTTTTTATCCTGAGTGATCCTTATTGATGTTATTCCACCGGATTGGCCCACTTGCTTTCCCCTGACCTATAGATTTCATGCAACGTTTCTGTGCCTTTACAAAGACAGTCCTATTCTCCTGCAATCCATTCCTTCCTGGCCTGTCTCTTAGAATTCAAAGCTTCCTTCAAGGTCAAGTCAAATGCCACCTCCCCAGGAGAGCCTTCCCTATTGGCCCTAGTTGTTAATCCTTTCTCCCTCAATCAGTCAACCAAGCAACACTTACTAAGCACCATATATGTGAAAGGAACGATGCTAAGTGCTGAGGATACAAAGCTACAGGGGGAATGGTGGCTGTCCTCAAGGAGCTTACATTCTCTTGGCAGAGATAACATGTACACATATAACTGTATATAAAATAGATATAAGATATACAGATATAGAGGAATAGACTTCAAACTATATTGTGTTTATTTATCTGTTTAAATATTGTATCTTTTCTACATCCCACCAAGTAGCATATATGTTCCTTGAGAGCAGGGACTGTTTTTTGCTTTTTCCTATCTCCAACACTTAGCACATAGCTGACATTTAATGCCAGTTGCCTCAAATTGAATTTAATCTTTTTTGCAATGCTGAAGATCTTTCCCTGGATCTTTCAACATGACAACAACAATCACATCTATATAGTACCTTAAGATTTGTAAACCCTTTACATTTGATGTTCACAACAACCAGGTGAGGTCAGTGCTGTTGTTGTTGCCATTTCACAGATGAGGAAACTGAGGCAGGGAGAATTTAAGAGACATGCCCAGGGTGACATAGTAGCAAATGTCTGATGCCACGTTTGACTCAGATTTTCCTGACTTCAGGACTCCATACTCACAGGACTCCATACTCACAATATAGTACTTGGACTAGTTATCTGTTATCCCTCCTTCTGGTCATATGACCGGCCTATCCCTCTTTCTGTCCATATGGGCCCTGATTATGCCTTTTACATCACTTCTTGTGCACAAATCATCTTTGATAACATATTGCAGTCTTTGTATACCCATTGCCCATTTCTCCATCTTCTCTAGGTCATCATCCATAACTTCCATCCTTCAGAGAACATGGTCTTCCATGATTCCTAGTCATAGGAATGTAAATGAGTTTATGTAAATGAGAACAGACTGGTAGCATGTTCCTTTCTACTTGACCTAATAGCTTCCTTGCTTCCTTGACCTAGGCAGAGATTCACCTCTTGTAGGGTTACACAGGACAGGGAGGCTTTTCCTGGAAGAATTCCTTTTCTCCATTGGTTTGATGAATTTAGCAGTGGATATACTGGGAAACTGAGGCTAATGTGAGTCGGGAAACACTAGGGATAGGGTTTAGACCTTTTTGAAGGGAAAAGGGTGAGTATCAATTTGACCTGTGTAAAGGAGGCTCATACTACTCCACGTGGGCCCCTTCATGTCCTCTCCGAATCTCAATGTGATGGCCCCTCAGAGGCCACTTAATCCAACCCATACCCAAATCTCTCCTGTAAGAAAGAAGTTGAAAACAGGTCATAAAATAAATGGAAAGATTTAGTGACTATTGGGTTAAAGTCAATATCCCTAGGTTCTGATCTTGGGGAAGGGAGGGAGGATAAAGAAGAGGGATTTTTTTTTAATTGACCAGACCTCTGATTCCATGGCCAGAGAAGAAACTCCCTCTACCGAAACAGATCAAAGCCTGTTTTTGCAACTGAAGGTCTTGGAGAGTTGCCTGGGGCACTAAGAGATTAAATGACCTGGCTAGGGTACATCAGAAGTGGGACCTGAACCCAGGTCTTCCTGGCCCCAAGACCAGCTCTATCATGCTGCCTTTCGTTTGGGAATTAACCACCAGTAAATAACAAAAAAGCTTATGCATATGTGTACAATCATAGAATCCTGGAGATACCAAAGAGGCCAATCAGTTAAACTCATACTTGAAGAAAAATGCACTCTATAACACAGCCAATAAAGGGTATTTTGAAGATTTCTAGAGAGGGAGAATGGCTACTTGCCAAATCATCCCATTCCACTTTTGGACAGCTCGAACTGTTAGGAAGTTTTTCTTTATGTCAAGCCCAAATTTTCTCTTGTGGAAGAATTAACCCAATCCTCTGAATTTTTCATGGCTTAGCTAAGGTAGTTTTATTATTGGTGTCCAGAAAGGGAGAACTGGACCTTGGACACAAACTAAGGTGTCACAGTCATGTTCTCCAATCACGAGCAATATGGCTGCCTGATTTATGGTCTTACAACTGGGATAAGGAGACAAAGAATAAAGTGGGGGTGGTAGAGTTAAAATATGAGGGAGGGTAGCAGTGCAATTCCAGGAGAGGGAAGTACAGAGTCAGGAGACTGGATAAGGCATGGTTATTGGGATATTCTCAGAACACCGGTGCTTTCTGCTGTCCCAACCTCGAGAAAGCATTCTCTCCCACAGGAACACATTTTCTCATCGCTTCTTCATACTTATAATGCCTAGCACATCCATGGGCTTTGCAGTGATGTTTTGCTTTCTAGAAGAACAACAAATAAGACATGCCTAGAGCCCTGATTCCACTCTTCTTTGCAGCTCCTACCCCTTGCTCTTAGTTCTACCTGCTAGGGCCAAGCAGAACAAGTCAATGCAAATTTCTTTTTGAAGCTAACAGTCCTTCATATGCTGGAAGACAAGTTCCATGTTTCTCCAGGCTAAAGACTACAGTTCCATCATCTGATCTTCACACAGAATGATCAAAAGCCTCTGCTTGTCTTCCTCTGCCCTCCTGCCTCTCTCACCCAGAGTGTTGGCCATGCCTCCCAGTTTGATGTCATCTGAAGATTCAATAAGGATGCCATCTAACAGCTGTTTTTAAGTCATTGCTAAATATGGGAAGCAGCACAGGAACAAACATACATTCCTGGGGCATTCCACTGGAAACCACCTTCCAAGTGGACTGATAATTACCAAAAAAATCCCTGTTAATTAGGTTTGTCTGGCATGACTTGCTCTTGACGATTTTGGCCTTTTGTAATCACTGTATTTTCTAGATGTTCAAGAGCCATCCCTTCAATAATGAATCCTGGAATTTTGTCAGGAAAATAAAAATCAAGCTCATTGGACTATGGTTTTCAGAATTCAAATCCTTTCCCTTTTTTGAAAATATGGGGATATTTGCCCTTCCCTGGTCTTAAAGTACCTCTCTTCTTTGATTTTTCAAGATTGCTGGCAAGTGCTTCAACAATCACATCTGCCCTTTCTTTGACTATCGTATGATGCAGGTCAACTGGGTCTGATGCTTGAACATATCAATACACCACTGATCCTAAACTATCTTCCTAATTGCCTTTGTTAACTATTAGGTGGTATAGCGGATCAAGTGCCAGGCGTGGAGTCAATCAGAGCCATCTTCCTGAGTTCAAATCCAGCCTCAGACACTTGCTAGTTCTGTGACCCTAGGCAAGTCACTTAACCCTGTTTGCCTCAGTTTCCTCACTTGTAAAATGAGCAGAAGGAAATGACAAACCACTCCGGTATCTTTGCCAAGAAAACCCCAAATGAACTCACAAAGAGTCAGAAACAACAGAAACGACTCAACAACAACAAATTCCCTCTGCTGTCAATGCCTTATTAGCCATTTCCCTCCTCTCTCCTTACCTGTGCAAAGGTCCTTCTCCTTGGCAGAGAAAACAGAAGAAAAGTAAAGCACCACCTTCTTTCTGTTCCCACTTATCACCATTCCATCCATCCTCAAGCAACAGGCCTATCCCATTATCTTCTCCCCAGAAAAGTTTAAAAAAAAAACCCATGCTGTTTTGCTTTCTGCTTTCATTGCTATCATCAGTTGATTCTGAATGTTAGCACTCCTGACAATTCTTATAGGACCAATGCAACACCCTTATATTCATCCTATTCCCTTGCCCTTCCTTCCATCTTCTATGTCTTTTAAAACTCCAAGTTATTTGGTGAGCTCCCTATGATTCCATCAGTCTATTCAAACAACTTTTTCTCCTCCTCATTGAGATACTTAGTTCTTTAGAATTTCATTCTTCATAACTTCCTATTCCTCCAGGGCTGAGTTCCCCTATAGAATAGTGGGATCCTACTCATTCTCTAAACCCTTTGGAACCTGCTCTCCCCAAATCTAGGGTGCACATCAGACCATTCCTGTTTCTCCTCTCTTGTCTGTCACAAACTCTAACATGGAGTGGGTGTTTCCTCCAAAGGTCCTCATCGTCTCTGCCCTAGCAGCCAGTTCCTTGTCTTCTCCAGCTGCACTTATTTTGGACTCCTTTGACTTCTCCACCATGCCCCTGTGCCAGGTACCTCCCCTCCCACCCACACTTTCAGCTTTGTGTGTTGGAATGTAAACTCCTTGAGGGAAGGCACTCTCTCTTTTTAGTATTTGTATCTGCAGCACGTAGCACAATGCCTGGCATACAGTAGGCACTTAATAAACGTTTATTGACTATTAACTACTTGTTTTGTTGGTGAAAATCAGTTCCAGAACAGAAATTCTCCTCACTGGTTCTCTCGCCTTTTAAGGAATGAAATGATCACTAATGTAAAAAGAGAAATTAATTACTATTCTTTGGACAGAGGGAACAAACAGCCCAGCAGATGTCTGAATAATAAAATCTCCCATCATTACTATGCCATGGCTTCTTGCCAGGCTTGTGATGTTTCCCAAACTACTCCTCTATTTCCTCTTTCTGCCCAGGTGGTCTATAGTATAGGCTGAAGACAAGAGGAATTGTTCCTTCATCCATTGATCTTTCTCCAAAAGCTTTTTGCCGTGCTTTTCCCCTCAGATTCCTGGATTTCTTCGTGAATGTGCATATTATTAACATAGGATGCTAATCCAAACCATTTACTTTATGTTTTGAATAAGATAATGTCCTTTGAATAAGGTATATCTTGTTCTTTTTTAAAAAAAAAAAAAAGCACAGCCTTTTAGAACCCTATTCCTGTCATTGGGCCAGTGATACCCCATGGCCTAGCACAGCAAATGTGCCTCTTTATGTTCACTTCTAGTTCCCCTTGTTTATCAAATCTGTACATTTGTGTCTAGCCAGGCCTTTCTTGAATTTTCATTTCTGGCCTTTTCTATGGCTCCTCTTCCTGCATTGCAGCTGCTCTATGTGATAGCTAGTTGGGTGGATATGTAATCATTTTCTCCCCCCCCCCTTCCTTTTCAGCTCAAAACTCTTTGAATTCTATTTTTATCATCCTTCCCATTTTCAATTTGAAACAAGCTAAGTTTTCCTCTACAGAGCTCCTCACAGGTTGTGGTTTGTCCTTCATCCTCAAATAGAACCATGACATCAGGGAGATGATGCCATGACTTGAAAGTGAATTGGATTTAAGTGAGGGAGGGCTGTGCAAAGTCACCTACCTCACTTTCTCCTCCAGAGCCGTCTGGGTCCAGTGGCCAGATATAGATCAGGACACCTGGAGATGGCTCCCATGACCCTATCCAGTCAACAAGTCAAGTCAATAAGCAATTATTAACCATGGTGCCAGGCAGTGTACTTAAGCACAGGAGTTACATAGCTAGTAAGTGTGCAGGGCAAGATTTAACTCAAGTCTTCACTCCAAACCCAACACTCTCTCCATATAAGATGGATATCCATCAGGAGATGAGGAAATGGAGCTGAGAGGAGAACTGAATATGTAGATTTGTGAGTCATCTTCATAGAGATAACAGTCCAATCCATAGAAACTAATGAGATCACCTAAAGAGATACTGTGGAAAAGAGGAAAGAGTCCAAGACTGAATATACCCCTATGACATGGATCAGACATAGCTGGTGACCCTGCAAAGGAAACTGAGAATTAGTCAGAGAAGTAGGATGAAAATGACAGATCTGTCACAAAAACCAAGTGGGAAAAGATTTTCCAGCAGGAAGGAGTGGCCAACAATGTCAAAAAAAACTCTTAGGCCCTCAGCCATATAGTAAATAGTCAAAGTATATAAAGAGGCATTTTCTAAGAAATAAATCCAAGCTATCAATTGCCATCGGGCGGAGAAAGAGGGGAATGCTCCAAATCACTAAAAGGTAGAAATGAAAAATTAAAGCATCACTGAGGTTCCACCTTACACTCACCAGATTAGGAGATTTGACCATAAAAAAAGGGTATGACAAAAGCGGTGGAGATGCGGGAAAAGATACATTAATGCATCATTAGTGGAACTGTGAACTGATTCAGCCATCCTAGAAAGCAATTACTTAACTGTGCATACCACTGACACAATGTATACCTCCAAAAAGATCAAATACGAAAATGTCCTACACGTACAAAATTATTTATAACAGCTTTTTTTTTCTATGCAGGCAAAGAACTGGAAACTAATTGGGGGAGGGGAAAAAGGGGAGAGGGGACTCCCCATAAATTGGGAAATAGATGGACTAATTATGGTATATGAATAATGTGATGGAATATATTGTTCTGTAAGAAATGGTAATGTGGATGGTTTCAAAGAAACTTGGGAAGACTTGTATGAACTGATACAGACTGGAGTGAGAAGAACCAGGGGAACAACTTATAGAACATGAAAATTATAAAAACAAAACTTTCAAACACCTAAGAATTCTGATCAGTGCAATGACCAAATCTATTTGGCCAACCAAATGTAGTTGGTCACTGCACAATTTGCATAATTCCTGAGGACCCAGGTTGAAGCCTGCTGCCCATCCCCTAGCACAGAGGTGATGGACTCAGCGTGCAGATTAAGACATATTTTTTGGACACTGGCCATATTTCGGCTGATTATGCTTATTTGTTAGGAGGGTTTTGCTTTTCTTTTTTTCCCCCAATGAGCAGGGGGAGGTAGAAAGGACAGAAAAGATTTTGTTCATTGAAAAAACTGAAATTTAATTTCAAAAAAAATTTAAATTCTTTGAAACCTGACTTTGAGAAGGATTAAGACCAAGAAAAGGTCATTAGATTTAGCATATAACTTATAACTGATGACCTTGGAGAGAGTAGTTTTTAGTGAATGGTGAGGACAGAAGCCAAACTACAAGAGTGTGAAATGGAGGTAAAAACATAGAAGTCTTGTGTTGAAAGATTTTTCTAGGAGTTTGGCCATGAAACGAAGGAGATATGAAGTGAAGTAAGACAGTTTCAGGGGACGGTGAGGTCATGTGAAGATTTTTTAGGGACAGGAAGATGTAGGGATGTTTACAGACGGCCAGAAAGGAGCCTGCTTATAAGAGGTTGAAAATTAGGGCAAGGAAATGATAGAAGGAGCAAGCTCCTGGTGAAAGGAGAGGATGTAGTCAGGGGCACAAGTAGAGGCTCTGGTATGGCAGGGATCACCTCCTCTGAGACTAGAGCAAAGGAAGGGATGAGGGAATGATGATGAGGGGACGTAAAGCGTGGAATCAGGGAAGAGAAGCAGCTCATGGCAGCCTCGGGTTTTTCAGTGAAGCATGAGGCGAGGTCTGCTGAGAAGGGAAAGAGTCAGCATCAGGGGCTTGAGGAACAGCTGCTATGGGGAATATAATGGGGTCAATTGTGAAAAGGAGAATTGGTCAATGCAGTACTGAGGCCCCAGCTGAAATCAGACATCAACTTGTAGTATACTCAGTCAGCACAGCTATATGGCATCCTCCACTGGCTTTTTGCAACTTGAAACAAAGAATGTAGTTTGGTTTTTGTTTTCTTTTTTTAGGCTGAGAGAGGCTCAGTAGCTAGCCCCAGGTCACACAGCTAGGAAGTGGTTGAAGCAGGATTTGAACTCGGGCATATTATGACTTCAAATCCCATGCACTTCCCACCACACCACCTAGCTGTTATTATTGTTGTTGTTGGGTGACCTTTCTTTCTGGCCACCTTAAAATATCTGCCCTGGAGTTGGGTCAAGCATGAAATTTGTAACTTTGCATTCTTCCAAGTTGTTTTCCAGAAGAATGGGGCCAATTCTGTGCCACTAATAGTGTGTTATTTGTGCCTGTCTTCCCATAGCTCTTCCAAGAGCCGTCTCAGTCTCTTATCTCCTCTGTGTCCATTTGATGCATGAGACAACACCTCAGTGTTTCAACGGACATTTCTCTTATTAATGGTTTGGCACATTTTTCCACATGGTGGCGGTTGTTAGCTCACTTGTATGCTTTTGAAAACTTCTTGGTCATATCCTTTGACCACCTTCTCTTCTGAAATATGTTGAGTCATATATTTGCATTGATTCCCTATACATCTCGGATACAGCCTTTTATTACAGATGTGCAAAGATCTTCCCCACTGATGGGCATCTTTTCTTACCTAAAATTGCACTGATATGATTTGCACAAGAGCTTCTAAAATTGTATGCAGTCAAAATTGTCTTTGCCCTTGGTGACCTGCCCCACCCGTGCCCCCACACTCCATTTGGTGAGGAGTTCTCCCAATAGCCAAAGTTGTGAGATTTACCTATCATGTTCTGTTCTCTACTTTTGTTATGATCTATGTTTTTATGTTTGTACCTTATTCACTTGGAGTTTACTGAAGCATACAACATAAGCCATTTGATTAAATTTATTTTCTGCTAACCAGCTCTCCAGATTTCCCAGCAGTTGTTAGGAATAGGGAGTCCTTTCCTCCAATGGTTTACATTCTCGGGTTGATGAAACATTGGGCTACTGTGTTCATGTGCTTTTAGGCCTTGCTTGCCTAACCCATCAATGATATAATTTCATAACCTCTCATACTCTACAAGAAACAGGGGATGAATTCAAACTGGACATTAAACATATTCTTACAGAAGTTTCATTTGATCAGCTCAAAAGCTCAAGCCAGACACTCTGAGTTTCCATGCCTTTAATTAATGATTAATGACTGGAGAAAATGAAACTCTCAAACAAATGCATTGTGCGTTAGCCTACAGTACACATCTGTGAGTCTGTGTGGATGGTGGAATTGTGATGAGGTTGCAGGAGCATCAGATCCCCTGAGTTTATGTCTCAGCCCGATGAGTTCTGCCCTGGATCCCGAAGGGCACTTGTCTTAAATTCTCAGAATTGGTGGTTCACTTCTTAAATGCCCTGTCTATCTCACAAGGCTGACGAGGTGATGTATGGAAAGTACTTTGCAAATCAGAAATCAAGTATAATGGACTCATTATGTTAATGCCCAAAGTCACAATCTGGCCCTCTGAATTATTTTTAGGCATAATTATTTCAGTCAAGACACGTTCTGAACGACAACTCTCAAGGCTGAAAATGATTAATCATCAACTGGCCACGAAAATCCAGCATCTTGAATTCAGCTGCACTGAGAAGGTAAGACAAATGAGAGCCTCAAGTAAGATAGATGATTGATGGTTTCAACAGTAACTACATGTATGAGCGTCAGGGATGTTCAGAATGTAAAGTTGATCTCTGTTTTTGAAACAGGAACAAGAAATTGAAAGACTTACCAAACTTTTGAGAGATCATGGACTTCTCCAGTAGCTGAACTATGCAACAT